>NW_017619219.1:286359-476612 GCF_001879475.1 Ipomoea nil
AACGATGAATAACACATGTTATCATCAACCAATCGGAAGGTACAAACAACACACACGCTAGCATTTGAACACCAAAAAAGCATGCTTATCAAATGGGTAAACCAAAGATAGTTCCGAAGAACAGACAAGACTCATCACGGTTCAACGAAACACAAAGTTCAACACTTAGCACGATTCACGACACCAAAACATACATGGAATCCTACAATATAGTTCTAGACATATAAAAAATCAAGAAGACACTCAAATAGTTCCATAAAAGAACAACGGGAAGTCAAAAGACCAAATACCGAGTCAAAGAATCAGACAAATCCCCCAACAACCAACATAACGAACCGCGGGTGGGCCCACGGGTACGCCTCTACCCGCGGTTCTGCCCGCGGGTACAGGTTGCCCGACCAATGTACCCCGCGAGTCGGCGACGGGTGGACCCCTACCCGTCTTCCGCCCGCGGGTACATCCCTGTACCACAATACAACACTTCGCGGATTTTCATCTCCAAACTCAAATTCAAGTCTAAAACATGTCAAATCTCACCCAATACAACAAAATGACTTGAATCAAAGGAAATGTCAAGCAATGCACACAAGAACCCTAAACACAAGCTCTAGATATGCATTTTCACAAGACAATGCATAAACACTCACATTTCATAGCAAAACACATGTAGAATCCAAGAAATCACATAAAGGTAAGCAAAATAGATTTTGTAGAGCATGGGTTACCTCTTGTAGACTAAAGACTTCACTTTACACCTCAACAAGCTCCTCACAAGGCTCACCTTCCAAACCCACTTCAAGAACATACCAAAAGATCATAAAGATCCTATCTTTAAGAAAAGCACCTTAGATAAAACCAAAAACACAAGATGAACTTAGATCTTATCCTCTTAGATGCCCAAATATAAGAAAGGTTGAATCTTGAAGCAACTCTTGAAGTTTTGGCAAAGGTTCCAACTTGGCTTGGAAGAAAAGCTACTCACCTTTTAGAGAGAGGGTGGAGCTAGATTTTTAGAAAATGTAAGGAGAGAATGAAAGTGGTCTACTAGGTTAGGTTACAATACCAACAACAAGTGAAAGGTCAAGAATACCCTTACTAACATAAGGAAGTGTAAGGAACAAGGGAACTCCTTACAAAGCTCAATGTACAACTTTGACTTTGGGGTTGACTAGTCAATTACTAGTCCCCAACTATTAAATTTCAGGAATTTAAAGAATTAATTTAAATTACAAATTGAAATAGGATTAATACATATTAATCCCTTAAATGAATTTGGATTTCGGGGTGTCACATCCTCTCCCCTTCAAAGAAGCTTCGTCCCGAACTTGGGTACGACGAATTAAAGGCAAATGGTGAAAAGAAACAACATTGTGACAAGAGGTTCAAGAACAAACTCTTTTGGTCAAAACTCAAAAGAATCCACAAGAATTTCAAAGCAAGAAAGTAGGCATATCAATTCGAGGATTGGCAAGGGTTTAACAAACGGATGAATTGAGCATCAAGAACTCTAGCCTCAACACAAACACCAACTTCTAGACAACAACTAAGAACTACACAACCAACACTAACTACTAAGCTAAACAAACAACATGGCAGCAAACAAAAACAAGCATACAAGGCAAAAAACAAACTACTACCAAACTAACAACGGCTAAGAAGAAACAACGACAAAGGGAAGGCGAACAGGATAACCACACACAAGCTAGAACTCCTCACTCTCCGACTCCTCGGCCTCCTTACATTCTTCATCATCTTCTCCTCTGCGGCTTGACTGCTTCAATCTGGTATAACCTCTAGTGCACTGCGACAAACTACGTCTTCATAAACGCGAAGCCTTCTGCAATCATACTGTTCTGTCGGCGAAGCAAGACGACAACGCGCTCCTCATGCGCCATGGCATCATGCTCCCGCTTGGTGCGAGCTTCTTTCCTTCTTCGGTTTTCCTCACTATCAGAATCACTTTCTTCGGCCTCAACAGCTTCCGGTGCTTCCACCTCATACTCACGATCGGCTTCATCTTCAACTTCATCATCGCCCCCTAAACTTTGGACTGCGAGGCTCAACTTCCCAGCATGAATCTCAAGCTCCGTTGCTAACTCTGCCCTTTCTTTAGGTACTTTCCTTGCCACTTCTTCAAGCATGATGTATTCACCATCCTCCAGCTGAAACAGATTACAACTCCGAAGATTGGTGGCATCCAACACCAACTTTCCACGGCCTTCGGAAGACAACCATCCACGTTTACACCTTTTCTAACCAAAATCCAGCTCAACACCATCCCATACGGTAGACTTTTCCGGTTATGATCCCGACAGAAAACCATATGCTGCAACATCAAAGCTGGCAAGTTGAACTTAACCATGTTCTTGAAGCAAAAGGCAAAGTTGCACTCCAACTTTCCCAACAACTTACTTTTGTTGTTATTAGGCAACAAACAATTGATACCAACAAAACCAAAATCGTTGCTCCGCGGACAACCACTTTTTCTCCAGCCTTGAAGCTTGAGTGAAACCACTCGTACTGCCCAACAGATAGCTCAAATAGTCCCGGTACCCAATGGTATCCGTACTAATCCATGAATGGCACTATACTGAGAAACTCCTGAAGCAGATAAACTCAAAAGCTGAGCCAGCCTCTTATCAGAAAGCACAACCTTCACACCTCTCACTTTAGAAGTGATCTCAAGCTTATCACCCTCCTTTGTCACGACCATGTGACGATAAAATTCCTTTACTAAACTTGGGTAAGTCTCGGCCTTATGGCGAGAAACCCATCCAACAAACCTTTGAATCTAAGCATATCAACAAGGAATTAGGAAAAGATTTCGGATCAAAAGCTTTACCTTCAAGGACGAGGTAATGGGCATCCACCCTTCCGCTTTTTTTGCCAAACTTGACTTCTAGGCATGATTGATGATTACCCAAAGCTCAACAAAAGGGACCCAATACTTTCTCTCCTCTTTTTATTCTTCTTTCACCCTTCTCGCTGCCTCTCGATCTCCCGCTGCTCTCTCTCGGCGTCGCGGCAACGAAGCAGAACGGCGGCGAAGCTCCGGCAGACGACGAATCGTGGCGACGATGCGTCGGCAGGCTGCTGCGTCGGCGGGCTGCTGGTGGGGCGACGGGTGGGGGTGGGTGCTCGTGGTTCACGGGTAAGAAGAAGAATGGAGAAGGAAATTTGAGAAATTAGGGATTGGCGAAAAATTGGGAAAAAGATGATTTAATTTGGGGATTTGGGTAAAGTGACGATTTATGGTTTAAATGGAATTAAAATTGAGTAAGTTCCAAGGAAGACAATTAGCTCAAGTGGTTTAGAGGTTGGGTTGGCAAAGAATAAGCTCGGGTTGGAAACTCAAAGGTTATAATTAAACATTTTGGCTTGACTTTTAAGCTACACAAGAAAGGATTTTTGGTATGGATTTACTAATTTCAACTTTCAAAGAATACTTGGGAAAATTAAAAGGATTTCTAAAAAGGATAGTGGCAAGAATGACCAAATATAAGGATTGTAGAATTAATCCAAGCACAACTCATTTCAAAGATGGATAACTAACTCCACAACGAAACTTATAGGCCAAACTAAAGAAGTCACTTAGCAAGAAGAGTATACACTTAACCCCAAAGGAATCATTACCAAAGAAAAACATGCCAAGGACTGCCAAGTAACTCACATAGACAACAACGAAACAAAAGGTAACACTCAAGACAACAAAGAACACGATATCCGCAAAAAAACAAGGATAGGCTAGGATAGGATTACATGCCAACTCCTCTTCCACAAAACCCTCAGACTCTGCCTGTGAACGCACCATCACAAAGACTATCCCTAGTGGCCTAGCTCCAACTGCTCCACGACCCGAACTACCTCCCGATGCTCCTCCGGCTCCCGGGGGTGGTGGCAACGCTCTCTGACCGGCTTGCTGGGGACACTTCGCAACCTTGTGACCACGATCTCCACAATGAAAACACCGCAGCGAGTAGCCGTTGCAACTATGACCGACATGTATCTTCCCACACCTATGACAAGGAGGTGTCTTGATTTGATTCCCTTGCTCCATCCAGTTAGGTCCTTGAGATGATGATGACACGATCATGGCTTGAAACCCGGTCGTGGCTTCTTGAAGGTGGAAGAACCTCCGCTCTCAACCATCTTCCTAGCTAGCTCATAAGATCCTTTCTGAAGCTGCTGAACGCGATACAGATCCGCGGCACTCAGATACGTATCCTTAAGGGAACTTGGCCTACTCACCGTCAACGCTTTTCGTGCCTCATAATTCAAACCGGCAATGATTCTCTCAACCTTAGCAAGCTCCGTAGGCACAAGCATCCGAGCAAAGCGCGCCACCTCCAAAAACTTCTTGCGGTACTCGACCACAGACAGGGATCCTTGCTGCAGGTGAAGGAACTCATCAAACATGGCGGCTCACACATGCGTTGGGTAAAACCTCTCGCGCATCCTATCCTTAAGCGCAGACCAACCAAACTCAGACTCTTCAAGGAAGGTCGGACCCTCATGGACCCACCACAGATCAGCTTCTTGGCAGAAGTAGAATGTTGTCAGTTCTACTCTTCTCTCTTCGGGGCAACCCACAACTGCGAAGATCTTGTCGAACACCCTCATCCATTCTTCCAAAATAACGAAAACGGTCGGCTTGCGAAATGGGTGACAAAGCTTAAGAGATAAGTTGCAAACGAGGTTTTAAGCAACAAAGGTGTTTGCCACTAACCATAGTTAGAGAAAACAAGGGTTTAAAGTAAGGTGGTAAGATTGATAGGCTTGGACACAATGAAGTTCAACACCAAAACCGTCGGTTAACAAAACGAATGACAAGGCTTAGAGATAGGTTGAGGGTTTACAAAGGTAAGGCAAGAAAGAAAGATAAGGTGATAGATAGAAGATTAACCCGAAGGGAAAACTAACTCTACTTTAAACTTAACACCCTGCTTAAAACTAACCAACGATCTACCCAAACGAGATGGCTCAGCTAAGGAACAAGCCACAAAGAGAAACTGGCACCACAAGAACCCTAAGCTAGATCACTCGGGATCACAGAACCAGGGTTGCATCTTCAACTGATCTCCCCTGACTTCTTCAACCAATGGAAACAAGGTACTCATACTACACAACTTGAGCTCGGCATCTGCTTGAACTTGATCCGTCACTTCCGACGAAGGGTATAACTGCTAGATCCAAAACACGAGTTGGATGTCCTTCTCTCCGGCTCTTGGGCTAACTTGATGTAGGATACCGACTTAGCACTTGCATTAGCACACAACCTGCTACTCGCTGCAAGGCAACGCTTGAAAAATTCAAAGCTTCGGTTCAGATCAAAGGTCCAAAGCAGGAACGGTAACAACGGAGAAGGTAACTCAAGGAAACGAAGGCTCACAATAAGAGATTCGGTTCAAAGGGAAAGATCAGGGTGATAGATTTAGGTTCAGCAACTCAAGGACCACGTTGGTTAAGAAGAGAAGAAAGGTAAACAGTGCTACAACTTAAAGGAGTAAGGAATCAAAACGAGGTTTTAGGGATTGAAAAGAATTTCCCCATGGAGGGTATCCGATTAAAACTCAGGGGTAGTGCTGATGAGGAAGGGAATCAAGATTTTCAAAGTCACAACTTAGCAAAGATGAGGTTGTAACCTTGAACAGAATCAAATCAATAAGGAAACAAGAAAGAGGTTTGAAAAGACATGAAGGATTTCTCAAGAGGAGCAAGGGATGGACGAGGGGAAGAGAAGAAGATCGGTTTCAAGAGGTGAACGGGTTCACGACTTCCGACGAAACTTCGGCTTGAAGCTGATTACTACGCTTGTCGAACTAAAGGCTCTCTACCTCGAAACAGTCGCGACTTAACTCTTAGACCTTGCCAGATTCCTTCATAAGCTGAAGTCACTGCCGCCTTGCACAAGATGGTTCGGAAATAAAACAAGAACGAGGTTCGGAAGAGAAGGATCCCTTGGCAAAAGGATGATTGGGTTTGTCTAAGGGAAAGAAAGGATTATAGACGGTCAAGGGTAACACTCAAACAAGCTAACGCCCGAAGCTAACACGCAGGAAAGACACAAAGACGAAGGAAGATGTAACAAAAGGATACAAGCGCTTACTTCAACGACTCCCACTTGCATCTGCCTCACGACTGTGGATCTTATCTTGCCGAGGTCCCGACTTCGTACACAGGTCCTGGATGCTACTTCCACTTAGTCCATTGTTGCTTCCACTTCGAGGCTTACTTCCTGACCAGGGTCTCACACTATCAACAGGTTTCGAGTCCGCTGAAGTTTTCCTCTTAACTCTGCACTTAAAGGACCGGTGACCCTTCTTGCCATAAGCAAAGCACTCTATCGGTTTCCCTAGATAGTCCAGCTCGGGGTGGTTACTTCCACACTTCTTGTAAACGGAGCGCCTTCCCTTAGCCTTGTTGTTCCAGATTGGCTAGGGAGTCTTACCCCTCTTAGAGTCGTATCTTTGCAGGCTTCTTGTTGATTCAGCACTAGTAGCCAACAAACTTCTAACCACAGGTGTAACACTTCCATCAAGCTTCCTCTTTCGGTTCTCCCAGATTCCTTTATGAACTTGTTGTACTCGGTAAAGGTCAGCGGCACAACGGTAGGCCTCCTTGGCTTGAGCAGGATAGAACCGCTCGCATAACATAATCTTCAGTTTTTCCCAACTGAACTCCGGATCTTGTCTACAAGCTGGCCCTTCAAGCATCCACCACGAGTCCGCTTCTTGCCGAAGGTAGAACGTAGCTAACTCGACCTGGCGATTCTCCGGGCAAACCACCACTTCGAAGATCTTGTCAAACATCCGGATCCACTTGTCCAGCGCTGTGGGATCTTCTTCACCGGCGAAGATCGGGGGACGGAGACTTGCGACTTGGCATACTATGTCCCGATTCCCATTCTGCGGAGGGTGGTTGTTGTTCAAAAGGGCGTTGCTTAGCGTCTGGGTGATCTGCGTCAGTTGATGGAGGCTTTGAGCTAACTGTTCATTGGTGGCCGTTTCTGAAGACCTTGCACGACGTCTCGATGGTGCCATCCTCGACTTCTATAGCAACAGCACGATAACGGGAGGAAACTTAAGACCCGCACCCTTACCTGGTGCTAACTAAAGGAACACAAAACTAAGCAGAAACAACAAGCAAGCAGCACAAACTATAAACAACACACAGCTCACCGCACCTCCTAAAAGTCCTAAGTCCTAAACACTTAGATACTTAAGGTCACCTTAGGGTCTCAAACCACACTTAGCCTCCTAAAAGTCTAGACTCTAGCATCATAGGATCAAACCTAGGCTCTGATATAAACTGTAACACCCCCAATTTTCAAGCCATTTTAAACCTAATTATGCAAGATAACTAACCACAAAACATAAGCAAAGCACATGGGAAGTCTATATATATAAAGCCAGAAAAAGGGAGTGTTATGCCACGCTAACACCATTGTGAACGCACACGCAAAACCAACATCAACAATCTAAAGTATTGTTTAACATCAGTGGCACATAGGCCAAAACACTACTAAAACAGTTTGGGAGACTAAACTAGCTATCTCTAACGCGCTCGCCGACTACTCTGAACCTGAAAAGCACATAAATAAATGGGACGACGCCCGGTCAGCGAATAATGCTGGTAACCCATCAATACGCGTTAAGTATCATACATAGATAGTATATAAAAAATCATTTTTGAAACGGAATACTGTATATATATATATATATATATCAGTTCAAAGCCCAAGATAGAACTCAACCGCAAGACTCTATATCACTCACAACAAGGGTAAGGGGAAACACATCCCAAAACACATCAAGACGTGACAACGACAACACAAGTAAGGCTCAAGGCGTATTCTATCATCACCCAGTAGAATACCACCCGACATGCTCAACAAAAGAGAATAAAGAAACACACATCGGTAAGACATGCCTTCGTGACATCACTCGTCACGAATGGGGAAACACACATCGGCAACACATGCCTTCGTGACATCACACATCACCAATTCAATAATCCTTCCTTTTGCCCGGATCCAACCTTATGGCTACCCCCAACCCTATAACTAGTTCCAACCATTACCTCCAGGACCCCTGTACATCCAAGTCCAACCTTATTGTAACAACCCGTGTTACGGCCTTCAATCCCGGATTAATTATTTAATTAATCCTGTTAATAATAATTAAATATGATTTAATTCGGTTAGGTTTCCCTTTAATTAATTAATAAGGCTCACCATGAACCGTGGGCCCTTATCTAAATTAGAGCCTTAAGCCTATTAGGAATAAAGAAAGTAAACCTTTTACTATTCAGATTCTGATTAGGAATCCTAGACCTAGTTATCTATTAGGAATAAAAGAAGTAGGTCCTTTACTATTCAGATTATGATTAGGATTCTCTTTAATTAATTAATTTGGTCCACTATGGACCATGGAACCCAATCCTTAGTCCCAAAAGGAATAGAATTAGCAAGCCTATAATATTAGTTCCTAAATAGGACTCCTAAATATATAAATAGGGGACTTAAGAGGCACCTAGAACCCCCCCACCACAATAAACGACTCACCATCCCAAAAGAGCTCCAAGAATTCCCTTAGAAGAAATCAAGAAAGCAAGAAAGCTTAAAGAAAGACCCTTCATAGCCAAGGAATTAATTAAGGCTAAGAGGTAACCCATGTCTCAACAAAACCTATTTTCATAGCTATGATTCCCCCTTAGGGTTTCCCCATATTATTGTGTATTAATGGTTTGTGATGATTATTATTGATGATTGATATGATGATCCCATGAGGGATCTTGATAATCTTGATATTGGGAGATTCTTGATGATTATATGGAGTTCTTGATGATTATGTGTTTTTCTTGATAATTGTGTGATGCTCTTGATGTTTATGTGTTATTCTTACCGAATCTTGCAATTAGAAGACGAACCGTATTCTTGTTGGTATAAAAGTGATTAGAACCCTAGGTTGTATCGTATGATCTTATTCTTGGATTATCGGGTGGGGAAATCGCATGTTTGGGTGTTGATTATATTTAGAAAAGCATGATAGGTTATGTGCCGTTCGTTTCTTGTATTTGATTCGTTAATTGTCTACGTGTTGTCGTTAATTGCGTTGTAAAGTGTCTAAGCATGGTTTCGGGTTCCACAACGGTTCCCGGGGCGTAAAGTGTGTGAAAAGAGTCAGTGGGGGGTAGGTGGGGGGTAGGGGACCCGCCACCTACCCATGGCCGTGAAACACCATCCGGCAGCGGGTGGCCGGCGGGCGGGCAGCTGCCCGCCGGCGACCCGCTGCCCGGAACAGTAAAGTCCGGCGGGCAGCCGGCGGGTGGCCCCCCACCCACCGGCTACCCGCTAGAAATTATCCCACCTTGGGATCCCGGCTTCCCCGTTTGATGTTCCCCCGTTCCCCGTGGTGTCCCAATGGACTCCGTTTATCGTGCCTATGTCTAGTTTGATGTTTCAGGTACCGTTCGT
The DNA here is from genome assembly GCF_001879475.1 of Ipomoea nil. Lineage (NCBI taxonomy): Eukaryota > Viridiplantae > Streptophyta > Magnoliopsida > Solanales > Convolvulaceae > Ipomoea > Ipomoea nil. The sequence continues at coordinate 295,835 of NW_017619219.1, forward strand.
AGGTTTATGAGTCTATTATATTGCATGCTAGTTGAATTGGTATCCCGTTGACCTAGGAGGAAGGAGTATGAACCCCTTAGGACTATTCTTAGTATGTGATGGATCACGCATAGGTTTTGTTATGCGCTTTCTCCCCCTTCCCAATGTGTAATATGGGTTGCATGTGCTTGCTATGTGTTATGTGTGTGTGTTACCCCAATTCGGTTGCGATCGGATTGGTTATCCTGAGCTGCGGTTCAAAAGCTGGCTGCGGTCAGATTGATACTCTTGGGCTGCGGTCCACCGTTTGGTTGCGATCAAAAGTTTCTATACGAGCTGCGGTTCGTCCTCTTTCCTGGCTGTGGTCAGATGACATTCTCTTGGGCTGCGGTCCACTGTTTGGTTGCGATCAAACACTATGATGAGCTGCGGTTCATCGGTTGGTTGCGATCGACCCCTCCGTGTTGCGATACGGGGCAGGGTGCTGCGGGGCCGTGTCAGAGCTATATGTGCTGACCCTCATGTATGGGCATGCGATTGGTCCTGTGGCGCCAACAAAGTGTGCTATGTGTTGTGATATGGATGAATGGTGATCATGAGTGTCTTGGGGGATGTGACTATGGGATTTATATTGGGGATTGTTCATGTTGGGTTATGATTATTGTTTATGCTTTGCCTTATCTGCCTTATCTGTTGTGAACTGCACATGCTCGTTATAACTGTTGCTTGTGTCTGGCCTTATCTGTCGAGTCATTCCCGGTTTTAAAGCTAGAGTTCGTAGGATATATCTTTGTGCTCAAAATGGTTTTCGTATATCTATATATATCTCTATATGTATTGTATTTCAACGCGTTGGAGTGGGTTACCAGCATCTCTCGCTGAACAGATATATTTAACTTTCAGGCACAGAAGAATAAGTCACTGGAGCGCGCTAGAACTTGGAACGTAGAAGTAGATAGTTTCCCTTTTCGGCCTGCGTGCCATGCTTATGCCTTTACATTATTGAGGATATTAGTTAGTTAGCCTGTGCACCTGAGTTCTCTAGCTCAGGTATGGCATAGCACCCCATACTCTTGTATTATGTTTTGGGATTTAATGGGATTTCACCTTTATTTTATAAGTTTTAAATGTCTTGAAAATCTGGGGTGTTACAGTTGGTATCAGAGCCTAAGTTTGACCCTAGGATAAGACTCTTAAGACCGGACTTTAGGACACTAGGCTTGAACTCTAGGTACTTAGGAACATAGGATCCAGGAATCTTAAGACACGCAGTGAGATTGTGAAACCTACACATAACCTCCCCTCACTTCATCCCTCTCTAACTTAAAGGAACCTCCCCCTACGCTTACCACACCAGGTAAGGGTGCGAATAGATAAGTTTACTTCCACAACTGGGTAACGTACACTTACCCGATAAATCGCCTCGTCCTAACTCCCGTCAAAAGACTTGACAAGGACCCTCACCAAAGAAAAGGAAGATTTGGATGACTACTAAGAAGAGGCGTTACAGTCAGGACTGCTAAAAGGGACGGACTGCAATACGCACCAACCCAGGGTAACCACGATAACCCCCGAGTCAGACAAATGACATGCACCTTCTGACAAGTTGCCTTATCTCGGCAAACCCGGGTTGCGGCTACAACAAACAGGAAGGAGAACTAGGACACCTAATTAAAGTAGCGAAGGAACGACACCATTAATCGAATCCTTGGGTGCAAGGTAAGTATATCGCGACACCTTGCGACCCCACCACCCCAATTTAAAATATCATTCGCCCTGAAGCCCCAGCATCTTGATACCCCTATTTGTTGAAAACTCCCACCCCGAATCCTTAATTACCTTAAGAGCAAAATCACAACCGTCATGACCTTGCTCACCCTTTGTTGCGCTTAACCCAAACCCTCGGAAACCCTAAATTGTTATTGCCCTTACTCTAAGTTCATATCCCCAATCCGTTTGGAAACCCTGTTAAAAACCGTAGAGCAGCATAAGGCCCTTACCCTGCCCAGGGGCGTGAAGAACCGACATTCATTGATTCAATATTAAAATAAGTTGTTAGATAGGAATCGGTGAAGTAGGTGGAGGTTACGAATACGTATCAGCCCACCCTTGCACGAAAACCGTGAAGGCTTCACGAGAAACCATAGCCTGTACGTACGCCACCGAAGAACGCCATGCGTTGACAAGAGCGGGCAAACAAAGACGTTCAATGTGTCAGGGGCCCTCGCTACAGAAAACATCGTCAAATAGGTGCAACAGGCCGAACCTCAAGGAGGACATAGAGCCTTGCTAAGAATTTCATCCACCAAGGAAGGGATGAAACCCAATAGAACAAGAAAGACTAAACCAAAACCCCCCTTACCCTTAAGAACCCTCGGCAAGGACTAGGAGTCAAGACCTAGGGGTTTGACCCACTAAACCGACTGGGTCCAGACTTCTGGACATCCGAGGGGAACGTGCACGGAAACCATCACGAGAATTCCCCTGGAAGCCATAGAGACGAAGGGGACTTCGACACGGGAAGAGAAGATCAAACGAAAATCTTAGAATCAAACAAAGCCAAGGAAAAGGGATCACCAGTTCGACTGCACGCCACAACCAAGCCCCAAACAGGCATAATCACTCGAAGCCAAGAGTCCTTAGCCCCTTTCCCTCCCCTTGCCAATCAAGTACCATTTCGTTAAAGAATCCGTCCTATCACTCCAAACCTCGCTCTTGATCCCTCATTACAGACAAGCCCGTAAAAGGTGGCAACCTTCCTTCCTGTATTACGACCATGAGACATCGACCCTATCCGCCCCTCGACTTTGAAACCTTGCCCTTGCACTTCTTACACCTGTTTAAACCCAGACCAAGAAAACATAGATATATATATATGTATATCTACCTCTAGAACTCGTGCTTAAGGATCAATGAACATTGTACGATGGGTCATCCTATGTATCCAAGTCCCTTTTATTGTGCACAAGGGCATGGGACTTGTCAGGACATGAATCTGTGCATTTTTGGGGTCTTTCCCGAAGGAATTGACTATTCCTAGTCACTTTCCCGCGGGTCCCCAATGGGTCCTTGACGGGACCTTGGCGGGTCCTTGGCAGGAGCTTGGCAGGCAGGCGACCGCCCACCTCGCGCCCACTGGTACAATGTGCTGATTTCTTAACCCCTCATTTTATTGATTTGTGGCGCACTTGTGTGCCTCGATTGAGGAATGTGAGTCTTGGGTAAGGAACCATGGACCACCCAAACATAGTGTCCTACGTAAAAGACCTTGACGCACGAGACACCATCGGGAAATCACAATCAATTACATTGCACGAGTAATTGAAATCGGATCCTACGATACAACCGACTAGGGATGTTTGGCGTAAAGGATTGCGCAAACCAAGGAGGCGAGTTGGGAACTCGTACTAAGAACCCACGAAAACCTTAAAAGTCAAAATGCTAAGGAGGGACCGGGACTCCTCCAAACCATGGACATCGTTCGAGCAAATCAGAGGACTCCTTACAAGTTGTATGGAATCAAGAACTACGTAGCCCATGGTGCTAAGCAAAAGGGTGAAGAACACATTCGCGCCAAGACTTCAAGGGTCATTAAGGACCCACAAGGAAATGAGGTAACTCGTAAAGTCGCCGAGTCATCCCACAACGAAATTTGGTAACCGACTGCGCTTTAAAAGAAAAAGGGCACGCAAGGACACCTTCATCATTAAAAATAACACAAACAGAGCACAACAATGCCGAACCTCGGGTAAGACATGAAGTCTTACTAAGAATTTCATCCACTAAAGAGGAGATGAAATTCAATAAGAAGAGAAATTCGACCCAAAGTCCATCGACTCCCAAGAGACTTTGGGAAGAATTTGGGAAGTGCGCCCTAAGAGATTGGCTTGGTTGACCCAACTCGGTCAAGACCTTGGGCGCATTAAAGAAGTAAGTGTTGAATCACCACGGGAAATTCCCTCAAGAAAGAAGAGAAGGATGGAACCTTAGCCTGGGAAGCAAGGTCTAACAAGGACCTTAAGGTCAAGCAAGCACCAACGCCAAGGAAGGAGGATCATCAGCTCGTCGGCGCATCGTGATCAAAGCATCTAACCAGATTATTCATTTGGGATCGAGAAACCTTAACCCATCCTAGCCGAATTCCTTTCCCTCCCTCGGAAAATCGGCCCCTTCCTTATTTCAAAACCCTTTCTACCCTTCATACCCCATTCTCAATCCCATGTTTTAACGATTCCATACAAGTGGCAACCTCACAACCTAAGTTGCAACCTCGAAAACTCGATCCTAAATTCCTGAATTCACCGTGTCCTCAAGTTTGAAACCCACTCTCTTAGCCCTGTAAACTTAATCGTTCCCAAAAACCCAACACACATAGGCGTGCAAGTATACAATTTCCCCGTGGAATACCTTCTCTGTAGGACCACGGTTCTTCCCTTGACTCGTTAACCCTGCAATGATTTCAAAGCTTCAGGGACAAAGCTTCTCGTAAGGGGGGGAGAGTGTAACACCCCGTGTTACGGCCTTCAATCCCGGATTAATTATTTAATTAATCCCGTTAATAATAATTAAATATGATTTAATTCGGTTAGGTTTCCCTTTAATTAATTAATAAGGCACACCATGAACCGTGGGCCCTTGCCTAAATTAGAGCCTTAAGCCTATTAGGAATAAAGAAAGTAAACCTTTTACTATTCAGATTCTGATTAGAAATCCTAGACCTAGTTATCTATTAGGAATAAAGGAAGTAGGTCCTTTACTATTCAGATTATGATTAGGATTCTCTTTAATTAATTAATATGGTCCACTATGGACCATGGAACCCAATCCTTAGTCCCAAAAGGAATAGAATTAGCAAGCCTATAATATTAGTTCCTAATTAGGACTCCTAAATATATAAATAGGGGACTTAAGAGGCACCTAGAACCCCCCCACCACAATAAACGACTCACCATCCCAAAAGAGCTCCAAGAATTCCCTTAGAAGAAATCAAGAAAGCTTAAAGAAAGACCCTTCATAGCCAAGGTATTAATTAAGGCTAAGAGGTAACCCATGTCTCAACAAAACCTATTTTCATAGCTATGATTCCCCCTTAGGGTTTCCCCATATTATTGTGTATTAATGGTTTGTGATGATTATTATTGATGATTGATATGATGATCCCATGAGGGATCTTGATAATCTTGATATTGGGAGATTCTTGATGATTATATGGAGTTCTTGATGATTATGTGTTGTTCTTGATAATTGTGTGATGCTCTTGATGTTTATGTGTTATTCTTACCGAATCTTGCAATTAGAAGACGAACCGTATTCTTGTTGGTATAAAAGTGATTAGAACCCTAGGTTGTATCGTATGATCTTATTCATGGATTATCGGGTGGGGAAATCACATGTTTGGGTGTTGATTATATTTAGAAAAGCATGATAGGTTATGTGCCGTTCGTTTCTTGTATTTGATTCGTTAATTGTCTACGTGTTGTCGTTAATTGCGTTGTAAAGTGTCTAAGCATGGTTTCGGGTTCCACAACGGTTCCCGGGGCGTAAAGTGTGTGAAAAGAGTCAGTGGGGGGTAGGTGGGGGGTAGGGGACCCGCCACCTACCCACGGCCATGAAACAACGTCCGGCAGCGGGTGGCCGGCGGGCAGGCAGCTGCCCGCCGGCGACCCGCTGCACGGAACAGTAAAATCCGGCGGGTGGCCCCCCACCTACCGGCTACCCGCTGGAAATTATCCCACCTTGGGATCCCGGCTTCCCCGTTTGATGTTCCCCCGTTCCCCGTGGTGTTCCAACGGACTCCGTTTATCGTGCCTATGTCTAGTTTGATGTTTCGGGTACCGTTCGTAGGTTTATGAGTCTATTATATTGCATGCTAGTTGAATTGGTATCCCGTTGACCTAGGAGGAAGGAGTATGAACCCCTTAGGACTATTCTTAGTATGTGATGGATCACGCATAGGTTTTGTTATGCGCTTTCTCCCCCTTCCCAATGTGTAATATGGGTTGCATGTGCTAGCTATGTGTTATGTGTGTGTGTTACCCCAATTCGGTTGCGATCGGATTGGTTATCCTGAGCTGCGGTTCAGAAGCTGGCTGCGGTCAGATTGATACTCTTGGGCTGCGGTCCACCGTTTGGTTGCGATCAAACGTTTCTATACGAGCTGCGGTTCGTCCTCTTTCCTGGCTGCGGTCAGATGACATTCTCTTGGGCTGCGGTCCACTGTTTGGTTGCGATCAAACACTATGATGAGCTGCGGTTCATCGGTCGGTTGCGATCGACCCCACCGTGTTGCGATACGGGGCAGGGTGCTGCGGGGCCGTGTCAGAGCTATATGCGCTGACCCTCATGTATGGGCATGCGATTGGTCCTGTGGCGCCAACAAATTGTGCTATGTGTTGTGATATGGATGAATGGTGATCATGAGTGTCTTGGGGGATGTGACTATGGGATTTATATTGGGGATTGTTCATGTTGGGTTATGATTATTGTTTATGCTTTGCCTTATCTGCCTTATCTGTTGTGAACTGCATATGCTCGTTATAACTGTTGCTTGTGTCTGGCCTTATCTGTCGAGTCATTCCCGGTTTTAAAGCTAGAGTTCGTAGGATATATCTTCATGCTCAAAATGGTTTTCGTATATCTATATATCTCTATATGTATTGTATTTCAACGCGTTGGAGTGGGTTACCAGCATCTCTCGTTGAACAGATATATTTGGCTTTCAGGCACAGAAGAATAAGTCACTGGAGCGCGCTAGAACTTGGAACGTAGAAGTAGATAGTTTCCCTTTTCGGCCTGCGTGCCATGCTTATGCCTTTACATTATTGAGGATATTAGTTAGTTAGCCTGTGCACCTGAGTTCTCTAGCTCAGGTGTGGCATAGCACCCCATACTATTGTATTATGTTTTGGGATTTAATGGGATTTCACCTTTATTTTATAAGTTTTAAATGTCTTGAAAATCTGGGGTGTTACACTTATGCTTCCGGGAACCATCGTTCCCCCACTAACGACCACCAACAATTTCCACCAACAAGTAATACACGAGGGTACAGATCACAACACACGGCCGATGCCCTCCTAAAACACGTGAACCCGACACACAGGTCACAACTCCATAATCATGTCATGGCCATCACGAGGACCACTGTCGTATCTTGGTGACTAATGTCCCATACCATTAATCGTGCAATCCAGGTACAGCCACACACACAACACCATCATTTGAATCAATCAATGGATGACAACAAAGATATGAAACCATACTCAACAAGGAAAGGATCACAATCCGACAACTACGATGATCAACACAAGTTATCATCCACAATAGGAGAGAACAATCCACACACGCTAGCATTTCAACATCGAACTAGCATGCTTATCAAACGGGTAAACAAAACATAGTTCCGAAGAACACACAAGACCCATCATGGTTCAACGAATCACACGGTTAAACACTTAGCACGATTCAAGACACCAAAACCTACATGGAATCCTACCACACAGTTCTAGACATACAAAACATCAAGAAGACACTCGTATAGTTCAACAAAAGAACATCGGGAAGTCAAAACATCATTTACCGAGTCAAAAGAATCACAGGGAACAAATCCCCAAACAACCATTTTTTGTACCCCGCGTGTGGGGCCACAGGTGGACCCCCACCCGTGGTTTTGCTCATGGGAACCATGTTCCACCAGCCTTGTACCCCGCGGGTGGAAAGGCGGGTAGGCCACTGCCCGCCGTTTCGCCCGTGGGTACATGTCCTGTACCAAAATTGTAACGCCCCATGTTACGACCTCTAACCCAAACTAATTATTTAATTACTTACCCTAAAAAGAGAATTAAAATCAATTAATTAACTAAGAAGGGTCCACCATAGTCCATGAACCCTTATCCCTAAAACCAACCCCTTAGTCCTATAAGAAATAGAATTAGCAAACCCATACAATTCAGACCCTAATTAGGACTCTTAGATATATGTATAGGGACATAGGAGGCACCTAGAATTCACACCACAATAGATATCACCGCACAAGAATTTCCAAGAATTCCCTATAGGAGAAATCAAGAAGAGAAAATCTTAGAGAAGAGCCTTAATAGCCAAGGAATCTAATTAAGGATAAAAGGTAACCCATGTCTCAACAAAACCTATTTCCCTTGCTATAATCTTCTTCTTTGGCTCCGTCTATATGCTTGTATCTTGATAAAATCTTTTATGATAATTATGATATGACCTTGATGATTGATGAGATGATTTTATGTGTGATCTTGATGATCTTGATGATGATAAGAGGATCTTGATGATTGTGTAAAGTTCTTGATAAATCTTGATGTTTTTTGATATTGAAGATAAACTATGATCTTGATGATTTGAATTGGATTAGAGCCCTAGGTTAAATTGGGAACTTTATATGGTGATGTTCTTGGGTATATTTGGGTGGGATTTCGCATGTTCGGGTGTTAATTATGTTTAGGAGTCATGTTAGGATGTGTTCATCATGATTCTTGGTTTTGATTCATTATTTGACTACGTGGTGGCATCATTCGTGTTTAAAAGTGTCTAAGCATGGTTTTAGGTTCCACAAAGGATCCCGGGGCCTATATTGTAAAAAAGAGTCAGTGGAGGGTAGGTGGGGGTAGGGGGACCCGCCACCTACCCGCAGCCCGAATTGGCCACGCCGGCAGGCAGACGACTGCCCGTCGGGCGCCCGCTGCCCGGAGACTCGCCGCCGGCCACCCGCTGGATTTTTCCCACTTTGGGATTTTTGCTTCCCCGTTTGATGTTCCCCGACCCCCGTGATGTCCCGCCGAACTCTGTTTATCGTGCCTATGTCTAGTTTGATGTTTTGGGTACCGTTCGTATGATAAAAGAGTCTCGTGTATTGCATGCTAGTTGAATCGGTACCCCGTTGATCTAGGTGAAAGATGCATGAACCCTTAGGATATTTCCTAGTACGTGGATGACCGCACACAAGTTTCTTTATATGTTTTCTCCCCTCTCCCAACGTAATAATGTGAATTGCATGTGCTTGCTATGTGATATATGTGCATGACTCCCCGATATTTGGCTGCGGTCAAGTTGGTTTACATAGGCTGCAGTCCACCAACTGAGCTCGTCAGCGATGTGTAGGGCTGTAGTGCACCAAGTGGGCCTCATAGGGCTGTAGTCCACCGACTGAACGCGTCAGCGGTGTGTAGGGCTATAGCCCATGAGGAAGGCCATAGTCTACCGACTGAGCTCGTCAGCGGTGTGTAGGGCTATGGTCGGCTGCAATCCACCGACTGAGCTCGTCAGCAGTGTGTAGGGTCGCAGTCCCCGAAGAGGATCACAGTCCACCGACTGAACGCGTCAGTGGTGTGTTGGGCTGTGGTCCGCCATTGAACTCATCGACGATCTAATCGGTTGGCTGCGGTCAACCCCTTCGTGCTGCGGTATGAGGCAGGGTGCGACGGGGCCGTGTTAGCGCTATATGCGTTGACCCTCCTGTATGTGCATGCGATTGGTTCCGTGGCGCCACCAAAGTGTGCTTATGTGATAAAGATATTGATTGAAGATGATATGAAAGTAATCTGTGACCTTAGGATATATGTTGATGTCTTTACATGCTCAATTGTAACTGTTGACTATGTTTATCTCTATTTATCGAGTCTATTCCTGATTTTAAAGCTAGAGTCTCCTAAGTATATATCTCCCTGCATCAAAATGGTTTTCTTATATCTATATATATATATATATATATATATATATATATATATATATATATATATATATATATATATATATATATATATATATACCTATATTGTATTTCAACGCGTTGGAGTGGGTTACCAGCATCACTCGCTGAACAGATATATTTGGCTTTCAGGCACAGATGATTAGCTACTGGAGCGCGCTAGAGGATCTCGGCTTAGATAGTTAGTCTTTCCTTTCGGCCTGTGTGCCTTGATGATGTAATGAAAATATTTGAGCACAGTTAGTTAGAATAGTCTGTGCATCTGAGTTCTCTAGCTCAGATGTGGCATAACACCCCAGACCCGTATGTTTAGAATGCTCCATTTGGGATTTATTTAATAGAATTGCTTTCTTATTATAAGATTGAAAAGTTTTAAAATTTCGGGGTGTAACAAAAATAATCCCTTTAGGGATTCTCAACTCCAATCTCAAATTCAAGTCCAAAACACCCAATATCTCACAAAATACAACAATATGACTTGAATCACAGGAATAGCCAAGCAATGGCATACAAGAACCATAATAACTAGCTCTAGATATGCATTCTCACAAGACAATGCATCAAATCTCACATTTAATAGAAAAATCACATGTAGAAGTCAAGAAATCATCATATAGGTAATAAAATAGATTTTGTAAAGCATGGGTTACCTCTTGTAGCCTAAACCTTCACTTATTACACCTTTACAAGCTTCTAACAAGGCTGTAACACCCCGTGTTATGGCTTTTAATCCCGAATTAATTATTTAATTAATCCCGTTAATAATAATTAAAAACGATTTAATTTGGTTATGATTCCCTTTAATTAATTAATATGGTCCACCATGGACCATGGACACTTATCCCTAAACCAAGCTCTTAGTCCTATAAGGAATAGAATTAGTAAACCCATACCATTCAGACCCTAATTAGGACTATTATATATATATAGGCGGGTTCAGGTGCGGCAATGTCTTACGGTGCGATTATTTCTTACGGTGCGGCAACACCAATAGTTCACCAAATATGCACCATCAACGTTAGGAAATACACCACACAAAACAGAGTAAACAGAGCCCTGCATCACCAAACACACACAATTAGGTGTGAGTAAAAACACCATACACTGCTCGGAAATACACCATTGGGGGTGGTGAGTTATATGGTGTGTTTTTTTGAGTCTGTGGTGTATTTTGTGATGTTTTATTACATTTCATTGGGGTGTGTTTTTATTACACTATTGGTGCATATTGTTAACACTGTTTGTGTATTCTGGAATTTGACCGCACCGCCGCACCGTAAGACCCCGCCGCATATGAGCGCTCTTCTATATATATATATATATATATATATATATATATATATAAGCACATAGGAGGCATCTAGAAGTCACACCACAATAGATATCACCACACAAGAATTCCCAAGGGACTCCCCACCACCAAGCCTAGGGAGATCAAACGGATGGAAATCTTAGGGAAGAACCTTAATAGCCAAGGGAGGATTAATTAAGGCTAAGTGGTAACCCATGTCTCAACAAAACCTAGTTTCCTTGCTATGATCTCCTTCTTTGGCTCCCTCTATATGCTTGTGTCTTGATGAATTCCTTTATGATTGTGACACCTCGAAATCCAAATTCAATTAATGGATTAATTGAGTAATTAATCCTATTTCAATTGGTGAATTAATTCCTAAAATCCTGAAAATTCAATACTTGGGGACTAGTAATTGACTAGTCAACCCCAAAGTCAAAGTTGTACATTGAGCTTTGTAAGGAGTTCCCTTGTTCCTTACACTTCCTTATGTTAGTAAGGGTAACCTAGACCTTTCACTTGTTGTTGGTAATGTAACCTAACCTAGTAGACCAACTTCATTCTCTCCTTACACTTTTCTAAAAATCTAACTCCACCCTCTCTCTAAAAGGTGAGTAGCTTTTCTTCCAAGCCACGTTGGAACCTTGCCAAAACATCAAGAGTTGCTTCCAAGATTCAAAATTTCTTATATTTGGGCATCTAGGAGGGTAAGATCTAAGTTCATCTTGTGTTTTTGGTTTTATCTAAGGTGTCTTTTCTTAAAGACGGGATCTTTATGATCTTTTGGTGTGTTCTTGAAGTGGGTTTGGAAGGTGAGCCTAGTGAGGAGCTTGTTGAGGTGTAAAGTGAAGTCTTTAGTCTACAAGAGGTCACCCATGCTCTACAAAACCTATTTTGCTTACCTATATGTGATTTCTTTGATTCTACATGTGTTTTGCTATGAAATGTGAGTGTTGATGCATGATCTTGTGAAAATGATCTAGAGCTTGTGTTTAGGGTTCATTTGTGTCATTGCTTGGCATTTCCTTTGATTCAAGTCATTTTGTTGTATTTGGTGAGATTTGGCATGTTTTGGACATGAATTTGAGTTTGGAGATGAAAATCCGCGAAGTGTTGTATTGTGGTACAAGGGTGTACCTGCGGGCGGAACGACGGGTAGAGGTCCAACTCGCCGCCACCCGCGGGGTACATGTTGAGAAGGAGCCTGTACCCGCGGGCAGAACCGCAGGTAGAGGCCTACCCGTGGGCCTACCCGCGGGTACGTGTGTTGTTGTTGTTGTGGGATTTGTTCCCCATGATTCTTTTGACTCGGTATTCGGTCTTTTGACTTCCCGATGTTCTTTTGTGGAACTATTTAAGTGTCTTCTTGATGTTTCGTATGTCTAGAACTATATGATAGGATTCCATGTAGGTTTTGGTGTCTAGAATCGTGCTAAGTATTCAATCTTGTGATTCGTTGAACCGTGATGAGTCTCGTGTGTTCTTCGGAACTACCTTTGGTTTACCCGTTTGATAAGCATGCTAGTTTGGTGTTTAAATGCTAGCATGTGTGTTGTTTGTACCTTCCTATTGGTTGATGATAACTTTTGTTATTCATCGTTGTCGTTGTTGGGTTGTGACCCATTCCTTGATTGGAAGAAGATCCAAGGTTGGGGGTAGCCATAAGGTTGGAACCGGGTATAATGAAGGCATATCAACTCGTGATGGGTGATGTCACGAGGGCTTGTGTAGCCGTTGTTTGTGAGTTCTCTTCTTGTGACGTGTGTAGTCACAAGGGCATGTGTTGCCTAGGCATGTGTTGCCATCGGTCTTGTCTTTATCCTTTGTGTTGTGGTTATCCTTTGTGGTTTGGGATGTGTTCCCGTATCCTTGTTAAGAGTGTTGAGTCTTGTGTTGACTATTGCTCTTGGTTTTGTACTTATATACTTATGTATTCCGTTTTGAAAATGGCTTTACAACATATATCTTATCGATGTATGATATTTCACATGTATTGGTGGGTTTCTAGCATTATTCGTTGACCGAGCGTCGTCCCATGTTTTATTGTGTTCTTTCAGGTGATGTCTAGGCGATTGCGCAGTCTAGTGCCTGTTAGCGTAGCTTCTCCCGCTTGTTTTATAGCCTGTGTGCCGGTGTAGTTGTAGACTTTTGAGACTATGGATTAGTTGTAAACAATGCAGATATTGCCGTAGCGTTCATCCTTGTTGGTGAATGTGGCATAACACCCCATGACTTGGATTTATGTTTATCCAGTTATCTTTTAGTCTTTCGCTGTGTATGTTGTTTAGCCCTGTTATCTGCATGTTTAAGGCTTTTAAATAGCTTGTTTTTAGGGGGTGTTATAATTAGTATCAGAGCCTAGGTTTGAACCTAAGAAGGAGTTAAGTCTAGACTTTCTAAGTGGCTAAGTGTGGTTTGAGACCGTTAAGCGATCTTAAGAATCTAAGTGTTAGGCTTAGGACTCTAGGTTGCGTGGTGAGCTGAGTGTTGCTTTCTGTTCTTTGCTTGTTTTCCATCTTTTGGTAACCGTGTTGTTGTTGTAGAAGTTTGCGATGCCTCCTCGTCCCCGAGCACGCACCCCGGAGACCTCAACAAACGAGCACCTCGTTTAGAATCTCCACCAGTTGACGCAGACAATGCAGACGCTCAGCGAAGCCTTGCTGAACAACAACCACGCTGTGTCGTCTCCTCAACCTCCTGGGCACCGCGATATAGGTCGCTTGGTGTCGGGTCATCGGTCGCCCACCTTTGCGAGTGAAGAAGACCGGGTGGTCTTGGAAGAATGGTTAAGGGTGTTCGACAAGATCTTCACAGTTGTGGGTTGCCCCGAAGAGAGAACGGTAGAATTGGAAACGTTCTACTTCTGCCATGAAGCTTATCTGTGGTGGGTCCATGAGGGTCCGTCCTTCCTTGAAGAGCCCGAGTTCGAATGGTCCGCGCTTAAGGATAGTGTTAGTGTTTTAATTGTTCAAAAACCCCATCTTATAATTGGCAATATTATTATGGCATACTAAGATAGGTTTAGCTTAGTGTCCGTTCAGCTCTACAGAAGACTGATCGATCAGAAGCAACAAAAGAAAAACTGACACTGAAGATCTGATTTAAGAAACTGTTTTCTTAAAAGTTGTACGCGGTTTTACAGAAGATAGTTTTGGAAAGAAGATCAGCGTATCTGTAACACCCCGTGTTACGACCCCTAAAACCAATTAATCCTTTAATCAATTACCCAAAAGAAAGAATAAAATTACAGAAATTAATAAGGAAAAAGCCGACCATAGTCCGTGGGCCCCCATCTCTAAACCCAACCCCTAGTCCTAGAAGGATTAGATCCTAAAATAAGACCCTTAGAAATATAAATAGGGAACCTAGAGGGCACCTAGAACCCCCCACAAGAATAACGCCCCACCACCCCAAAAGAGCTCCAAGAATCCCCTTAGAAGAAATCAAGAAAGCAAGAAAGCTTAAAGAAAGACCCTTCATAGCCAAGGAATTAATTAATGCTAAGAGGTAACCCATGTGTCAACAAAACCTATTTTCATAGCTATGAATTCCCCCGTAGGATTTCCCCATATTAATGTGTATTGATGATTTGTGATATTATTATTAATGATTGATGGGATAATTCCATGGGTGATCTTGATATTGGGAGATTCTTGATAATTATGGTGTTCTTGATGATTATGTGGAGTTCTTGATGTTTATATGTCGTTCTTGATAATTGTATGGCGTTCTTGATGCTTATGTGTTATTTGTGCCGAATCTTGTAATTGGAAAACGAACCGTATTCTTGTTGATGTAAAAGTAATTAGAACCCTAGGTCGATGTTCTTGTTGGCGTTCTTGTTGCTTGCGTGATGTTCTCGATGCTTATGTGATATTCTTACCGAATCTTGTAATTAGAAGACGAATCGTATTCTTGTTGGTATAAAAGTGATTAGAACCCTAGGTTGTATCGTATGATATTATTCTTGGTGTAACGGGTGGGGAAATCGCATGTTTGGGTGTCGATTATGTTTAGAAAAGCATGATAGGTTATGTGCCGTACGTTTCTCGTATTTGGTCCGTTAATTGTCTACGTGTTGATCGTTAATTGCGTTGTAAAGTGTCTAAGCATGGTTTCGGGTTCCACAATGGTTCCCGGGGCGTTTTGTGTGTAAAGAGTCAGTGGGGGGTAGGTGGGGGGTAGGGGACCCGCCACCTACCCGCGGCCAGAAGGGACGTCTCCGGCAGCGGGCAGCCGGCGGGCGGGCAGCTGCCCGCCGGCGACCCGCTGCCCGGAACAGTGTTTACCGGCGGGCAGCCGGCGGGTGGCCCCCCACCCACCGGCTACCCGCTGGAAATCTCCCCCATTCGGGACCCCGGCTTCCCCGTTTGATGTTTCCCCGATCCCCGTGGTGTCCCAACGGACTCCGTTCATCGTGCTGTGTCTAGTTTGATGTTTCGGGTACCGTTCGTAGGTTTATGAGTCTTCTATATTGCATGCTAGTTGAATTGGTATCCCGTTGACCTAGGTGGAAGAAGTATGAACCCCTTAGGACCATTCTTAGTATGTGAAGGATCACGCATAGGTTTTGTTATACGCTTTCTCCCCTTCCCAATGTGTTAATGTGGGTTGTATGTGCCTGCTATGTGTTATGTGTGCATGATACCCCAATTCGGTTGCGATCGGATTGGTTATTCCTGAGCTGCGGTTCAGAAGCTGGCTGCGGTCAGATTTACACTGTAACACCCCGTGTTACGGCCTTCAATCCCGGATTAATTATTTAATTAATCCCGTTAATAATAATTAAATATGATTTAATTCGGTTAGGTTTCCCTTTAATTAATTAATAAGGCACACCCTGAACCGTGGGCCCTTGCCTAAATTAGAGTCTTAAGCCTATTAGGAATAAAGAAAGTAAACCTTTTATTATTCAGATTCTGATTAGGAATCCTAGACCTAGTTATCTATTAGGAATAAAGGAAGTAGGTCTTTTACTATTCAGATTATGATTAGGATTCTCTTTAATTAATTAATATGGTCCACTACGGACCATGGAACCCAATCCTTAGTCCCAAAAGGAATAGAATTAGCAAGCCTATAATATTATTTCCTAATCAGGACTCCTAAATATATAAATAGGGGACTTAAGAGGCACCTAGAACCCCTCCCACAAGATTAACGCCCCACCACCCCAAAAGAGCTCCAAGAATCCCCTTAGAAGAAATCAAGAAAGCAAGAAAGCTTAAAGAAAGACCCTTCATAGCCAAGGAATTAATTAAGGCTAAGAGGTAACCCATGTCTCAACAAAACCTATTTTCATAGTTATGATTTCCCCCGTAGGATTTCCCCATATTATTGTGTATTGATGATTTGTGATATTATTATTGATGATTAATGGGATAATTCCATGCGTGATCTTGATATTGGGAGATTCTTGATAATTACGGTGTTCTTGATGAGTATGTGGAGTTCTTGATGTTTATATGTCGTTCTTAATAATTGTATGGCATTCTTAATGCTTATGTGTTAATTGTACCGAATCTTGTAATTAGAAGGCGAACCATTTTCTTGTTGATATAAAAGTAATTAGAACCCTAGGTTATATCGTGGAATTCGTATGGTATTATTCTGGGTATATTGGGTGGGATTTCACATGATTGGGTATTTATTAGGTCTAGAAAAGCATGATAGGTTATGTGCCGTTTGATTCTTGATTTTGATCCGTTAAATTGTCTACGTGTGTTATCAATTGCATTTGAAAGTGTCTAAGCATGGTCTCGGGTTCCACAAAAGTTCCCGGGGCGTTTTTGGTGTTAATGAGTCAGTGGGGGGTAGGGGACCCGCCACCTACCCGCGGTCAAAGAGGGACAATTCCGGCAGCGGGCAGCCGGCGGGTGGCCCCCCACCCACCGGCTACCCGCTGGAAATCCCCACACTTGGGACCCCGACTTCCCCGTTTGATGTTTCCCCGACCCCCGTGGTGTCCCAACGGACTCCGTCTATCGTGCCTATGTCTAGTTTGATGTTTCGGGTACCGTTCATAGGTTGTATGAGTCTTATATGCTGCATGCTAGTTGAATTGGTATCCCGCTGACCTAGGTGAAAGAAGTATGAACCCCTTAGGACTATTCTTAGTATGTGAAGGATCACGCATAGGTCTTGTTATACGTTTTCTCCCCCTTCCCAATGTGTTAATGTGGGTTGCATGTGCTTGCTATGTGTTATGTGTGCATGTTACCCAGATTTGGTTGAGATCAATTGGGCTATACGGGCAGTCGGGTGGGCTGAGAACCATACCGGCTGTTAACCAGGCTGGTAGAGACCGGTCAGGTATATTACGATTATTAATTGTGCTCAGCTTTATCTGTCTTGCCTGTTGTGGATTGTATACGCTTGTTATAACTGTTGTTTGTGTCTAGCCTTATCTGTCGAGTCATTCCCGGTTTTAAAAGCTAGAGTCTCGTAGGATATATCTTCATGCTTCAAAATGGTTTTCGTATATCTATATATATCTCTATATGTAATGTATTTCAACGCGTTGTAGTGGGTTACCAGCATCTCTCGCTGAACAGATATATTTGGCTTTCAGGCACAAAAGAATACGTCACTGGAGCGCGCTAGAACTTGGAACGTAGTAGTAGATAGTTTCCCTTTCGGCCTGCGTGCCATGTTTATGCATTTACATTGCTGAGGATATTAGATAGTTAGCCTGTGCACCTGAGTTCTCTAGCTCAGATGTGGCATAGCACCCCGCACTCTTGTATTATGTTTTGGGATTTAATGAGATTTCACCTTTATTTTTTAAGTTTTAAATATCTTGAAAATCTGGTGTGTTACAGTTGGTATCAGAGCCTAAGTTTGACCCTAGGATAAAACTCTTAAGACCGGACCTTAGGACATTAGGCTTGAACTTTAGGTATTTAGGAACATAGGACTCAGGAATCTTAGGACGTGCGGTGAGATTGTGGAACCTACACATAACCTCCCCTCACTTTATCCCTCACTAATTTAAAGAACTCCCATTCGCTTACCACACCAAGGTAAGGGTACAACACATCAATGCATCATTATAATAAATATTGGCCCAGAGAACCAGCAGCACGGCGCCAACGAGAAGTTAGTCAAGGACCCCACATCCCTCGAAGAATGGATCCAAACCTTAGAGAAAATCCTCGGGTTAGTGGAATGCCCAGAAGAACGTCGCGTAGAGATAGCCTCATTCTACTTCGGATACGAGGCCGATCTCTTACCAACAAGAACCAGGGTTCGACTGGGAAAGCCCCAAAACACGACTACGAGAACGATTCTATCCAACACACGTAAAAGCATCCATATATGAAGAGTTCCCCCCATTTGAAACAAGGGACAGCTACCGTCATGGAGTACTATAAACGATTCCTTGAACTAGCACGCTTCGCGCCAGAACTAGTTCCCACCGAGATAACCAAAATGGAAAGATTCATATCGGGCCTCAACTTCGAAGCCTGAGAAGCACTAGTGGTAAGCAGACCTCGGACCCTCAACGAGGCTTACTCCAGTGCAGCAAATCTCTATCAAATCCAACTACTCCAACGTGGGGTTCAGGAACAGATATGAAAGAGAAACACCGGAGGTGGAGCACCACTTGTAAAAGAACGAGAAACGACACCAACACAAGACCGAGTAACCTAGCCAGCCAAAGGTCACCCCTAGGGAACAACGAAGCTAACGCAAGGAGCTTCCCTTGCCCGGAATGCAACAAAAGCCATAAAGGTAAAGACTGCATGGGCAATCCCTGGCGCTGCTTCAACTGCGGAGAGGAAGGACACAAGGCCTTCCAGTGCACTCAACCCCAAAGGCCATGCACCACCACCACGGGTCAACACGGGGGCACCACTCGTCAAGGAAACTTCGGCACCCCCGGAAAGATATTTGTCATGAGTCGCACCCAGGCCAAAACTCGGGAACGAAAGCAACCACGAAGAAGGGAACCAAACCCCAAAAGACAAGGACTACGCAAACCCCGTGGAAGAAAACCAAGATAAAGAATTCTGCGATGGACCGCAAACTACGAAACCCAGAAGACCCTAATCTAAGCAAACCCCGAACCACTAACGAAACCTACACCAGTGCTACCGACCTCTATCAAATCCAACCTCTACAACGGGAAATTCAGGAACAAACCCAAGGGAAGGAGTAACAGAGAAAGGCTGCTTTTAGGTCTTTTCACGACTCAAGTGGGGGACCACCTGTAAAAGGGACTGGAAACGCCAATTAAATACAAAGATGTAAAGTAACACATAAACAGCATCCTTCCTCAACCTTTAATGCGAATTGTCGAAAAGGACTCGACATGGCAAGAAGAGGCGACAGACGCGTGGAAAGTACCACACAACTAAAGCTCCCCAGCAATCAAGGTCATACCTTGGAACAAAGACCTCGATGGTTTTAAGACACCGTAAGAAGTACATGAGACACACAAAATCGCCAAAACGCCATGCGACGTCAAAGGCAGTAAATCAATGCATTCCAAGGAAGAGAAATGCATCACCAAGCACTTGGTCACCAAAGGACTGAACAAAGAACAAGCGACAAGCCAAACTCCAAGAAAAACCAAGAAGGCTTATCATTAATCAAGCAAAGCAAAGACAAAGTTGGCTTATAACCAACCACCCGGTGAAGACGATGAGGTTGCGAGTTGGAAACCGGACCCAACCTACTGAGCAAAAAGAACATGCGAGAGTCTTGACTCATCTATAACTCGTACCTAAGGATCAATAAAACTATACGATGGGCCACCCTATGTATTCAAGTCCCTTCTATTGTGCACATGGACATGGGGCTTGTCGGGACTTGAATCTGTGCATTCTTGGGATTTTCCCCGAAGGAATTCACTTTTCCTAGTCACCTTCCCGCGGGTCCCCAACGGGACCTTGATGGGACCCTAACGGGTCCTTGACAGGAGCTTGGTAGGCGGACAACCGCCCACCTCGCGCCCACTGGTACAATGTGCTGATTCCTTAACTCCTCGTTTTATTAATTCATGGCGAACTTGTGTGCCTCGGGCGATGAACGCGAGTCTTGAGAAGGAATCATGGGTTGTCCAAACATGGCGACCTCGGTAAAAGACCTTGACCCGCGAAACACCATCGAAAGAGCACAACCAATTGCATTACACAGGGAATCATAGTTGGACTCTACGATGCAACCGACTAGGAGTGATCGAAAAGAAGGATTGTGGAAACCAAGGAGGCGAGTTGGGAACTCGTGCTGAGGACTCACAAGGGCCTTAAAGTCAAAACGCTAAGGATAAACTGGGAATCCATCAAACCATGGATATCGTTCAAGTAAATCAGAGGGCTCCTTACAAGTTGTATGAAATCAAGAATGACGTTGTCCGTGGCGCTAAGGAAAAAGTAAAGAGCACATTTGTGCCAAGCCTCAAGGGTTATCAAGGACCAACAAGGAAATAAGATGACTCGTAAAGTCGTCGAGACATTCCGCAACAAGATTGGGTAACCAACCGCACTTCAAGAAGAAGAGGAGCACGCAAAGGCACCTTCATCATTAAAAGTAACGCAAAAGGGCACCGCAAACCGAACCCCAGGGAAGACATGAAGTCTTACTAAGAATTTCATTCGCTAAAAAGAAGATGAAATTCAATAAGGGAGAAAGTCAAACCCAAAGTTTATTGACTCCCAAGAGACTTTGGGAAGAAGTTGGAAGTGCGCCCTAAAAAGATGTGCTTGGTTGACCAAGCTTGGTCAAGACCTTGGGCGCATTAAGGAAGCACGTGTTGAATCATCACAGGATTCATCACAAGGAATCTTTCAAAAACCGTAAGAATGGATGAGACCCTAGCATGGGAAGGAAATATCAACGGAAATCTTGGAGCCGACAGAGCCAAAACTAAAGAAAAAGGGGTCATCAGTTCGTCTTGACGTCATAATCGGGCTTCAAACAGGAATAATCACCCAATGTCGGGAATCCTTAAACCACCCTAGCTGAATTCCATCTCTTCCCTTCAACAATCGAACCCCGTCTTATTACAAAACCCTTTCTACCTTTCAAGCCTCATTCTTGATTCCCCATTTTAATGATTCCATACAAGGTAGCAACCTCACCTCCTAATTTGCAACCTTGAAAACTTTGATCCTAATTCCTAAACTCAACTTGTCCTCAGGTTTGAAACCCGAACCGCCCCCTCTCTTTATCCTTTTAACCCAATCATTTCCAAAAACCCAGCGTACATAGATATATAATTATATATTTTCCTCGTAGAATACTTTCTGTACGTAACCGCCGTACAAGTTAGACTCGTTATCCCCGTAATAATTTCTAAGCTTCGGGGACGAAGCTTCTCGTAAGGGGGGGAGAGTGTAAAACCCCGTGTTACGGCCTTCAATCCCGGATTAATTATTTAATTAATCCCGTTAATAATAATTAAATATGATTTAATTCGGTTAGGTTTCCCTTTAATTAATTAATAAGGCCCACCATGAACCGTGGGCCCTTGACTAAATTAGAGCCTTAAGCCTATTAGGAATAAAGAAAGTAAACCTTTTACTATTTAGATTCTGATTAGGAATCCTAGACCTAGTTATCTATTAGGAATAAAGGAAGTAGGTCTTTTACTATTCAGATTATGATTAGGATTCTCTTTAATTAATTAATATGGTCCACTATGGACCATGGAACCCAATCCTTAGTCCCAAAAGGAATAGAATTAGCAAGCCTATAATATTATTTCCTAATCAGGACTCCTAAATATATAAATAGGGGACTTAAGAGGCACCTAGAACCCCTCCCACAAGATTAACGCCCCACCACCCCAAAAGAGCTCCAAGAATCCCCTTAGAAGAAATCAAGAAAGCAAGAAAGCTTAAAGAAAGACCCTTCATAGCCAAGGAATTAATTAAGGCTAAGAGGTAACCCATGTCTCAACAAAACCTATTTTCATAGTTATGATTTCCCCCGTAGGATTTCCCCATATTATTGTGTATTGATGATTTGTGATATTATTATTGATGATTAATGGGATAATTTCATGGATGATCTTGATATTGGGAGATTCTTGATAATTACGATGTTCTTGATGAGTATGTGGAGTTCTTGATGTTTATATGTCGTTCATAATAATTGTATGGCATTCTTGATGCTTATGTGTTAATTGTACCGAATCTTGTAATTAGAAGGCGAACCGTATTCTTGTTGATATAAAAGTAATTAGAACCCTAGGTTATATCGTGGAATTCGTATGGTATTATTCTGGGTATATTGGGTGGGATTTCACATGATTAGGTGTTTATTAGGTCTAGAAAAGCATGATAGGTTATGTGTCGTTTGATTCTTGATTTTGATCCGTTAAATTGTCTACGTGTGTTATCAATTGCGTTTGAAAGTGTCTAAGCATGGTCTAGGGTTCCACGAAAGTTCCCGGGGCATTTTTGGTGTTAATGAGTCAGTGGGGGGTAGGTGGGCGTATGGGACCCGCCACCTACCCGCGGTCAAAGAGGGACAATTCCGGCAGCGGGCAGCTGCCCGCCGGCGACCCGCTGCCCGGAACAGTGTTACCGGCGGGTGGCCCCCCACCCACCGGCTACCCGCTGGAAATCCCCACACTTGGGACCCCGACTTCCCCGTTTGATGTTTCCCCGACCCCCGTGGTGTCCCAACGGACTCCGTCTATCGTGCCTATGTCTAGTTTGATGTTTCGGGTACCTTTCATAGGTTGTATGAGTCTTATATACTGCATGCTAGTTGAATTGGTATCCCGCTGACCTAGGTGAAAGGAGTATGAATCCCTTAGGACTATTCTTAGTATGTGAAGGATCACGCATAGGTCTTGTTATATGTTTTCTCCCCCTTCCCAATGTGTTAATGTGGGTTGCATGTGCTTGCTATGTGTTATGTGTGCATGTTACCCCGATTTGGTTGAGATCAATTGGGCTATACGGGCAGTCGGGTGGGCTGAGAACCATACCAGCTGTTAACCAGGCTGGTAGAGACCGTTCAGGTATATAAATATTATATAGGACTAAGTTCCACTATACGGGCAGTCGGATGGGCTGAGAACCATACCGGCTCTTAACCAGGCTGGTAAAGACCGGTCAGGTATATAAATATTATATAGGACAAAGGTCCACTATACGGGCAGTTGAATGGGTTGAGAACAATCCCAATTGTTAACCAGGCTGGTAAAGACCGGTCAGGTATATAAATATTATATAGAACTGCGGTTCATTAGTCGGTTGCGATCGACTCCTCCGTAAGGTGAGACGGGGCAGGGTGCTGCGGGGCCGTGTCAGAGCTATATGCGCTGACCCTCATGTATGGCCATGCGATTAGTCCTGTGGCGCCAACAAAGTGTGCTATGTGATGAGATATGGATGAGTTGTGTTTATGAGTATATTGGGGGATGTGACTATGGGATTTATGCTGGGGATTGATTATGTTGGGTTATGATTATTAATTGTGCTCAGCTTTATCTGTCTTGCCTGTTGTGGATTGTATACGCTTGTTATAACTGTTGCTTGTGTCTAGCCTTATCTGTCGAGTCATTCCCGGTTTTAAAAGCTCGAGTCTCGTAGGATATATCTTCATGCTTCAAAATGGTTTTCGTATATCTATATATATCTCTATATGTAATGTATTTCAACGCGTTGGAGTGGGTTACCAGCATCTCTCGCTGAACAGATATATTTGGCTTTCAGGCACAAACGAATAAGTCACTGGAGCGCGCTAGAACTTGGAACGTAGTAGTAGATAGTTTCCCTTTCGGCCTGCGTGCCATGTTTATGCATTTACATTGCTGAGGATATTAGATAGTTAGCCTGTGCACCTGAGTTCTCTAGCTCAGATGTGGCATAGCACCCCGCACTCTTGTATTATGTTTTGGGATTTAATGAGAATTCACCTTTATTTTATAAGTTTTAAATATCTTGAAAATCTGGGGTGTTACATACACTTTTGGGCTGCGGTCCACCATTTGGTTGCGATCAAACGTTTCTACATGAGCTGCGGTTCATATTTCCTGGCTGCAGTCAGATGACATACTCTTGGGTTGCGGTCCACTGTTTGGTTGCGATCAAACTATGATGAGCTGCGGTTCATCGGTCGGTTGCGATCGACCGCTCCGTGTTGCGATACGAGGCACGGTGCTGCGGGGCCGTGTCAGTGCTATATGCGCTGACCCTCATGTATGGGCATGCGATTGGTCATGTGGCGCCAACAAAGTGTGCTATGTGAAGAGATATGGATGAGTGGTGATTATTGGTATCTTGGGGGGATGTGACTATGGGATTTATGCTGGGATTGTTTTTGTTGGGTTATGATTATTAATTGTGCTCAGCTGTATCTGTCTTGCCTGTTGGGGATTGTATACGCTTGTTATAACTGTTGCTTGTGTCTAGCCTTATCTGTCGAGTCATTCCCGGTTTTAAAAGTTAGAGTTCGTAGGATATATCTTCATGCTCAAAATGGTTTTCGTATATCTATATATATCTCTATATGTATTGTATTTCAACGCATTGGAGTGGGTTACCAGCATCTCTCGTTGAACAGATATATTTGGCTTTCAGGCACAGAAGAATAAGTCAAGGGAGCGTGCTAGAAATTGGAGCGTAGAAATAGATAGTTTCCCTTTCGGCCTGTGTGCCATGCTTGTGCATTTACATTATCAAGGATATTAGTTAGTTAGCCTGTGCATCTGAGTTCTCTGGCTCAGGTGTGGCATAGCACCCCGTACTCTTGTATTACGTTTTGAGATTTAATGAGATTCCACCTTTATTTTATAAGTTTTAAATGTCTTGAAATTTCGGGGTGTTACAGTTGGTATCAGAGCCTAAGTTGACCCTAGGATAAGACTCTTAAGATCAGACCTTAGGACATTAAGCTTAAACTCTAGGTACTTAGGAACATAGGATTTAGGAATCTTACACATAACCCCTCCTCACTTTATGTCTCTCTAACTTAAAGAAACCCCCCCTTCACTTATTGCATCAAGGTAAGGACGCAAAATAACATCGACCTATGAACACCAGGATGGCGCCGAAAAGAAGACAGGTAGGAACACCGGAACTCCCCACTCAGGAATTCCTGACTCAGAATCTGCAACGCCTGGCCCAAATTGCCCAGGCACTAAGTACTACCGTTTCCCAGCCTTCACCAACAAACGAGAACTTGGAGATCCACTACCAAGTCTCGACACACCAACCACCCACCCTCTCGGGGAACGAGGACCCCACGACCCTCGAGGAGTGGATCAGGACTTTCGACAAGATATTCAGGACAACTAAATGCCCCGAAGGACACCAAGTAAGAATGGCCTCCTTCTACTTCAAACACGAGGCCGACACCTGGTGGGCTCACGAAGGACCCACTTACGAACAAGACCCCGGATTCAACTAGGAAGCCCTAAAAACGCGGCTACGAGAACAATTCTATCCCAACCATCTAAGAGCCACCATATACGAAGAATTCCTCCACCTAAGACAAGGTGCAACCTCGATCACGAAATACTACCAACAATTCCACCGACTGGCTCGCCTCCTCCCCGAGCTAGTACCCACCGAGAAGACCAGAATCGAAAGGTTCATAACAGGCCTCGACCCCGAATATAAAAAAGCCCTGGCCACACAAGAGCCAGGAACCCTCGGGGAGGCCTATGCCAAGGCATCCCAACTGCAACAAGTGCCAAACCAACCCCGGGAAACACGTCTGAGGTACAAAAGGAAATCTGAAGGAAGTCACGTAAACTCCACCCGCGGCCCTAAAAACCCCAAGGCCGCCTCACCACGCCAAGTCACGGCGACAACCATTCAAGGAAAAATCCTTACTCTAAGCAAAGCCAAAATTGGGGATAGCAACATAGTTTCCAGAACCTTCCAAGTACACGCCACCCCCGCCACAGTATTGTTTGACTCAGGGGCTACCAACTCGTTTATAGCAACCGAGTTTGCCACTCAGCTCGGCCTCAACTCCAGCACCAAGGTCCGACTTCAGGTCAAGGTGGCCTCAGGCGAAATCCTAGAATGCGACCGCATGTACGAAAATATAATGATCACCATACAAGGGGTGGAATTTCCTAGCAACTTAATCCGATTCAAACTGGATGGGGTACAGGTGATCTTGGGCATGGATTGGCTAGGGAAATACCAAGCACAAATCCTATGCGGAGAACAAAAAGTGGTCCTACGGGCGCCAAGCGGTAGGAGGGTGTCATACCGTGGGTGTAACACCCCGTGTTACGAATCCTAAAACCAACTGATTAATTAATTAATTAATAACCCAGGAGAAAGAATAAATTATAATGATTAATTAGGGAAAAAGGCCACCATAGCCCATTGGCCCAATTATATAAACCCAACCCCTAACCCCAATAGGATTAAACTCTAAATAAACCCTTGGATCTATAAATAGGGAACTTAGGGAGCACCTAGAACCCCCACACGCCTAGACGCCCCACCACCCCAGGAGAGCTCCAAGAATTCCCTTAGAAGAAATCAAGAAAGCAAGAAAGCTTAAAGAAACATCCTTCATAGCCAAGGAATTAATTAAGGCTAAGAGGTAACCCATGTCTCAACAAAACCTATTTTCGTAGTTATGATTCCCCCTTAGGGTTTCCCCATATTATTGTGTATTAATGATTGGTGATGATTATTATTAATGATTGATATAATGATTCCATGAGGAAGCTTGATAATCTTGATATTGGGAGATTCTTGATAATTATGGTGTTCTTGGTAATTATATGGAGTTCTTGATGATTATGTGTTGTTCTTGAGAATTATGTGATGCTCTTGATGTTTATGTGTTATTCTTACCGAATCTTGCAATTAGAAGACGAACCGTATTCTTGTTGATATAAAAGTGATTAGAACCCTAGGTTGTATCGTATGATATTATTCTTGGTTTATCGGGTGGGGAAATCGCATGTTTGGGTGTTGATTATATTTAGAAAAGCATGATAGGTTATGTGTCGTTCGTTTCTCGTAATTGATCCGTTAATTGTCTACGTGTTGTCGTTAATTGCGTTGTAAAGTGTCTAAGCATGGTTTCGGGTTCCACAACGGTTCCCGGGGCGCAATTGAAGAAAAAGAGTCAGTGGGGGGTAGGGGACCCACCACCTACCCGGTGCTGAGAATCACCGCCTAGCAACGGGTGGCCGGCGGGCGGGCATCTGCCCGCCGGCGACCCGCTGCCCGGAACAGTAAAACCGGCGGGCAGCCGACGGGTGGCCCCCCCACCCACCGGCTACCCGCTGGAAATTTCCCCAACTTGGGATCCCGGCTTCCCCGTTTGATGTTCCCCGTTCCCCGTGGTGTCCCAACGGACTCTGTTTATCGTGCCTATGTCTAGTTTGATGTTTCGGGTACCGTTCGTAGGTTTATGAGTCTGTTATATTGCATGCTAGATGAATTGGTATCCCGTTGACCTAGGTGAAGGAAGTATGAACCCCTTAGGACTATTCTTAGTATGTGATGGATCACGCATAGGTTTGTTATACGCTTTATCCCTCTTCCCAATGTGTAACGTGGGTTGCATGTGCTTGCTATGTGTTATGTGTGTGTGCTACCCCAATTCGGTTGCGATCGGATTGGTTATCCTGAGCTGCGGTTCAGAAGCTGGCTGCGGTCAGATTGGTATTCCTGGCTGCGGTCAGATGACATTCTCTTGGGCTGCGGTCCACCGTTTGGTTGCGATCAAACGTTTCTATACGAGCTGCGGTTCGTCCTTTATCCTGGCTGCGGTCAGATGACACTCTCTTGGGCTGCGGTCCACAGTTTGGTTGCGATCAAACATTATGATGAGCTGCGGTTCATTGGTCGGTTGCGATCGACCTCCCCGTGTTGCGATACGGGGCATGGTGCTGAGGGGCTGTGTCAGAGCTATATGCGCTGACCCTCATGTATGGGCAAGCGATCGGTCCCGTGGCGCCAACAATGTGTGTTATGTGTGTGATATGGACGAGTTGTGACTATGAGTGCCTTGGGATGTGACTATGGGTTTCATATTGGGGATTGTTTATGATGGGATTATGATTACCGTTTGTGCCTTGTCGTAACTGCTTTATCTATTGTGAAATGCATATGCTTGCTATGTCTACTGCTGGTGTCTAGCCTTAACTGTTGAGTCACTCCCGGTTTTAAAAGCTAGAGTTCGTAGGATATATCTTCATGCTCATAATGGTTTTCGTATATCTATATATATATCTCTGTATGTATTGTATTTCAACGCGTTGGAGTGGGTTACCAGCATCTCTCGCTGAACAGATATATTTGGCTTTCAGGCAGAGAAGAATAAGTCACTGGAGCGCGCTAGAACTCGGAACGTAGAAGTAGATAGTTCGCTTTTTCGGCCTGCGTGCCATATAATGCATTTACATTATCGAGGATATTAGTTAGTTAGCCTGTGCACCTGGGTTCTCTAGCTCAGGTGTGGCATAGCACCCCGTACACTTGTATTACGTTTTGGGATTTAATGAGATAATACCTTTATTTTATAAGTTTTAAATGTCTTGAAAATCTGGGGTGTTACAGTTGGTATCAGAGCCTAAGTTTGACCCTAGGAAAAGACTCTTAAGACCGGACTTTAGGACATTAGGCTTGAACTCCAGGTATCTAGGAACATAGGCTTCAGGAATCGTAGGATGCGCAGTGAGATTGTGAAACCTACACATCACCCCGCACTTCATCCCTCCCTAATATTAGAAATCTCTCCCCCACTTATTATATAAAATTTAAACACAAAAAAACATCAACATTTAATCAGCAGGATGGCACCCAAGAAGAAACAGTCAGGAACACCGAGACACCCCTCTCAAGAAATCTTGACTCAAACCCTACAACGCCTGACCCATATTGCCCAGGCACTAAGTACTATTGTCCCCAACCTCTGCCAACAGACGAGAACTTGGAAATCCACCACCAAGTCTCGGCACATCAACCACCCACCCTCTCGGGAGACGAAGACCCCACAACCCTCAAGGAATGGATTGAGACATTCGACAAGGTGTTCAGGACGACCCAATGCCCCGAACGCCACCGGGTCAGGATAGCCTCCTTCTACTTCAGGCACGAGGCCGACAGCTGGTGGGCCCGCGAGGGGCCTATGTACGAACAAGACCCCGGATTCAACTGGGAGGGTTTAAAAGACGCAGTTACGAGAACAATTCTACCCCAACCACCTGAAAGCCGCCGTGTGCGAGGAATTTCTCAATCTAAGACAGAGGACGGCCCCGGTCTCAGAATACTACCAACGATTCTGCCGACTGGCTCGCCTCGCCCCCGAGCTAGTACCCACCGAAGGGATCAAAGTCAGGAAATTCCTAACAGGCCTTAAGCCCGAACACCAGAGGGCCTTGGCCACCCAAGAACCAAAGACCCTCGGAGAGGCCTATGCCAAGGCATGTCAGCTACAACAGGTAGCGAACCCGCCTCCAGGGACGCAACTAGGGTATAAGAGGAAACCCGAAGGAAGTCGTCCAATTCTCGCCAAAGAACCTAAGAACCCCAAAACCGACCCACTTGACCAAACCATCGCGCCGACTACCCGGGGAAGGATCCTCACCCTAAGCAAGGCCAGGATCGGAGATAGCAACATAGTCTCCGGAACCTTCCTAGTACACGCCACCCCAGCCATCATATTATTTGACTCAGGGGCTACCAACTCGTTCATAGCAACCGAGTTCGCCGCCCAGCTCGGCCTTAACGCCACCACTAAGGTCCGACTCCAAGTCAAGGTGGCCTCAGGCGAGGTCATAAAATGTGATCGCATGTACGAGCATGTAATGATCACCATTCAGGGAGTGGAATTTCCCAGTAACCTGATCCAGTTTCAATTAGATGGGATGCAAGTAATCTTGGGCATGGATTGGCTAGGGAAGTTCCAAGCGCAAATCCTGTGCGGAGAGCAGAAAGTGGTCCTACGAGGGCCAAACGGTAAGAGGGTGTCGTACCGCAGTGCCCGCAAGAATCCAGGGATCAAGCTGATAAACATGATGAAAATTAAGAAGTATCTGGGCCAAGGAAACGAGGCCTTCTTATGCTCAGTCGAAGACCTCAACGCCAAAACACCCGAACCACAAGCCATCCCAGTGGTAAACGAGTTCACCGACGTCTTCCCAGACGAAATTCCCAGGGCACCCCCGGCCAGAGAAGTCGGGTTCACCATAGACCTCATGCCGGGCGCCGCCCCGATCTCTAAACCACCCTACAGGCTAGCACCAAAGGAAATGAAGGAACTGAAAACGCAACTCCAAGAACTGCTAGATAAAGGTTACATCCGACCCAGCACCTCCCCATGGGGAGCACCGGTACTATTCGTTAAGAAGAAGGATGGGAGCATGCGCCTGTGCATCGACTACCGAGAACTCAACCAAGTTACTATAAAGAATAGGTACCCCCTTCCCCGAATAGATGACTTATTTGACCAACTCAAAGGGGCAGGGGTATTCTCCAAGATCGACCTAAGATCCGGGTATCACCAAATCCAAGTGGCCAAACCAGACATCCAGAAAACGGCCTTCCGGACACGTTACGGCCACTACGAGTTTACCGTAATGCCTTTCGGCCTCACTAACGCGCCTGCCATATTCATGGACCTCATGAATCGAGTATTCCGACCTCACCTGGATGACTTCGTCATCGTGTTCATTGACGACATCCTAGTCTACTCCCAAAATAAAGAAGAACATGAGAAGCACCTTCGCATATCTCTGCAAACCCTCAGGGAGAACCAACTCTACGCTAAATTCTCCAAGTGCGAATTCTGGCAAGACAGCGTAGCCTTCTTGGGCCACGTGATAACCAAAGAAGGGATTAGGGTGGACCTCGCTAAGGTTTGCGCCGTTAAAGAATGGACCACGCCGAACTCACTCTCGGAAGTCCGAAGCCTCCTAGGTCTAGCGGGCTACTACAGGAGGTTCGTACCCGACTTCACCAAGAGAGCCCAACCCCTCATTAAGCTCATGAAAAAGGAAACCCCCTTCCGTTGGGACAACGGCTGCATCTCGGCCTTCCAAGAATTAAAGGATAAACTAACCACTGCACCCGTGCTAGCCATACCCTCCGGATCGGAAGGGTTTGAAGTCTACAGCGACGCATCCAAGAAGGGGTTAGGATGCGTACTAATGCAAAATGGCAAGGTAATAGCTTACGCATCCAGGCAACTCAAAACCCACGAAGAGAATTACCCCACCCATGACCTCGAGCTAGCCGCTATCGTATTCGCACTGAAAATCTAGAGGCACTACCTGTATGGGGTACAATGCAAGATCTACACCGACCATAAGAGCCTGAAGTACATCTTTACTCAAAAAGACCTAAACATGAGACAACGAAGATGGCTGGAACTCATAAAGGACTACGACCTAGACATTCAATACCACGAGGGAAAAACCAACGTGGTGGCGGACGCCCTAAGCCGAGAGACGAATCATTCCCTTAACACCACGTGGGTCCTACCGGACCATCTGTACAGGGACTTCCAAAGGCTACACTTGGAAATAATAGAGCAGGGACAAACTTGCCCCAATGCCTATCTACTCAACACGCAGGCCGTGCCCACCCTCTTCGAGGAAATCAAATCGGGACAACAACAGGACCCGGAACTAGATAAAATCCGCCACGACCTAACTCGAGGGAAAGAGGGCCCCTTTGAAGCACCCCCAGATGGCAGCCTCCGCTACAAAGGGAGGTGGTGTGTACCCTCAACGCACCCCCACTTGAACAGCGGATCTTGGAGGAAGAACACCTAGACCTCATCGAGTTCTCGTACAACAACAGCTACCACGCGAGCATTCGCATGACACCCTACGAAGCACTGTATGGTCAGAAATGTAGAACCCCATTATGTTGGGAAGATATGGTCAACCCGGTAACACTGGGCCCCCAATACCTACAAGACACCATAGCTAAGGTCAAACACATCCAGGAAAGGATGAAGGTCGCCCAAGACCGCCAGAAGTCTTACGCCGATCTAAAGAGGAAGCAAGCCGAATTCAACCTCAGGGACAAGGTCTGGCTAAGGGTCTCGCCCACACGAGGGGTAATGAGGTTCGGGAGAAAAGGAAAACTCAGCCCCCGGTTCATCGGCCCTTACGAAATCGTGGAGAGAATCGGAGACTTGGCCTACCGTCTCGCCTTACCCGTGGAGCTAGAACGAGTACACAACGTGTTCCACGTATCTCAGCTAAAGAAATACATACACGATCCAAGCCACGTACTCCAACACGAGACCGTGGACCTCGACGAGTCTCTAGTATACGAAGAGAAACCCGTAAGAATCCTGGACACCAAAACAAGAAATACCCGGAACCGAGTCATGGAAATGGTGAAGGTCCTCTGGACCAACCACGGGACCGAGGAAGCCACATGGGAACTTAAGGACGCGATGAAGGAGCGGTACCCCGAGCTGTTCACTCCAGGTAACTAAGAGAAAACTTTCTTTTTTTTTTCTCCCGGGGCCAAGCTTCGGGGACGAAGCTTCCTGTTAAGGGGGGGAGAGTGTAACACCCCGTGTTACGAATCCTAAAACCAACTGATTAATTAATTAATTAATAACCCAGGAGAAAGAATAAATTATAATGATTAATTAGGGAAAAAGGCCACCATAGCCCATGGGCCCAATTATATAAACCCAACCCCTAACCCCAATAGGATTAAACTCTAAATAAACCCTTGGATCTATAAATAGGGAACTTAGGGAGCACCTAGAACCCCCACACGCCTAGACGCCCCACCACCCCAGGAGAGCTCCAAGAATTCCCTTAGAAGAAATCAAGAAAGCAAGAAAGCTTAAAGAAAGATCCTTCATAGCCAAGCAATTAATTAAGGCTAAGAGGTAACCCATGTCTCAACAAAACCTATTTTCATAGTTATGATTCCCCCTTAGGGTTTCCCCATATTATTGTGTATTAATGATTGGTGATGATTATTATTAATGATTGATATAATGATTCCATGAGGAAGCTTGATAATCTTGATATTGGGAGATTCTTGATAATTATGGTGTTCTTGGTAATTATATGGAGTTCTTGATGATTATGTGTTGTTCTTGAGAATTATGTGATGCTCTTGATGTTTATGTGTTATTCTTACCGAATCTTGCAATTAGAAGACGAACCGTATTCTTGTTGATATAAAAGTGATTAGAACCCTAGGTTGTATCGTATGATATTATTCTTGGTTTATCGGGTGGGGAAATCGCATGTTTGGGTGTTGATTATATTTAGAAAAGCATGATAGGTTATGTGTCGTTCGTTTCTCGTAATTGATCCGTTAATTGTCTACGTGTTGTCGTTAATTGCGTTGTAAAGTGTCTAAGCATGGTTTCGGGTTCCACAACGGTTCCCGGGGCGCAATTGATGAAAAAGAGTCAGTGGGGGGTAGGGGACCCGCCACCTACCCGGTGCCGAGAATCACCGCCTGGCAGCGGGTGGCCGGCGGGCGGGCAGCTGCCCGCCGGCGACCCGCTGCCCGGAACAGTAAAACCGGCGGGCAGCCGGCGGGTGGCCCCCCCACCCACCGGCTACCCGCTGGAAATTTCCCCAACTTGGGATCCCGGCTTCCCCGTTTGATGTTCCCCGTTCCCCGTGGTGTCCCAACGGACTCCGTTTATCGTGCCTATGTCTAGTTTGATGTTTCGGGTACCGTTCGTAGGTTTATGAGTCTGTTATATCGCATGCTAGATGAATTGGTATCCCGTTGACCTAGGTGAAGGAAGTATGAACCCCTTAGGACTATTCTTAGTATGTGATGGATCACGCATAGGTTTGTTATACGCTTTATCCCCCTTCCCAATGTGTAACGTGGGTTGCATGTGCTTGCTATGTGTTATGTGTGTGTGCTACCCCAATTCGGTTGCGATCGGATTGGTTATCCTGAGCTGCGGTTCAGAAGCTGGCTGCGGTCAGATTGGTATTCCTGGCTGCGGTCAGATGACATTCTCTTGGGCTGCGGTCCACCATTTGGTTGCGATCAAACGTTTCTATACGAGCTGCGGTTCGTCCTTTATCCTGGCTGCGGTCAGATGACACTCTCTTGGGCTGCGGTCCACTGTTTGGTTGCGATCAAACATTATGATGAGCTACGGTTCATCGGTCGGTTGCGATCGACCTCCCCGTGTTGCGATACGGGGCATGGTGCTGCGGGGCTGTGTCAGAGCTATATGCGCTGACCCTCATGTATGGGCATGCGATCGGTCCCGTGGCGCCAACAATGTGTGTTATGTGTGTGATATGGACGAGTTGTGACTATGAGTGCCTTGGGATGTGACTATGGGTTTCATATTGGGGATTGTTTATGATGGGATTATGATTACCGTTTGTGCCTTGTCGTAACTGCTTTATCTATTGTGAAATGCATATGCTTGCTATGTCTACAGCTGGTGTCTAGCCTTAACTGTTGAGTCACTCCCGGTTTTAAAAGCTAGAGTTCGTAGGATATATCTTCATGCTCATAATGGTTTTCGTATATCTATATATATATCTCTATATGTATTGTATTTCAACGCGTTGGAGTGGGTTACCAGCATCTCTCGCTGAACAGATATATTTGGCTTTCAGGCACAGAAGAATAAGTCACTGGAGCGCGCTAGAACTCGGAATGTAGAAGTAGATAGTTCCCTTTTTCGGCCTGCGTGCCATATAATGCATTTACATTATCGAGGATATTAGTTAGTTAGCCTGTGCACCTGGGTTCTCTAGCTCAGGTGTGGCATAGCACCCCGTACACTTGTATTACGTTTTGGGATTTAATGAGATAATACCTTTATTTTATAAGTTTTAAATGTCTTGAAAATCTGGGGTGTTACAGTGGGACCCACTGGGAGGCCGGGATCAGAGTGGTAAACATGATAAAAATGAAGAAATACCTAAACAAGGGAAGCGAGGCCTTCCTATGTTCGGTCGAGGACCTCAGCACCAAAACCCCCGAACCACAAACCATTCCCGTGGTAAACGAATTCACCGACGTCTTCCCGGACGAAATCCCCGGGGCACCCCTAGCCAGAGAAGTCGAGTTCACCATAGATCTCGTACCGGGCGCTGCCCCGATTTCTAAACCACCCTACCGGTTAGCACCAAAAGAAATGATGGAACTGAAGACAAAACTGCAGGAATTGCTAGACAAAGGCTACATCCGTCCTAGCAACTCCCCATGGGGAGCGCCAGTGTTGTTTGTTAAAAAGAAGGATGGGAGCATGCGCCTATGCATCGACTACAGGGAACTTAACCAAGTCACAATAAAGAATAAGTATCCCCTTCCCCGAATCGACGACTTGTTCGACCAACTTAAGGGGGCAGGGGTATTTTCGAAGATTGATCTAATATCCGGGTATCACCAAATACAAGTGGCCAAACCGGACATTCAGAAAACAGCCTTCCGGACACGTTACGGCCACTATGAATTCACCGTAATACCGTTCGGACTCACCAACGCGCCTACCATATTCAAGGACCTCATGAACCGAGTATTCTGACCCCACTTGGATGACTTCGTCATTGTATTCATTGATGACATCCTAGTCTATTTCCGAAACAAGGAAGAACATGCAAGACACCTCCGCATAACCCTGCAAACTCTAAGAGAGCACCAACTATACGCCAAGTTCTCTAAATGCGAATTCTGGAAAGACAGTGTGGCCTTCCTGGGTCACGTGATAGCCAAGGATGGAATTAAGGTGGACCCCGCCAAAATCCGTGCCGTTAAGGAATGGACCACACCGAGCTCACTCTCAGAAGTCCGAAGCTTCCTAGGCTTGGCCGGCTACTACAGGAGGTTTGTACCCGACTTCACCAAGATAGCCCAACCCCTCAACAAACTCATGAAAAAGGAAACTCCCTTCCAATGGGACAACGACTGCATCTCAGCCTTTCGAAAATTGAAGGATAAGTTAACCACGGCACCCGTACTCGCCATTCCCTCTGGGAGGAAGGATTCGAGGTCTTCAGTGATGCATCCAAGCAGGGGTTGGGGTGCGTGCTGATGCAAAAAGGCCAAGTAATAGCCTACGCATCCAGGCAGCTCAAAACCCACGAAGAGAACTACCCCACCCACGACCTCGAACTAGCCGCTATCGTGTTCGCACTAAAAATTTGGAGGCATTACTTATATGGGGTGCAATGCAAGATCTACACGGACCATAAGAGCCTAAAGTACATCTTCACCCAGAAAGACCTAAACATGAGACAACGGAGGTGGTTAGAACTCATAAAGGACTACGACCTGGACATCCAATACCACGAGGGGAAGGCTAACGTTGTGGCGGATGCCCTAAGCAGAAAGGCTAACCACTCCCTCAACACCACCTGGGTCCTACCGGACCAACTGTACAGGGACTTCCAATGACTAAATTTGGAAATAATAAAGCAAGATCAAACCCACCCCGACGCCCACTTGTTTAACACACAAGTCATACCTACACTCTTCGAGGAAATCAAAATAGGGCAACAACAAGATCCGAAACTAGATAAGATCCGCCTCGACCTAACCCAGGGGAAGGAAGGACCCTTCAAAATACACGAAGACGGCAGTCTCCGTTACCAAGGTAGGTGGTGCGTGCCCTCAACGCACCCCCACTCGAGACAACAAATCTTGGAGGAAGGACACAACTCCCCATACTCAGTTCACCCAGGGGTGACAAGTTATACCAAGATGTGAAAAGGTCGTTCTGGTGGCCCAACATGAAAAAGGAAATCGCGGATTTCGTGGCCAAGTGTCTGAATTGCCAAAGGGTGAAGGCCGAACGATGCAAACCCAAGGGACTCGTACAACCCCTCGAGATACCACAAGGAAAGTGGGATTCCATATCCATGGACTTCGTCGGAGGACTACCCTCAACAAAAACTGGCAAGGATAAGATTTGGGTCATAGTGAACCAAAACGGCACGATTCATCGCCATGAAGGAAACGTAGACAATGACACAACTAGCCCAAGCCTACTTGAGCCAGGTAGTGAAGTATCACGGAGTTCCCCGAAACATCGTATCCGATAGAGACTCCAGGTTCCTCTCACAATTCTGGAAATCACTGCAATTAGCCTTGGGGACACAACTAAAGCTAAGCACTGCCTTCCACCCCACCACGGACGGCCAAACCGAAAGGACCATTCAGATTCTCGAAGACATGCTAAGAGCCTGCGTGTTAAACTTTCAAGGGACATGGGAGGAACACCTAGACCTTTTTGAATTCTCATACAACAACAGCTACCACGCGAGCATTCGTATGGCAACCTACGAAGCCTATACGGACAAAAATGTAGAACCTCCTTATGTTGGGAAGACATGGTCGACCCAATAACACTAGGGCCCCAACACCTACAAGATACCATCACCAAGGTCAAGCACATCAGGGAAAGGATGAAGGCCGCCCAAGACCGCCAGAAGTCCTATGCCGACCTAAAGAGGAAACAAGCCGAGTCCAACAACGGGGACAAGGTCTGGTTGAGAATCTCGCCCACACGAGGGGTGATGAGATTCGGAAGGAAAGGAAAGCTCAGCCCTCGATTTATCGGCCCCTATGAAATCATAGAAAAAGTCGGGAACCTAGCCTATCGCCTCGCTCTACCCGTTGAACTAGAACGAGTACACAACGTATTCCACATATCCCAGCTAAAGAAATATGTACACGACCCAAGCCACGTGCTTCAACCCGAGGTCGTGAACCTCGACGAGTCACTAGCATACGAAGAAAGACCCGTGAGGATCCTGGACACCAAGACAAGAAACACCCGTCGCCGAGCCATAGAAATGGTGAAAGTCCTCTGGACCAACCATGGGACCGAGGAAGCAACGTGGGAGCTCAAAGACACCATGAGGGAACGCTACCCCGAACTTTTCACACCAGGTAACTAAGAGAAAGTCACACGGCAAGGACCAAGCTTCGGGGACAAAGCTTTCCGTTAAAGGGGGGAGAGTGTAACACCCCGTGTTACGACCCCTAAAACCAATTAATCCTTTAATCAATAACCCAAAAGAAAGAATTAAATTACAGAAATTAATTAGGAAAAATCCCACCATAGTCCGTGGGCCCCCATCTCTAAACCCAACCCCTAGTCCTAGAAGGATTAGATCCTAAAATAAGACCCTTAGATATATAAATAGGGAACCTAGAGGGCACCTAGAACCCCCCACAAGAATAACGCCCCACCACCCCAAAAGAGCTCCAAGAATCCCCTTAGAAGAAATCAAGAAAGCAAGAAAGCTTAAAGAAATTCCCTTCATAGCCAAGGAATTAATAAAGGCTAAGAGGTAACCCATGTCTCAACAAAACCTATTTTCATAGCTATGATTTCCCCCGTAGGATTTCCCCATATTATTGTGTATTGATGATTTCTGATATTATTATTAATGATTGATGGGATAATTCCATGGGTGATCTTGATATTGGGAGATTCTTGATAATTATGGTGTTCTTGATGATTATGTGGAGTTCTTGATGTTTATATGTCGTTCTTGATAATTGTATGGCGTTCTTGATGCTTATGTGTTATTTGTGCCGAATCTTGTAATTGGAAGACGAACCGTATTCTTGTTGATGTAAAAGTAATTAGAACCCTAGGTCGATGATCTTGTTGGCGTTCTTGTTGCTTGCGTGATGTTCTTGATGCTTATGTGATATTCTTACCGAATCTTGTAATTAGAAGACGAATCGTATTCTTGTTGGTATAAAAGTGATTAGAACCCTAGGTTGTATCGTATGATATTATTCTTGGTGTAACGGGTTGGGAAATCGCATGTTTGGGTGTCGATTATGTTTAGAAAAGCATGATAGGTTATGTGCCGTACGTTTCTCGTATTTGGTCTGTTAATTGTCTACGTGTTGATCGTTAATTGCGTTGTAAAGTGTCTAAGCATGGTTTCGGGTTCCACAATGGTTCCCGGGGCGTTTTGTGTGTAAAGAGTCAGTGGGGGGTAGGGGACCCGCCACCTACCCGCGGCCAGAAGGGACGTCTCCGGCAGCGGGCAGCTGCCCGCCGGCGACCCGCTGCCCGAAACAGTGTTTACCGGCGGGCAGCCGGCGGGTGGCCCCCCACCGACCGGCTACCCGCTGGAAATCTCCCCCATTCGGGACCCCGGCATCCCCGTTTGATGTTTCCCCGATCCCCGTGGTGTCCCAACGGACTCCGTTCATCGTGCCGTGTCTAGTTTGATGTTTCGGGTAACGTTCGTAGGTTTATGAGTCTTCTATATTGCATGCTAGTTGAATTGGTATCCCGTTGACCTAGGTGGAAGAAGTATGAACCCCTTAGGACCATTCTTAGTATGTGAAGGATCACGCATAGGTTTTGTTATACGCTTTCTCCCCTTCCCAATGTGTTAATGTGGGTTGCATGTGCTTGCTATGTGTTATGTGTGCATGATACCCCAATTCGGTTGCGATCGGAATTGTTATTCCTGAGCTGCGGTTCAGAAGCTGGCTGCGGTCAGATTTACACTCTTGGGCTGCGGTCCACCGTTTGGTTGCGATCAAACGTTTCTACATGAGCTGCGGTTCATATTTCCTGGCTACGGTCAGATGACATACTCTTAGGTTGCGGTCCACTGTTTGGTTGCGATCAATCTATGATGAGCTGCGGTTCATCGGTCGGTTGCGATCGACCCCTCCGTGTTTCGATACGGGGCAGGGTGCTGCAGGGCCGTGTCAGAGCTATATGCGCTGACCCTCATGTATGGGCATGCGATTGGTCCTGTGGCGCCAACAAAGTGTGTTATGTGAAGAGATATGGATGAGTGGTGATTATTGGTATCTTGGGGGGATGTGACTATGGGATTTATGCTGGGGATTGTTTGTGTTTGGTTATGATTATTAATTGTGCTCAGCTGTATCTGTCTTGCCTGTTGGGGATTGTATACGCTTGTTATAACTGTTGCTTGTGTCTAGCCTTATCTGTCGAGTCATTCCCGGTTTTAAAAGTTAGAGTTCGTAGGATATATCTTCATGCTCAAAATGGTTTTCGTATATCTATATATATCTCTATATGTATTGTATTTCAATGCGTTGGAGTGGGTTACCAGCATCTCTCGCTGAACAGATATATTTGGCTTTCAGGCACAGAAGAATAAGTCACGGGAGCGCGCTAGAAATTGGAGCGTAGAAATAGATAGTTTCCCTTTCGGCCTGCGTGCCATGCTTGTGCATTTACATTATCAAGGATATTAGTTAGTTAGCCTGTGCATCTGAGTTCTCTGGCTCAGGTGTGGCATAGCACCCCGTACTCTTGTATTACGTTTTGAGATTTAATGAGATTCCACCTTTATTTTATAAGTTTTAAATGTCTTGAAATTTCGGGGTGTTACAGTATCTGCTTTGGAAAGGTATGGACCTAATCTTTAAGATTACATTCTTCAAATATTGTCCTACCATCTACAATCAAAGACATCTATGGAAGGAGTGTTCTATCGATGGATCTATAAGTATCCTCATTCGAAGTGAATTAGGGTTACGCCTTTTGAGGGAAGAAACACTTCACATCAGTTTTATGATATCATATCTATGATTATCATGCCTCTTCTCAATACATCATGTTCATGGTGATTAAGATGACGAAATTGAGAAGAATCACTGCTGCTTAAACGAAAGGACACTGTGATCACACTATTGTGGGAACAACTGTAAAGAGTGTCAATTTGTTTAGGGTTCATTTGTGCCATTGCTTGGCATTTCCTTTGATTCAATTCATTTTGTTGTATTTGGTGAGATTTGGCATGTTTTGGACTTGAATCTGAGTTTGGAGATGAAAATCCGCGAAGTGTTGTATTGTGGTAATGGGGTGTACCCGCTGGCGGAACCACGGGTAGAGGTCCAACTCGCCGCCCACCCGCGGGGAACACGTTGTAAAGGAGCCTATACCGGTGGGCAGAACCGCGGGTAGAGGTCTACCAGTGGGCCTACCCGCGGGTACACTATCTTGGTTGTTTGGGGATTTGTTCCCCGTGATTCTTTTGACTCGGTATTCGGTCTTTTGACTTCCCGATGTTCTTTTGTGGCACTATTTGAGTGTCTTCTTGATGTTTCGTATGTCTAGAACTATATGGTAGGTATCCATGTAGGTTTTTAGTGTCGTGAATCGTGCTAAGTGTTCAACATTGTGTTTCGTTGAACCGTGATGAGTCTTGTGTGTTCTTCGGAACTACCTTTGGTTTACCCGTTTGATAAGCATGCTAGTTTGGTGTTTAAATGCTAGCATGTGTGTTGTTTGTACCTTCCTATTGGTTGATGATAACTTGTGTTATTCATCGTTGTTGTTGTTGGGCTGTGACCCATTCCTTGATTGAGTATCGTTTCATATCTTCGTTGTGATCCGTTGATTGATTCCTGTTGTGGTGAGATGTGTGCGTAGCTTTACCTGGATTGCACGATTACTGGTATGGGACACTAGTCACCAAGGTATTGCAGCGGTCCTCGTGGTGGCCGTGACGATATTATGGAGTTGTAACCTTTGTGTAAGGTTCACGTGATTCTTGGGTGGCATGTGTTGCCGTGTGTGTGTATGGTACCCTTGTGTACTATGAAATTGGTGGTCTTGTTGGTGGGGGACAATGGTCCTAGGAGGGAAAAGGTTGGACTAAGAAGTACAGGGGTCCTGGAGGTAATGGTTGGAAAAAGATACAAGGTTGGGGGTAGCCATAAGGTTGGAACCGGGCATAAGGAAGGCATATCAACTTGTGATGGGTGATGTCACGAGGGCTTGTGTAGTCGTTGTTTGTGAGTTCTCTTCTTGTGACGTGTGTAGTCACAAGGGCATGTGTTGCCATCGGTCTTGTCTTTATCCTTTGTGTTGTGGTTATCCTTTGTGGTTTGGGATGTGTTCCCGTATCCTTGTTGAGAGCGTTGAGTCTTCTGTTGTGGTTTTGTACTTATATACTTATGTATTCCGTTTCGAAAATGGCTTTACAACTTATATCTTATCTATGTATGATATTTCACATGTATTGGTGGGTTTCCAGCATTATTCGCTGACCGGGCGTCGTCCCGTGTTTTATTGTGTTCTTTCAGGTGATGTCTAGGCGAGTGCGCAGTGTAGTGCCTGTTAGCGTAGCTTCTCCCGCTTGTTTTATGGCCTGTGTGCCGGTGTAGTTGTAGACTTTTGAGACTATGGATTTGTTGTAAACAATGCAGATATTGCCGTAGCGTTTATCCTTGTTGGTGAACGTGGCATAACACCCCATGACTTGGATTTATGGGGTGAACGTGGCATAACACCCCATGAACGTAGCTTCTTCCGTTGTGTATGTTGTTTAGCCCTGTTATCTGCATGTTTAAGGCTTTTAATATAAATAGCTTGTTTTTAGGGGGTGTTATAGTTGGTATCAGAGCCTAGGTGTGAACCTAAGAAGGAGTTAAGTCTAGACTTTCTAAGTGGCTAACTGTGGTTTAAGCCCTTTAAGCGACCTTAAGAATCTAAATGTTAGGCTTAGGACTCTAGGTTGTGTGGTGAGCTGAGTGTTGCTTTCTGTTCTCTGCTTGTTTGCCATCTTTTGGTAACCGTGTTGTTGTTGTAGAAGTTTGCGATGCCTCCTCGTCCTCGAACACGCACCCCGGAGACCCCAACAAACGAGCAGCTCACTCAGAATCTCAACCAGTTGATGCAGACGCTCAGTGAAGCCTTGCTGAACAACAACCACGCTCTGCCGCCTCCTCAACCTGCTGGACACCGCGATATAGGTCGCTTGGTGTCGGGTCATCGGCCGCCCACCTTTGCGGGTGAAGAAGACCCGGTGGTCTTGGAAGAATGGTTAAGGGTGTTCGACAAGATCTTCACAGTTTTGGGTTGCCCCGAAGAGAGAATGGTAGAAGCTGATCTGTGATGGGTCCATGAGGGTCCGGCTTTGCTTGAAGAGCCCGAGTTCGACTGGTCCGCGCTTAAGGATAGTGTTAGTGTTTTAATTGTTCAAAAGCCCCATCTTATAATTGTCAATATTATTATGGAATATTAAGATAGGTTTAGCTTAGTGTCCGTTCAGCTCTACAGACGACTGATCAATCAGAAGCAACAACAGAAGAACTGACACTGAAGATCTGATTTAAGAAGCTATTTTCTTAAAAGCTGTACGCGGTTTTACAGAAGATAGTTTTGGTAAGAAGATCAGCGTATCTGCTTTGGAAAGGTGTGGACTGAATCTTTAAGATTACATTCTTCAAATATTGTCCTACCATCTACAATCAAAGACATCTATGGAAGGAGTGTTCTATCGACGGATCTATAAGTATCCTCATTCGAAGTGAATTAGGGTTACGCCTTTAGAGAGAAGAAACACTTCACATCAGTTTTATGAGATCAGATCTTTGATTATCATGCCTCTTCTCAATACAACATGTTCATGGTGATTAAGATGACGAACTTGAGAAGAATCATCGCTGCTTAAACGAAAGGACACTGTGATCACACTGTTGTGGGAGCAACTGTAAAGAGCGTCATTGAAGTGGACTGCATCAGAGTTGGCTCTCCAAGTGAAGGGATTTTATTGGACTTCTGTATGCATGGCTCTCAATCTTCAACAATCCATTAAACCTGTGTAGACTGGGTATGTACCTTCTGTGGGGCACTTGGGTGAGATTATTGTTTATCTACCTTTGTACATTGGATTATGATTTAGTGGATTGGTCGCCTATGTGATCGTCCCCCAGACGTAGATACACACTGTATCGAACTGGGTAAACATCTTGTATCTTTTGCTGTTATCTTTTCTTTAAACATCTCTATGATCTGTTATCACTGACTGACTTCATCGCTGAATCAGTCAGTCCATTTCATCAGTTGATTAATCCAGTTAATCTGATTAAAAAGAGGAAATGCAAAATTACATGTGGTATCAGAGCTTTTAAGTCTACATAGTGACTTGATCCGTACGGGTTGTTTTAGTTTTGCGTTGTTCTCTGTCATTTGGAAGTGCCTCTGTGTGTGTTCGTTGGCTAGTTGTTTTTGTTCAGGATGGATGCAAGTATGAAACTACCAGAAATAGATGGTCACAACTACTCCTTCTGGAAGGCTCGGATGGAGATATATCTCCAAGCACAAGGTACCATGGTGTATCGTACTATCTTAACTGGGTGGAGTCATCCAACTGTTTAGAATGCGGATGGAACTACTGGAGATAAGCCCATGGAGACTTGGACAGACGATAAAATGAATGCCTCCGATCTAAACAACAAAGCGTTGAACTCGATTGTAGGATCTCTACATCAATCAGTTTTTACTCTTGTCACAGGAGTAAAAGAAGCTAAACGTGTATGGTAAATTCTTGAAACCAGATTTGAGGGAACTAGTGA
This sequence comes from Ipomoea nil, assembly GCF_001879475.1. Taxonomy (NCBI): domain Eukaryota; kingdom Viridiplantae; phylum Streptophyta; class Magnoliopsida; order Solanales; family Convolvulaceae; genus Ipomoea; species Ipomoea nil. The sequence continues at coordinate 340,074 of NW_017619219.1, forward strand.
TGTCAAGCAGTCGAAGCTACAAATGGTACTGTCAGAATTCGAAGCCCTTAGAATGAATGAAGAGGAAACCATTTCGACCTTTCACAGTCGGGTTCAGAATCTGATGAACAGAGCCTCAATCCTTGGTGAACCATTCACTAATGAGAGAGTAGTCAAAAATATACTTCGATCTTTGCCTAAGCGCTTCCGGATGAAAGTAACTGTTATTTCGGAACACACAGGTTGGGAAAAGAAGACTGTCGGAGAACTTATGGGAAGTTTACACACATATGAACTAGAAGTGCTTGCTGATGATGATCTTGCAAGTAACAGAAAAGGAAAGTCAGTGGCTTTTGTGGCTGAGGCTGATCGAGAATCTAACACAGACGACATAGATGATGAAACCTTGGCACTTCTAACCAAGAATTTCAAGAAAATATTAAAAGGATTCAACAGAAAGAGTCAAGGTCAGCCCACCAGGACACAATACAAAGGCAATAACTCCTCATATCAGAAAGCCGAAACAACTCCTTTTTCATAGAACAATCAATCTGAGACTGGTCGAACAAGACAGAACAGAAACAGTTCCACATATACAGGGAGGTCTCTCAACCGGTCAGTGTAGTGTAGAGAGTGTGAAGGTTATGGACACATACAGGATGAATGTGCGACATATCTCAAGAGGAAAAAGGCTATGTCAGTAGCTACACTAAGTGATGATGAGGAGGAAACATCTAACGATCAGTCAGATGATAATGTGGGAAACTTTGTAGTTTTCTTTACAGCTACAGACATTCAGTCAGACGGAAACCAATCAGATGAAGAATCTTACATATCAACTGATGATTTTGAAGAGAGACATGCTCAACTTGAAAAAGAATTTGTTAAACTTGTTGCAAGCTGGGAACAACTAGTGCAAGTAAATAAAAATCTGAATGACGAGCTGAAGCAAAGGGATGATCTTCTAAAAAAACTGAACACGGACCGTGTTATAAAAGAAGATCTCATCACTCAGATAAGATCCAGAGAACGAAAACTGATAAAGGAACTGGAAGGTCTGAAGAAAAATATCTAGATGATGGATACCACATCAACCTTAGACAAGATTCTAGATTCTGGCAAAAATCCTAATGATAAAAAAGGTCTAGGATTTGAACGAGGTGAATCTTTGAATAAATGCCCCTATGTTTGTCAAAGAGGGTATGTTTAAGGCCACATTAGTTCACAGCTTTGAATGAGGACAGTCATCTCGATCAGTGTAGAAAATTGACAAGAGAAAGAGATATGATCAGACTGCAGAGACTTACCTTGCCAAAGTAACTCATCAATCTCATTATTCAAGGTTCAAAAATAAGTTTGTCAGAGTTAGACAATACACTCCCATATGCCACTACTGTCAAACAAAAGGTCATACTCGTCCTGAGGGTTATTTTTTCTACAGAGATCAAAGGAAGGAAAAATATCAGAACAAGACTATTACACCGTTTACTAGACAGGTTTGGGTCAGAAAGTCAGAAGTTATATGCTACCCGACTATAGTTCAGACTGCATCTACAACTGAAGCTAGATGGTATTTTTACAGTGGCTGTTCCAGACATATGATTGGAAATGTAAAGTGTCTCATGGCTGTTCAACCAAGCAATGGATCTGTAACATATTGCGACGGACTAAAAGGAAAAATAGTTGGGAAAGGAACCCTGAATGTACCAGGTTTGCCTCAATTAGAAGAAGTTCTGTTAGTCAGTGTGTTGAAAGCTAATCTGATTAGCATCAGTCAGTTGTGTGACCAAAATTGGAATGTGTGCTTCGATCGTAACTGCTGCAGAGTTAGTGACAAAGCAAACCAACTTGTAATGGAAGGAACCCGATCCTCAAATAATTGTTATGTTTTGGCTAATGAAACTGCATGTCACCTATCTAAATCTGATGAATCAAAACTCTGGCATAGACGACTGGGTCACGTAAACTTCAGAGATATGGATAGGCTGATCAAACTGGAAGCTATAAGAGGTGTACCTAAGATCAGAATAGATGTAGAAAGGGTGTGTGGTGCATGTGCCATTGGGAAACAAATCAGAACTCCACACAAAGCAGTAAGAGGTATCACCACTGAGAAGTGTTTAGATCTTGTTCACATAAACCTCATGGGGCCAACACAGACTGAAAGCATTGGGGGAAAGAAATACATATTTGTGTCTGTAGATGATTTCTCTCGATACAGCTAGGTATATTTTCTAAGAGAAATATCAGAAGCATTCAAGGCCTTTAAAACTCTGTGCATAAGGGTTCGGAAGAAAAAGAATGAGTATATAATAAAAGTTCAGAGACTAAGAAGTGATCATGGAAAAGAATTTGAGAATTCACTATACTTAGATTTCTGCTCCGAGCACGGTATATCACATGAGTTCTCAGCTCCTAGAACTACTCAACAGAATGGTGTGGTGGAAAGAAAGAATCGAACCTTACAAGAAATGGCTAGAGTTATGCTACATGCCTCTCATCTGCCGCAGCGCTTATGGGCTAAAGCAGTACACATAGCCTGTCATACAATAAATAGGGTCTATCTTAGACCAGGAACGACCAAAACACCATATGAGATTTGGAAGGGAAAGAAGCCAAACCTGAAGTATTTTCATGTATTCGGGACAAAGTGTTATGTGCTGGCTGATAGAGAACAAAGAGGGAAGTTTGAACCTAAGAGTGATGAAAGCATCTTCCTTGGATACTCTCCAAACAGTCGTGCCTACAGAGTCTACAACAAGAGAACTCAATCTGTGATGGAATTAGTAAATGTGGTTATAGATGACAGTCCAGAAGAATCAGTAGACACAACAGTGACAGATCCAGTGGCAAAACTTCCTCTCAGTGAACTAAATACTACAGACAGTAACAGTCAGCCCAAATCACAAGAATCCTCAGATGAAGATCAAGAAAGTTCGGAACCAGCGACAAATCTCATAAATGATACAGGTAAAGACAAACCCACCAGAACTCAGAAAAATAACCCATCAGATAACATCATTGGTGATCCAACAGATGGGATGAAGACCAGGAGCATAATAAGAAATAATCTGATAGAAATATCCGGGTCTGCTTGCTATACCTCAAAGATAGAACCAAGAAATGTAAAAGAAGCTTTACAGGATAATTTGTGGATCAAGGCAATGCAGGAAGAGCTACATCAGTTTGGTCGAAATCATGTTTGGGATCTAGTTTCAAGACCTGATGGTGTCAACATAATTGCAACAAAGTGGATCTTCAAAAACAAAACTGATGTAGCTGGGAATATTGCAAGGAACAAAGCTCGGTTAGTGGCACAACGGAACACTCAGATAGAAGGAATTGACTATGATGAGACATTTGCTCCTATGGCTAGACTGGAGTCAATCAGAATTCTGCTAGCTGTTGCATGCATTCTGGGATTTACACTGTTTCAGATGGATGTCAAGACAGCATTTTTGAATGGGAACCTTCATGAAGATATCTATGTGGCTCAACCTAAGGGATTTGAAGATCCAGAGCATCCATCATATGCCTACAAGCTTAGAAAGGCTCTCTATGGTCTTAAACAAGCCCCACGTGCATGGTATGAATGCCTGACTCAGTATCTGCTACAGCATGGTTATAAACGAGGAAGTGTTGACAAAACTCTGTTCGTAAAAACTACTGGAAGTCATGTCACCATTGCTCAGATCTATGTTGATGACATTGTGTTTGGATCAACTCTACGGAAATACACAGATGAGTTAGTAAAAGTTATGAAGGAAGAATTTGAGATGTCGATGGTTGGTCAACTGACATACTTCCTAGGACTGCAAGTTAAGCAAAGTTCTGAAGGGTACTTAATAGGAACCAGCACACATGGAATCCAATAAGGGTCTATAGTGGGCTCATCACAAGGCCAAAAAGTACATCCTTAATGCACCATTGGTGGAAAAATCAAGGAATTCCAATAATAATTCCATTCGATAGAGGAAAGCATTATAGTGGCCTGTTTCAAGTGATGTCACGGATCGAAGACAATGTTTATAAGATTCGAGGTCGAATCATTTTTCAAAAAGGGGAGGATGATGCGGCCCAACATAATGAAGATCCATTAAGATTACAAATTGGGCCAATCACAAGATCCGAGGCCCAATCAGCTTTATTATTTGTGGTCATCATTTATTTTAAATTGTTTAGAATTAAAGAGAAAACACTAGTTTGTATTTAGAAAGGATTCCTTAAATCCCTTTCTAAATGAAACTCTATTTACTTGTTTTCTAGATTAGGTTTAGGATTCTTTTTCCCATTGTATTTAGAATTATAATGCTTCCCCTATACCTATAAATAGGGCACATCCATATCAGTTTCGGCAGGCTTTAATTCAATAAAATTCTTAAGTTTTTCTTTACACTTGTGTAAGAAACCTTATGGCTAATTGTGGACTCAATTAGTGGCTAGTCGTGGACTCGACTAGCAAATTGATTCGTGGACTCGAATCAATCTTACTTTCTTCAACCTTAGATTTAGGTTCGTGGACTCGTTCTTGAATCGAAGGAAACTAGATCCGACTCTAGTTGATTGAAGATTGCAATATCAAGGTACTTGAAGCTACATGGGAAACTTCCAAGTCTTTGAGGATTCGAGACAAAGGGTTTCTCTTGAGGTCTAAGGTATTTTGATCCATCCCTATCTTGCATTGAGAGTAATCTTGGGACAATACTCCATCTTTATTTGAACCTTAGACTAGGTTCATATCAGTACTTTATCTCACAAGAAAAGTATGCTAAGAATTTAGTCAAGAAGTTTGATATGGAATCATGTAAACCATCCAGGACACCGATCTCCACCTCCACAAAAGTATCCAAAGACAATACAGGTGTATCAGTGGATAACACAGTCTACCGAAGCCTGATAGGAAGTCTGCTGTACCTGACGGCTAGTCGACCAGACATAATGTTTAGTGTTGGAATATGTACAAGGTATCAATCTGACCCAAAGGAATCGCACCTCATAGCTTCTAAACGAATTCTGAAATATATAAAAGGAACGATTCAGTATGGTCTATGGTACTCCAAGGATAGTGAATTGAGTCTGATTACATACAGTGATGCTGACTGGGCAGGGAACATTGATAACCGTAAGAGTACATCTGGTGGATGCTTCTTAGTTGGTAAGAACTTGGTGTCATGGCTGAGTAAGAAACAGAACTCAATTTCCTTAAGTATTGCAGAGGCAAAATACATAGCTGCTGGTAGATTATGTACTCAGTTAGTATGGATGAAACAGATGCTATTATACTATGGTCTTACTGAAGGAATTATGACACTCTATTGTGACAATGTCAGTGCTATTAATATCTCAAAGAATCCAGTTCGACACTCTAGAACGAAGCATATTGATATAAGGCATCACTACATCAGAGACCTGGTAGAATCAAAGGAGATCGAGTTGGAATATATTCAAACAGAGAAACAGTTGGCTGATATCCTGACTAAGCCCCTAGACGCAAACCGATTTGAGATTCTCTGATCTGCTCTGCGAATCTGCAGAATTGACTAATAGGGCAGATCATCACTCAAAAGGAGAGTGCAAGGTTTACGTATAATGGTCAAATTTCAGTTTTGACTTTGTAACACCCCCCAAACTAGACTTATATAAAAGCCTTAAGACATGCAGATTAAACAACAGGACTAGCACAGCGGAAGATAAAACGAAACTGGATAAAAGAAATCCAACGGGGTGTCACGCCACGTTTACCAAACACGGTAAACGCTACGCAAACAATCTGCAAGTGTATACATCTAACCCAAAAAGACATCAAACTAGCTACATTGGCGCACAGGCCACAAAAGCAAGGATAAAAGTGCTAAGCTACCAGGCTCTAGACATCGCTCTCGTCTAAACATCACCTGAAAGATACAAAGATAAACATTGGGACGACGCCCATAAGTATCATATATAGATAGATATAAGCCATAAAAACCATTTTCGAAACGGAATACATATATATATATATATATATATATATATATATATATATATATATATATATATATATATATATATATATATATATATATATATATATAAGTCAAAACCAAGATCAACAGTCAACACAAGACTCATCACTCTCAAAGACAACACGGGAACACATCCCAAACCACAAAGGTTAACCACACGCAAGGATAAAGACTCACCCAACGGTAACACATGCCAAAACAACACAAGCCTTCGTGACTACACACGTCACGAGAGAAGATCACACAACGCCGGCTTTACAAGCCCTCGCAACATCACCCATCACGAGTTGGTATGCCTTCCTTATGCCCTGTTCCAACCTTATGGCTACCCCCAACCTTGTATCTTCTTTCCAACCATTACCTCCAGGACCCCTGTACTTCTTAGTCCAACCTTTTACCTCCGGGACCGTCGTCCCCCACCAACAAGCCACCAACAAAGCCACCAATTTCATAGTACACGAGGGTACCGTACACACACACGGCGACACACGCCTTCCCAAGAAAATACGTGAACCTGACACACAGGTCACAACTCCATAATCACGTCACGTCCACCACGAGGACCACTGCAATACCTTTGTGACTAGTGTCCCATACCACTAATCGTGCAATCCAGGTAAAGCCACACACACCACACCTCAACAGGAATCAATCAACGGATTGCAACGAAGGTATGAAACATACTCAATCAAGGAATGGGTCACAGCCCAACAACATCAACGATGAATAACACAAGTTATCATCAACCCATCGGAAGGTACAAATAACTCACACGCTAGCATTAAGACAACAAACTAGCATGCTTATCAACGGGGAAACTCAAGATAGTTCCGAGGAACACACAAGACACCTCTTGGTCCAACGAAACACAATGTTGATCACTTAGCACAATTCAAGACACCAAAGTCCTACATGGATACCTACCATATAGTTCTAGACCTACGAAACATCAAGAAGACACTCAAATAGTTCCACAAAAGAACATCTGGAAGCCAAAAGATCAAATACTGAGACAAACGAATCACGGGGAACAAATCCCATCATCACCACAACCATGTACCCACCGGTGGACCCACGGGTAGTGCCCCACCCGTGGTTCCGCCCGCGGGAACACTTCCCACGAGGCTGTGTACCCGCGGATAGGCCGGCGGGTGGTGCCCCGCCCGCCGTTCCGCCCGCGGGAACACTCTTGTTCCACAACTAATCCCTTCGGGGATTTTCTTCTCCAAACACAAATTCAAGTCCAAAACATGCCAAATCTCACCCAACATAACAAAATGACTTGAACCATGGAAAATGCCAAGCAATGGCACAAAGGAACCCTAAACACAAGCTCTAGATATGCAATATCACAAGATAAATGCATAAACCCTCACATTCAAAGCAAAACACAAGTAGAATCCAAGAAATCACATATAGGTAAGCAAAATAGGTTTTGTAGAGCATGGGTTACCTCTTGAAGACCAAAAGACTTCACTTTACACCACAACAAGCTCTCCACAAGGCTCACTTTCCAAACCCACTTCAAGATTAAACCAAAAGATCATAAAGATCCTACCTTTAAGAAAAAGACAACTAAGATGGAACCAAAAACACAAGATGAACTTAGATCTTACCCTCCTAGATGCCCAAATAGGTGAAAGGTTGAATCTTGGAAGCAAAACTTGGAATCTTGACTAGGGTCTCAACTTGGCTTGGAGAATAAGCTACACTTCTTTTCTAGAGAGAAGGTAGAGATATTTTTCTAGGAATTGTAAGGAATGAAATGAAGAAGTCTTCTAGGTTAGGTTACAATACTAACTCTTGGTGAAAATACAATAATACCCTTACTAACCCTTAGAAAGTGTAAGGAACAAGAGAACTCCCCTCAAAGCACAAGGTACAACACAACTTAAAGGTTGACTAGTCAAATTCTAGTCCTTGAGTATTAAAAATCAGGATTTTAGGAATCAATTCCTCAAAAGATATAGAATTAATTACTCAATTAATTCATGGATTGAAATGTGGATTTTTGGGGTGTCACATCCTCTCCCCCTTCAAAGAAGCTTCGTCCCCGAAGCTTGGGTACGACGAATTAAAAGCGGATGGTAACAAGGAAACGAAATTGTGACATGAAGTTCAAGAATAACTCTTTTGGTCAAAAACTCCAAAAGAACTCACAAGGATTCCAAAGTAAAGAAGAAGACATTTCAAATTCAAGGATTGACAAGAGGTCAACAAACGGATAGATTGAGCATCAAGAACTCTACCCTCAGCACAACCACCAACTTCTAGGCAACAACCAAGAACTAAACAAATAACTCCAAACACCAACTTACTAAGCTAGCTAAACAACAAGGCAACAAGCAAAACAAACAAGCACGCAAGGCAAACAACAACCTATCACCAAGCTAGCAACAGCTAAGAAAGAAACAACAAGGGAAAAGCGAACGGGGTTACTGCAACACAAGCTAAAACTCCTCGCTCTCAGACTCCTCGGCCTCATCGGACTCCTCTTCGTCTTCGTCTCTGTGGCTAGAACTGGCTTCAATCTGGTCCAGCCTCTGATGCACTGCGACGAACTACGCCTTCACAAACGCAAAGCCCTCGGCGATCAAGCTGTTCTGCTGACAAAGCAAGGTGACGACGTCATGGTCTCTCTTGGTGCGAGCTTCCTTCCTTCTCCGGCTTTCCTCACTGTCTGATTCACTTACTTCAGCTTCCGCGGTCTCCGGTGCTCCTATTTCCTCTTCTTGGTCTGCTTCCTCCTTAGCTTCTTCATCACCGCCCAAACTCTGGACTGCGAGGCTCACCAATAATGCAGAGAACTAATAGTAAAAGTTATTAGTCATGTTGTGTATAATACGGTTCCCAATAATGTAAAAACCCTAGTTTTGACTCTCATATATTCATCTCCTTCCTCTTTCTTCATATAGCGTATGCATATAGCGAGTTAGTTGTTAGTTTGTTTAAATAATATAATACGTAAACAAACCGTATTGTATTTGGAATGATAAGTCTTTTTAAAATTGCTATGCCCTATTGCATTTTTCCTATACTCCGACTCCACGAGCACGGTTTTCCCTGCTACGTAACCCCACTCCATGCATAGCCTTTTTCGTATCCAACGCCAATATTTTGCATAGCCTTTTTCGTCTATATACCCTCTTGAGCTCAACCCATTGTAGCACTAGAGGTTCAGTACAAATTCAGCATCACAAACTTCAAGAAACACATGAAATCCCTCCAGGACTCGGTTTTGTGCACAAAACTCACTAATAATTTCACTGCACACTACACTGCAAGGCATAATTTCCATTGCAAGAAGTCTATCAAATTGAGACCTGGCTTCCTCCAACTTACCCAACTTAGAATAACAAAGAACCATAGAATTCAATAAATAATGATCCGGCTCAAATCCTCTGCTCAAAATGAAGTCAACATAAACTGCCTCTGCCATCCTGGCTTTGCCACAAGTTGCAAGTTTTCTGATAAGAAAATCATAACTCTTGATATCGAGTTCGACTCCCCTAGAAAGTGCAAAATCAATAGCAGAGACGGCTTCATGGACCGATGAGGAATGCTTTATAATTCTCTGAACAAGCTTCCCTACGTAATTCACTAATCCCCGTCGAATTAGGTGCTCTAATGCTGAAAAGCATGTGAACGGAGCCAGGATTTCCTTTTAAGTGGGGAAAAGAAGAGAAGGTAAAATACAAGGTTCAACCGTTTGCGGATGGCGGTGGCGATTCGACCGAATCCTGCGACTCTGCGAGGCTGCAAATGCGAAGTCCATACTCCAATGGCGATGGGGTTACAAGTCGTTTACCGTTTAGGGCTTGGGACAATATAAACTATAATGGCCAATCAAATTGCTACATTTTCCTGCCTAAATAAAATTACTGCGTTTTGAATTTTCGGTTAAAGTTTTTTATTATTTCTGTTCGAATTTCTCTTTAGACAACTGTTTTCTACAAAAAATAAAAAATAAAATTCGTATATCAATACATCTGCTGGTAGTATTCTACATTATGTAGAATACTTAAATAACTATCTTGCTCGGCTCCTTGGAATTTGATCCAAATCAGAGCCTTAATATAAGCAGTGGAACAGTTTTTAAAATTTTAAGATTTTTTAATATAAACAAACAGAATACTTAATATCTATCTATCTATCTATCTATCTATATTAAAGTCATATTCTATTCTATCTATATTAAAGTCATATATCCCTGGCCAATAAAATTGCACCATTTTCCCACCCAAATAAAACTATGGTGTTTTGGATCTTCTGTTAAATTTTTTTAATTGTTTTCTTTTTACAAAACTTTTCGCATATCAATACATCTGCTGGTAGTATTCTACATAATGTAGAATATTAATTAACTATCTTGCTTGGCTCCATGAAATTTGATCCAAATCAGAGCATTAATATAAGCCGAACAGTTTTTAAAATTTTAAAATTTCTTAAAATTTTAAAATTTTTTAATATAAACAAACAGAATACTTAATATATATATATATATATCCAAATCAGAGCCTTAATATAAGCCGCTGAACAGTTTTTAAAATTTTAAAATTTCTTAATATATATAAACAAATAGAATATATATATATATATATATATATATATATATATATAATAGATTAAATTTTGAACTCTATTAGCAGCCTAATCAGAAGATGTTTCAATCTTCGGTGCAACATAATCATTCAGCTTCATTAAAATTTCCTCCTTCGAAAAGTTCCCTTGCAGAATCATCCATCTATAAATACTATACTCCAGCATACACAACTCTCACCTTCTGTTTCTTCAATCTGAATCTCATACAATTCTTGGTTAAAATGGCACCTTTGTTTATATTGGCAAAAGATATAAAAACACTGATTTTACTATAAAAAAAAAAAAAAAAAAACCATTAAACTTAGATTAGTTTGAAGTTATGTTGTCCATGAAGGGAGAAATACGAATTTGATTAAAAGTCAAGAGATGTTGTTTCATGATTCTGAGGTAAGCATTAGGTGTAACACATTGAAGTATTTACAGTTTCTACTAATCAGTTTTACATTCATTTTTTTTTTTTTTTGGTTTCTAGGGAACCTATGTGCATTGTAACATCCCAAACGAATACTTGGATAAGTTCTCAAATCAGTTGACAGAAGGGAAAATCTATTCTATCAAAGACTTCTTGGTAATCTCTAATTATTACCAGTACAAGATCACTCCTGACAAATACATGATTAAGTTTAACCATTCAACTACAATTGAAAGACAACGTAGGAAAGGGTTTGCTAAGTTTATGTTTAGGCTTAGTAGTTTTGAGGATATTCTAGGTGGAATTACTCTTGAGAATTTATTAATCGGTTAGTAAACAATACTTTTTATTTACACTCTAAACTCCTGAGAAGTTTGTGTTTAATTCTTCAATCTATGGCTTTTTATTTACACTCTAAAGTAAATTATTTTTGTCGAATATTTTCTTCTAGATGTCATTGGCAGGGTGGTTGAGTTTTATCCTCAACAACAAAAGAATATAGGAGGTTACCCTTCAAAGCTGGTGGATTTCTCATTGAAGACTCCAAGTAAGTTCAAAATTTTGTAATTCTTGAATTAGTACATTTATTATCAATATAAATTTTTATAATATGATAATATACACTATTTTAGGAACAATAGGATTAAATGCACACTATGGGATTCACATGTGGATGATGTCCTACCCTATTTTACTGAAACTGTTGATGGCCCTATAATTATTCTGTTGCAAATGTGTAGAGCAAAGCACTTAGACAGTAAGTTTCACCTTACTTTTACAATTATTTTACACACTGCCTATCTAACATAAACATCTAACAACTTATCTCTTAATCTCAGCAGAAATCAGAATATCAAGTTCATATAATGCAACCAAGGTTTGGATAAATCATTATTGTAAAGAGTTTGAAGTATTCAAGGCTAGGTAAATTTTTCTTTTCCATCAATGGCTAATTTTTTTTTTAATTAACTATCTGACCATTGAAATTTTTTCTAGTTTGAAGGATACAGACTCTTATTAGGAGCATGACCAATGTTTCAACATTTTCATACCCTAACAATGAGGAATATTCTAGCAAGAAACCTATGATTGTCAGCACCATAGCTGAACTTCATAACAGGGCTGAGGTAATACTCATTAGAATCTCTTAGTTGTATCCAAATAATATTATTAGCTTCCTTTTTTAATCATCCAAATCTATATTCTATTTTACTAAAATACAACAGGAAGGCTATTACTATGTTCCTACAAAAATCACTGCATTGGAGAGTGCCATACAATGGCACTACTATTCTTGCAAGTCAGTAGGCTGTTTTAGAAATCTTGAGCAGAAAAATGCCTCACTGTGGTGTGACACATGCAAAATTAGTTGGCAACTAGAAATTCCAAGGTACAGGTTGGGTGTTAGAGTTTCTAACAAGTCTGGGGATGCACCTTTTCTGCTCTGGGATAATGAATGTGCTGTGTTATTAGGATTGAGTGCTTATGATCTCAAAAACAAATAATTGGAGGTATACACTTCTTTTATCTACCTATATATTGTATTCTAGACTTTAATAGTTCACACAATAAAAATTTTGAAAAATTTAACTCTGATTATAATTTGAAGGATCCTACTCAGATTCCAACAGAATTTGAGTCTCTTAGGAACAAAGCTATGATTTTCAAAGTCTCAGTGAAGAATGATCACATTAAAAACCCTTTCTTAGCTATTCTTGTATTGAACATAACTCAGGATGAAGATTTGGTGGCAACACACTGTACCTTTACAGATGAGACGGATGAGCTATCAAAACTAATTGCCCCTAATATACGTTACTGACCTATTATATAGTGTGTTTTCTGTTTGGTTTTATTGTTTTTAAAAATCAACTTTTTTTTAAAATCAGGATTATGAATCTGGAGATAGTTCTGATGAGGCCAGTAGTCCTGTTGTTCAGCAAATTCAAAAACCTATGAGGGCAGATACTGATGAACATATATCTCCAGGTTCAACCAAGAGAAATCTGATGTACCAATTCTCATCTACTCAGGACGCAAAAAGATCTAAAGCTATTGTTATCAAGGCGGAGAAAAATTGAACAGAATGACTGTGTTGTTCTAATGTGGTTGTTCTTTAAGCTCAGTTTTTGTGATATTCTGCAACTTTGATAGCTTATTGGACATGGACTTTCGGTTGTTTTTATATTAAATTTTATGAAGTTGGACTTTGAACATTCTCTAATTAATTAATTGAACTCTAAGTCCATGACTTAGAGTTCAATTGATATCTAGATTGTCTAGTTTGTTGAGTTTGTATCATATAGGGATTAGGAATATGAGTTTGTCTCATACTAGGAATAAGAGTGAAAGGGGTAGACTCATTATATAGGGATTGGATGCCTATAAATATATTGATTGTATCCCTAAGGGGTTGTGTCACCACTATCAGCATCACTATGAATATAAGAATATTTTCACTCCCGTGGATGTAGGCACATTGTCGAACCACGTAATTCTGAATTGTCTTCTTTACTTTCAGCCATTATTATTTTTCTTGTTCTAGTTAATCTCAACAAATTGGTATCAAAGCTATGTTGAGATGACCAGTTCAAGTACAAAATTCGAGGTAACAAAGTTTGATGGTATAGGGAAGTTTGATGGTATAGGGAATTTTGGGTTATGGCGGTCTATGGTAAAGGATTTGTTGGCATATCAGGGCCTTCTGAAAACCTTACATAAATACGTTTGGTTCTGGCATGGTACACTTGATTTTTAGCTAAGAAGATGGCACTTTGATTGTCATAGTGTAATTGAACTCCATCTTGCTCAATACCCAACTCCTTAATCAAACCTGAAAGCCACAAAACCTCTTTAGCTGCCTTAGTCACAGCCATGTATTCTGCTTCAGTTGTAGACAAAGCTACAATAGACTGAACTGATGATCTCCAGCAAACAGGACCACCCCCAAGAGTGAAACCATACCCTGTTGTAGAACGTCTATTATCCATGTCACCAGCATAATCAGAATCCACATATCCCATGACTACATGCTCATTCTGTTAACTCCCAAATACAATATCATGCCCCATAGTGCCCCTCAAGTACCGGAGAATCCATTTAACTGCCTTCCAATGCTGCTTCCCAGGTTTAGATATGTACTTACTAACTTGGCTAACAGCATGAGCCAAATCAGGTTGAGTACAAACCATTGCATACATTAAACAGCCAACTGCACTAGCATAAGGAACCTTTGCCATATTTTCAATCTCACTAACTGTTTGAGGATACTGACTAGATGAGAGTTAAAATGATTAGCCGAAGGGATACTAACCATTTTAGACTTACTCATCCCAAACCTGTCAAGAATTTTATCTATATAACTCTGTTGAGTTAGCCACAACTTTCTTGCACCTCTATCCCTATGAATTTCCATGCCAAGAATTTTCGGTGCAACTCCTAAATCTTTCATATCAAATTCTTGACCCAACAAAACTTTCAATGCAGTAATATCATTCATACTCTTAGCAGCAATTAACATATCATCCACATGCAGTAACAGAAAAATAAAAGAACCATCACCAAGGCTTTTAACATAGACACAACAATCATACTCACAACGTGTATAGCCAATTTGAATCATGTAAGCATCGAACCACTTGTACCACTGCCGTGGAGCCTGTTTCAGCCCATACAATGACCTCTTGAGTCGACAAACTAGATGCTCACCTCCGGGTTTAACAAACACTTCAGGTTGCTTCATGTAAATTTGCTCATCTAGATCACCATGTAGAAAAGCAGTTTTCACATCCATTTGTTCCAAATGCAAATCCCAAATGGCTACCAAAGCAAGTAATAATCTGATAGAAGTATATCTAACAACAGGAGAGAAAACCTCATCATAATCTATCCCCTTCTGTTGAGAAATCCCCTTCGCAACTAACCTAGCCTTAAACCTTTCCCCTTCTTTTTCTGATACTGGTGGTTTCTTCCTATAGACCCACTTGCACCTTATAGCCTTCTTTCCTTGAGGAAGTTGAGCTAACTTCCAAGTATGATTCTGATGTAAAGACTCCATCTCATCAATCATACCTGCCATCCATTTATCTTTCTCCTGGCTAGAAACAGTCTCTTGAAAGGTAACTGGATCATTATTAGAAACAAGAAGTGCAAAAGAAGCAATATCCTCAAACCCATACCTACTAGGTGGTTTGACATTGGTGCGTCTTGGTCTATCTCTAGCCAAACTGTAATCTTGTAAATTTTCTGAACTCGAACCTACTACAGATGTAGAATCTGCAACTTCTTAAGTCTCAATACCAGCTGAAAATCTTGAGGCCAGAAAATCCAGCTAATCTGGAAGAGGCTGATAGGGAGGAGTTGAAGAAGCAGGAAGCTACAGATGTGGTACATACTGATGACTCTTATTATAGTGAAGGTGATGTTCTAGCAGTTACAAGGAACAAGTTCGAACATTGTTTGGACTTGTTGGATGTTTCTAGATGCTAGATGCGAAACTGGTGAGGGGCGTTGTAGTGTTGAGCATCGCGGATACTAGGAGGGGTCGCGGACCTAGTATGGGCTGGGCTTGACATGAGTCACGGTTGGTATGGGTCGATATTGGCTCGGTATGGGCTGGTATGAGTCGGGCTTATCATGAGTCACGGCTGGTATGAGCTGGGCTAATATGGCTTGGTGTGACGGATTGCTTGGGACGAAGTTGTTCGTGAACATGCACGGGGAAACGTTTGATGCTGCGTGGTGCGTGTTACTGACCAGTGGAAATTGCTGGTTAGTGGAGCATTGGGCCAGGAACACGGGTTTAGTGTGACTTTGTAGGGGCGCTGTTGTGTTGGGGCAGCGTGGATACCAGGAGGAGACATGGACCTGGTATGAGCCGGATGCAGGAGGTCAGCTGAACGGGGCAGTTAGCATGAGTCGCGGCTGGTATAACAAGTCGACGGTTGAGAGCGAATGGCTTGAGACGACGATTCGTATACATGCACTGGGTAACGTTTGATGCTGCATATGCATGTGGCTGGCTTGTTGGGAGTTTCCATATGTTAAATGAACATGGTGGTCCTAATCCAGGGAGACTCTGAGATCAGTTTTTTCTCCTAAAGGGCATATTTGCGAAAGTGGAGATGGTTAGATAAGTATTTTCTCCTAAAGGGCATATTCGCCAAGGTGGAGATTTATTGAGTTATCTTTTCTCATAGAGAGCATATTCGCCAAGGTGGAGATTTGTTGTGTTTGTCTCATATAGGGATTAGGAATATGAGTTTGTCTCATATAAGGAATAAGAGTGAAAGGGATATTAGATGCCCATAAATATATTGAATGTATGTCTTCACCTGGTACTGGATTAACATCACTAATAATAAAAGAATACTTTCACTCTCGTGGATGTAGGCACATTTTCGAACCACGTAAATCTTGTCTTCTTTACTTTCAGCCATTATTATTTTTCTTGTTCTTGTTAATCTCAACAAGGTTTTATAAATGCTTGTTAGGAATAAAGTGTAATGGTTTTGATATGCCAAATTTGTATTTGTAGAACCTCCATTTTATTTGTATAGGTCTAGTAGAGTCTTAGACCATGATCGGGAAATTATTTAATCTGCAAAGGAGAAAAACAGAGGAAGATGCATGAAAATAGAAGAAGAAGATATCAAGCTTAAAATCAAGAATTTGTCTGGTGAAAATGAAAAATTAGAGAAGAAGATGAATAATATGAAATTAACGTCGATGCTACTAAAAAGGAATTCCCAGGAGAATTTTTGTTGAAGAAAGTTAAGTTTGGAAGATTGCATGAATTTGACTTGAAGATCAAGCATCTATAGAAAGAAAGGAATACATCAAAGAAGATCAGAGATATAACCAATTGATCGTGCGGATGAAGTGGAAGATGCCAATCTCACCATCTTTCAAATTGGGAAGAAGCACCGGGAGAAGTTTGGGTGTCAATTATAAAGGAGAAGAAACTTACAACTGAAGAATATTTTTTGAAGTATTTAAATCCCAAAGAAACAAGAACCACTACAAAGCTGATCAGAGAAGCCGTTCTACATAAAACTGAGACCCAGATATTCCCAAGAAACGTGAGAACACCAAAGGAATATCAGATGAAGTTTGGGAGCTCGTTTGCATGAAGTTGAAGCTCTACAAACGGCTAGATTATCTTTCTGACACTTTGCCAGAAGATAAGATAAGATCTCTGACAAAAGATACAAGAATTCAAAAATGAGATCGTCTCTTTCCAACGGGCAGATTCTCATTATCAGCTATATAAGGATGAAGATATGAAGACTTGAAGATAGAGCAAAAGAAAGAGCAAGAATACAAAGAGCAAGAGTTTCAATTGGTACAGAGCATACGAAAAGAAATCTTCAAGTGAGAAAAGAAAAAGAACTCAGAGAGCTTAAAGAGAAATATTCAGAGAGTTCTAAAAGCATAGCTAAACAGAGCATAAAAATCAAGTGCTATACTTGATACATTAAAAGAGAGAAAAACACTCAGAGATACAGAGCTTTCACGAGAAATCACTCAAGAGTGTTAAATCTTCATTAAAGAGACTTGCTGCATATTGAAGATCATCTACACAGTCTTAGAAGTTGGAAGCAAGAAGAAAACCTGTCCTTGAACAAGTGATATTCCTACGGGAGTATAAGAAGGGAGGAAAGTAGCACGAAGTTGTGAAATCCTGGATTGTCACATAGAGCTGTGAGATCCGAAGCAGCAGTGTCGGAGACACTGGGCGTGATTAGTGAGCGCTTTGTGATCAAAGCACTAGATCACGGAAGAACGTTTCTACCGGAGCGTAGAAGACGGGGAGAAAGTAACGCGAAGTCGTGAAATCCTGGGAAAGTAGCACGGCGACGTGAAACTCGAAGAAGCAGTGTGGTGTCACTGGGTGTGATTAGTGTGGGCTTGGTGATCAAAGCACTAGATCACGGAATTCATTGTATCTTGGAACCAAGAAGTGATGGATATAGTGAATTGCTCTTAGAGATAAGAGCAAGTGGAGTAGGAGGATTACACCACCTCCGAAACACTATAATTGTCTTGTGTTCTTAACTGCTTTCTTTACTTACTGCTCTTTGCTTGCTTCTCACGAGATATACTTGACACAATCTCACACACATTTATCTTTATTTATTTCCGCTGCGTGCCGAACTCTAACAATCAAGTTAAGAGTTTTGGTTTCTCTGTGCCTTAGCAATTGTTGTGCTGTGCAAAAAGCTTGAAAGTCTATTCACCCCCCCCCCCCCCTCTAGACTTTCACCTCACCTCTTTTGGGACCAACAATGCTCATGACACATTACACATTGAAGAATGAAGATCATGCAGATGTTTTAAATACAATTCTATGTACACATATATTACAAATTAGATATAGAGCACCATATTGTAGGAATTTGTAATCTAAACTTCTTTTTACTCTGAAAATATCAATTTTTTCTACATCAACAAGAATGGAAAAATATTTACCTTTCAAAGATCTGTCTTCATTTATAATATATACCTTCAGACAAGTTGTTTCATGTCTCTGGATTATACAACACTTTAACAGTGTTATATACTGTTAAGGTTTATATATTTTCAATCAAATTAAATATTGGATGGCCTACAAACAAATTTAAGAAAACAAAATTAGCTTGAAATACTTCACTGATTTTATATGCTCAAATTTAAATACTTCATTGCAAAAAATTACCTTTCAAAATTGTGTCTTCATCCAGCTGAATATG
Organism: Ipomoea nil; assembly: GCF_001879475.1. NCBI lineage: Eukaryota > Viridiplantae > Streptophyta > Magnoliopsida > Solanales > Convolvulaceae > Ipomoea > Ipomoea nil. The sequence goes on from NW_017619219.1 coordinate 358,802, forward strand.
GCTTCTCAACAACATTCAGAGTGGTTATGAAAGCTTTTAAAAAATCACTATATTAAAATAAACAATAAAGCCTTACAATTTTTGGAAATACTTCACTGATTTTAATTTCTAAAATTTCAATAATTAAGTGAAAAAAATTAACTTTCAATTGTATGTTTGCATGCATCCAGCTGTGTCTGGCTTCTCATTCATTTTGGACAGTAGGTATGAAAGATTTTAAACAATCACTAAATTAAATATGTTTCAAAGGTAAAATAGGCTTAGAACATAAATACATATATATAGATATATGAAAAAATAGTTTTAAGGCAAAATAATTAGCACGATATTACAAATTCACATCAACAATACAGTATTAACAGTCATTTGAGATAACTATCTGTTCTTAAACATATTTACTAGCTTACAGCTAACACAATTTTGGCCTTAGAAATAAATCAAATCCACAAAATTGTTTATTTTAAAATAAAAGGTTCCATATTAATTTTCTTTAAGAAGGGAAATACCTAAGTAATTGTTTAATTTAAAAAAAAAGTTTTCAGATTAATTTTTTTTTAAAGAGGAAAAAAGTTATTTGAGATAAATACTTAAAAAAAGAAATAATAATTCAGTAAATAAAAATTAAAAAGTTCAGGCACATAACTAATAAATATTTTTTGGAATGAAATCAGTTTGAGCAGTCCATTCAGCTGTGTCTGCACTTAATTCATATTTTTGAGTTTTTTTCATCTCTTAATTAAATACTCATACAAATAACCAAAAAAAGTTTAATTACAACAAAAATTGATGAGTTATAAACACAGATTGTAGCTACCACAAAATAATAATAATAATAATAAAATACATGTCAACAGTAAACTATATAACTAACATAAAGCTAGAAATGGGCATCAGAATAATATTTCATCACATGCAATTTTCTGGATTAAATGGTTATTATTGGATACAGAACGACATTCAACTATAGCACTAACATAATGTTAAACATGGGCATCAGAATCAGATTTCATCACATGCCATTTTCAACAAATAACTAATAGGTATTGGATACAGAACTACATTGAACTATAGCATTGCCATAATGTTAGATATGAACATCAGAATAAGATTTCATCATATGCCATTTTCTGCAAATAAATGGTTAGTATTGGCTACATATTTAAGTAAAATTCATATATAAGAAAGACAAATTAACTGAAAAGCTGGAATACTAAAAGACTTTTCTTAGTCCCAATAAGACTAATCATTACTGGGAATCAAACGAATCTATATATCAACTGAAAAAAAAAAAAAAAAAACTAATTGCATTCAAAATTTCTGCCAAACAAATACATATTCAAGCATGCTTTGCACATAACATAATCTTACACACTACAGCAGTAACGACAGAATACTATTGCTCACTCAATGAGGAAGATCACTGCATCAACATTCATCGGAGGGGAAAGGAAGAACATAACAACTCACAAAGGTACTTCCAATTTTTTTTATACCTATAATGCTTTCTCTGAATTGTTCTCTTCGAAAACATATCCACAACCTCTGCCTGCAGTTTTGTTAGGAAAAAAAAAACACATAATCAAGTTATGTTCTTATTAAATTTACAGATAAGAAATAACATTCTGACACACAAATATTATTTCATATCCGTAAATTTAATAAGAACATAACTTGATTCTGTGTTTTATATTTTATTTTCCTAACAAAACTGCAGGCAGATGCTGTAGATATGTTTTCGAAGAGAACAATCCAAATAAAGCATTATAGGTAAAGAAAAATTGGAAGTACCTTTTTGAGTTGTTATGTTCTTCTATTTCCCTCCGATGACTGTTGATGCAGTGATCTTCCTCATTGAGTGAGCAATAGTATTCTGTCGTTACTGCTGTAGTGTGTAAGATTATGTTATGTGCAGAGCATGCTTGAATGAATATGTATTTGTTTGGCAGAAATTTTGAATGCAATTAGTTTTTTTCAGTTGATATATAGATTCATTTGATTCCCAGTAATGATTAGTCTTATTGGGATTAAGAAAAGTCTTTTAGTATTCCAGCTTTTCAATTAATTTGTCTTTCTTATATATGAATTTTACTTAAATATGTAGCCAATACTAACCAATTATTTGCAGAAAATGGCATATGACGAAATCTTATTCTGATGCCCATATCTAACATTATAGCAGTGCTATAGTTCAATGTAGTTCTGTATCCAGTACTTATCGTTATTTGTAGAAAATGACATGTGATGAAATTTGATTCTGATGCCCATGTCTAAGATTATGTTAGTGCTATAGTTGAATGTCCTTCTATATCCAATAATAATCATTTATTTCCAGAAAATGGCATGTGATGAAATATTATTCTGATGCCCATTTCTAGCTTTATGTTAGTTATATAGTTCACTGTTGACATGTATTTTTAAAAAAATTTTTGGTTGTAGCTACAATTTGTGTTTGTAACTCATCAATTTTTGTTGTTATTAAACTTTTTTTGGTTATTTGTATGAGTATTAAAATACTCAAAAATTTGAATTAAGTGCAGACACAACTGAATGGACTGCTCAAACTGATTTCATTCCGAAAAGTATTTATTAGTTAGGTACAAAAACTTTTTAATTTTTATTTACTGAATTATTATTTCCCTTTTTTAAGTATTTGTGTCAAATAACCTTTTTCATCTTTAAAAAAAATTAATCTGGAAACTTTTTTTAAAAAATTAAACAATTACTTAGGTATTTCGTCCTTTCTTAAATAATTAATATGGAACCTTTTATTTTAAAATAAACAATTTTGTGGATTTGATTTATTTCTAAGGCCAAAATTATGTTAGCTGTAAGCCAGTTCATATGTTTAAGAACAGATAGTTATCTCAAATGACTGTTAATACTGTATTGTTGATATGGATTTGCAATATCGTGCTAATTATTTTGCCTTAAAACTATTTTTTCCTATATCTATATATATGTATTTATGTTCTAAGCCTATTTTACCTTTGAAACATATTTAATTTAGTGACTGTTTAAAATCTTTCATACCTACTGTCCAAAATGCATGAGAAGCCCGAAACCGTTGGATGCAAACATACAATTGAAAGTTAATTTTTTTTTTCACTTAATTATTGAAATTTTAGAAATTAAAATCAGTGAAGTATTTCCAAAAATTGTAAGGCTTTATTGTTCATTTTAATATAGTGATTGTTTAAAAGCTTTCATAACCACTCTGAATGTTGTTGAGAAGCCATACTCAGCTGGATGAAGACACAATTTTGAAAGGTAATTTTTGACAATGAAGTATTTAAATTTGAGCATATAAAATCAGTGAAGTATTTCAAGCTAATTTTGTTTTCTTAAATTTGTTTGTAGGCCATCCAATTTTGAATTGAAAATATATAAACCTTAACAGTATATAACATTGTTAAAGTGTTGTATAATCCAGAGACATGAAACAGCTTGTCTGAAGGTATATATTATAAATGAAGACAGAGCTTTGAAAGGTAAATATTTTCTCATTCTTGTTGATATAGAAACAATTGATATTTACAGAGTAAAAAGAAGTTTAGATTACTGATTTTTACAATATGATGCTCTATATCTAATTTGTATTATATGTGTACATAGAATTGTATTTAAAGCATCTGCATGATCTTCATTCTTCAATGTCTAATGTGTCATGAGCATTTATAAAACCTGCATTAGACAATAGATAACAAACATAGAAGAATATACAATTAAAAAACATAGGATAAGATAATTAAAACAATCAAGATATCAATTGAACTCTAAGTGGTGAGCTGTCGTAGGCTCCCAAATTAAAACCTTACAAACGTAGTAGCGGGAGTAAGGATCGATCCCACGAGGAGTAACTAGTTTAATGTATGTGCTCAAATTAAAGTAAAGGGGGATTTGGTATGAAGGTGATAATCAAAGAAAATAAACGAATAAAGCATTGAAAACAATATATTGAAAACACTCAGAATAGAAAATCATGGTTAGCAAAGATCCACCACCGGAGTTTAACACTGATCATTGACTCAAAAAGGTAATTGATATGCAATTGAATATTTGTCGTGAAATTATTTCATTTCCGTTTTCTCTTAGTTGTAGGTAACTAAAGCACACGCGGTTTAATTACCCCTAACTATTAAATAACCTAAGACAAGCGCTATAGATTTAATTTAATAGCAGCAATAGGAACTCGGAAAACCAACAAACTAAATAACACAAGCACAAGCGGTTGCATTTAATTTAGGAAAATATTCTTCCTGAAATCAATTATCACTAAGCCGTCAATAATTAACCTCAGTTGCTACTGAATATTAGAATAATTTGTAGCACAACATTATATAATATAGCAAATAATTATATCAAATAACTTAGAATAATATTTAATACCCAAATGCATACAAATTATATAATAAAATAAATAAATAATCTTACAGCATAATTAATTCCGGGGCTTCAATTCACTAAACCAAGCTAAAGAAATTAGCCACGAATGGACATTGATAACAACTTTACAGAATAATCGAGAGGGAAAGAATGATCATTTTACAATAGAAAACCTTCACTATTTATATAATTTCCAAATCATTTTCTACCATTCCTTTTTCCTATTTTTCAGCCTCTCGTCTGAATCCATCTGCCACAAGTCACGAAGTCTTCCGCCATTTGCTTGCACGCATGAATTGAAACATTCAATTCATTTTGCATCTCTGTTGGACCATTTATATATATATATATATATATATATATATATATATATATATATAATGCATATATATTAATACTAGTACTTAGTATGTATTCTTATTATATATTATATATATTATATATTATATAAGAATAGATTATATATTATATAAAAAGAACTAATTATTAGATAACATTAAATAATTAATGTAAAATTATTATAAAAATATACCTAAAATATGAGTGTAAAATATGTCTATCAAATTCCCCCACACTAAAACGTTTGCTTGTCCCCAAGCAAAAATATTATTTGCAAAGTAAATTAAAGAGAAATTCTCAAAACTCATACCATATCATGAACAACAATCTGAAGCACCCTGCAATTAATAAGTTAACACCCTTGTCTGGAAATAAAGTGAACTAAATAAGAAAGCCCTCACAGGAATATCACTCATCACTCAAGTGTTTGATGGGTATAGATTTCACTCATGTTCATTCCTATAAAATTGTTCTACCATAGGCTTGCATATCTTCTCAATCACCACTACAAGAGTAATGCATGACACAAATAATAAGGACTTTTCACAGGTTGTAATGGGGCTAGGGTTAAGGTAGGGAACATTTTTGGAAAGTAGCTTAAACAAAAGCTTTCAATCTAGAGGAGCAAAATAAATACAATTAATCCAACACCCTCAATTTTTCATTCAAAAACACAATCTATTGAGGCTTCAACATGACTATCATTCTTAAATAAAGAATTCTTCCTCAGTATGACAAGAACTTCCCCTTGCTTAATTTATTTAGAGGTAACTTCAGACTCAGAACTAATTGCTGATTCTTTCTCATTTTTCATATAAATTTTCAGCAATATTTTTTTTTTTAAACATATATTCATTGTTTCTCCCATTTCTTCATTTTTTTCAATGTTTCATACTTTTTTTTTTTTTGAAATGATGAACTGCCTTCATTTTTTCTTTTCCATAAAAGGCCAAAACCACATTGGCAACGAAGATACAACCCACCTCACTTTCAATCATATTAACAAAACAAATGGTCTCCCCCACACTTATTCTTCACAATCTCACATCAAGAATAATCCAAAATTTGCTCCACTAGTTATTCAGCTGGGTGAAGACATTATTTTTAGATATAAAAGGCTTGTAATGTGGTTCAAGATAAAGAAAAGAATGGACGTAAAGCTCAAAGTGGGTTAACAAAGGAGAAATAATTCATAGGACAAACCGGTTATTTGGCTAGTGAAACTCAAAATCAAATAATGGCCTTAATCACACTTGAGTCATGCATGGTCTAATTAGCTTTAAAAGAGAATCAAGGCAAGTTCTAGAGAAACAAAATTATGGAAGAAATCACACAATAGAAAAAAATAAGACCGAAGTGTCAGTCAATGGCTCAAAACACTCATAGGTTTATTGCTTTCATAATATAGCCACTACATATCAAACAAGAAATGCTAACAAACTAGTCACAATTTGCCAAACTATTTATTCAATCATGTTATGAATTCCAAGAAGGAAAAATAAAATAATTTTTTTCAAAATAATACTTATTTTGCATAAAATACTAGTAAAATATTTGTGAAAATTTTTGAAAATTTTGACATATGCAAACAAATAATAAAACTAATTTCCCTCCCCCACACTTATTATCAACATTGTCCCCAATGTTGAACAAAAAAGCACAGAAAAAGGGTTATTGAATGAGAAAAGGGAATAAAAGAAAAAGAATGGAACAAACACACTTTAGGTTGCCTCCCAAGCAGCGCCTTTGTTTATCGTCGTTGGCTCGACTTATGATATTTCTTTAAATTTCCATCGTCTTTTTGAGTACCTTTGATGATTATGAGTATTCAAAAAACAGTCCCTTCATGCAGATTAGTACTCAAAGATGATTTATTATTTCTTTCTTTTTCATTCGAAGCAATTTCATCAAGTGTAACAAAGTTCAAAGAATCAACAAAAATTGCAAAATTATCATCACTAGGAGGTTTCTTGGTATCATAAATATTAAAAGTCACAAGTTTACCATTAGACTCCATAGTAAGCATACCACTATGAATATCAATTTTTGTTTTTGCGGTTTTTAAGAATGGCCTCCTAACAAAATATGATTATTATTTTTCATATCAAGCACATAAAAATCAGCAGGAAAAACCAAGTTATCAACTTCAACAATCAAATCCTCAATCACACCCCTAGGATATGTAGTAGATCCATCAGCCAATTGAATTATTATACTAGATTTATTCAGGGGTCCAAGATTTAAAGAAGCATAAACAGAATATGGCATGACATTAATAGAAGCTCCTAAATCTAACATAGCATTTTCAAATTTCACCCCACTTATCATGCATGGAATAGTAAACATACCTGGGTCTTTGCATTTTTCAGGAAGATTGCTTTGACTAGCCATAGAGACATTCTCTTGCACTTTCACTTCCTCAATTCTTTCATTATTTCGTTTCTTTTTCATAGTGCATACCTCTTTTAGAAAATTTGCATAGCGAGGTACTTTTTCCATAGAATCTAAAAATGGTTTATTCGCCTCACATTCACGAAAGATCTCATACAGATCATTATTTGAGTTTCCTCTTATTGTTTCTAAAAGAGCTTGAGGAAATGGGGGTATTGGTTCATAATCAGAAAAAGATGAAAGCTTACCTTCGGACTTCTCTTTATTGTTGGCAATGATTCCTGCACTTATTTCCTTGTTTAAATCAACATTCTTTTCCAGCGACATACTGTCAACACTAATTGCACTTACACTCTCTTTTGGATTAACCACCGTTTGAGAGTGTAGTTTGCCAGAACTCTGTGCTTCCAACCGACTAACCGTAGTTGCTAGTTGGCCCATTTGTCTTTCCAAGTTTTGAATACTAGCATTTGTTTCTTGAATACTAGCCTTTGTTTCTTGACGGAATATTTGTGTTTCTTGTTGAAACTGCAGAGTGTTAGTAGCAAGAGATTTAACAATATCGTCTAGATTCATACCTGAGCTAGAGCCTTGGGTCGGTTGTTGTCTTGAAGGAAATGGTTGTCTATACTGTTGAAAATTAGAACGATTCTGAACAAACTGGTTCCCTTGTGAGTTTCCATAGCTAAGGTTTGGGTGATCCCTCCATCCAGGATTATATGTATTGGAAAATGGATCATACTTACCTTGAGGTTGTCCAGGAAAACCTCCAGCCGTGTTGACTTGTTCAATAGGTTTTTCTTGAAGAGTTGGGCAGGCATCAGATTGGTGCCCAATTACCGAGCAAATTTCACATGCTTTTACAGTTTGCATATTGCATATAGCTAATTGACGAACAAGAGTAGTTAAACCAGAAATTTTTTGTTCAAGAGCAGAAATATTTACCTCATTCAATTGCTTAGACGGTTGGACAAATCTATTGCCAAACTGTTGAGAATTTGCAGCCATGTTTGCAATTAGAGTTCTTGCATCGTCTGGTGTCTTGTCAACTAAAGCACCACCGCTTGCGGCATCAATCATGCTTCTATCCATTGGAAAAAGTCCTTCATAAAAGTATTGAATGAGTAATTGATCACTAATTTGATGGTGTGGGCAACTTGCACATAGTTTCTTGAAACGCTCCCAATATTCATACAGGGACTCTCCATTGTTTTGCCTTATACCACATATTTCCTTTCTAATGTTGGCCGCCCTTGAAGCTGGGAAATATTTTTCAAGGAACGCTGTTTCAAGTTATTCCATGTGGTGATGCTCCTGGAAGGTAGATAAAATAGCCAATCCTTCGCTGAATCCTTCAACGAAAAGGGAAAAGCTCTCAACTTGAGTTGTTCTTCAGTAACCCCTGTGGGTTTCATACTTGAACACACCACATGGAATTCCTTTAAGTGCTTTTGAGGATCTTCACCCGCAAGTCCATGAAAAGAAGGCAAAAGATGAATTAACCCAGATTTCAATTCGAATTGTACATTAGCATCCAGAGCAGGGAAAGTGATGCATAAAGGTTGGTGATCTAAATTTGGAGCTCCAAGCTCTTTTAAAGTCCGATTTTGAGCTATGGGTTCCTCTTCTAAATCAGAATTGGCGAAATCGGTAGCCAGATCACTAAACTCAAATTTTCTCAAAGCTTGTTTCTTCTACCTGCGTATAGTTTTTTCAATTTCCGGATAGTACGGCAAGATTTTTTGATCAGCAAATCGGGTTATAGGCATAAAAAAAGAGAAAATATATTGCAGCATTTATGTAAAAGCACTGAAAGAAAAGAAAATTATTCTTTTTGATTAAAAAAACAAATAAATAAATAAATAAATAAAATAAACAAATAAATAAGTGAACACAAAATAAACAAGAAAGTCTCCCCGGCAACGGTGCCAAAATTTGGTGAGCTGTCGTAGGCTCCCAAATTAAAACCTTACAAACGTAGTAGCGGGAGTAAGGATCGATCCCACGAGGAGTAACTAGTTTAATGTATGTGCTCAAATTAAAGTAAAGGGGGTTTGGTATGAAGGTGATAATCAAAGAAAATAAACAAATAAAGCAATGAAAACAATATATTGAAAACACTCAGAATAGAAAACCTTGGTTAGCAAAGATCCACCACCGGAGTTTAACACTGATCATTGACTCAAAAAGGTAATTGATATGCAATTGAATATTTGTCGTGAAATTATTTCATTTCCGTTTTCCCTTAGTTGTAGGTAACTAAAGCACACGCGGTTTAATTACCCCAAACTATTAAATAACCTAAGACAAGCGCTATAGATTTAATTTAATAGCAGCAATAGGAACTAGGAAAACCAACAAACTAAATAACACAAGCACAAGCGATTGCATTTAATTTAGGAAAATATTCTTCCTAAAATCAATTATCACTAAGCCGTCAATAATAACCTCAGTTGCTACTGATGTAAACTATAACAATAGGCATGGAATGATTTAGCCAATACTTTAATCGGAAGCGTTAAATCACTAACCTGATTCCATGAGAGATTGATGAAGCTTTTAACCCTTTCTTCTTAATAGCTTCTTTCTTTAGGTTTGCAGAGTGCATTCAGAATACTTTTCTTTTCTCCCTCTAGTCTTTCACGTTTAGTATTCTCTGTGATAGGATAGAAAATAGTTTATGGCCCTTATATATTGCCTGCTAACCATAACAGCCATTCCAATATTAAACATTGGAATAATGGCAATAATGGGCCATAAACCCATACCATTAAGTAGGCTTAATAGCCTCATTGAAAGCCAGAGAGAGGAGAAAGAATAACCCCCGATCCATTACATATTTTATTCCCATTACCTATCACAACGGGATTTTAATTGTCCAGACCACTTTAATACATGGACCACAATAACATTAGAATAAAATATTCTAACATTCTCCCACTTGGTCCATGTGTATCATTGATGCATTAGGATAACTTTAATTCGCGAAATATCCCAAAACATCAATGAACTTTTACTTAAATTAAAGTTAGCTAGATCATGGCGGTCGCACGTTATTTGAACAACATGTTCCCTTCCATGCATCATAAGTCAACTTTAATTTCGATACTGACAACCATAGGTGCAAACAGAGATATAACATTAATTGAATTCAACCAAGTCAATATATCATAAAACTGAAAACCAAAATTACAATGATAACAAGGCTCTATCCAAAATTCCCATACTCTCCACATGACAGGAGAAGACTTTCGGTGCTAAACCTTTGGTCAAAGGATCAGCAACCATAAGTTCAGTCTTGATATGCCAAATTGACACTCTCTATTTCTGTACTTCTTCTTTAACTGACAAGTATTTCAATTCCATATGCTTAGCACCCTTAGAGTACTTGTCATTCTTAGAGAAGAACACTGTTGCGGAGTTGTCACAATAAATTCTCAAGGGTCTAGAAATACTGTCGACTACTTTAAGCCCCGAGATCAAATTCCGCAGCCATAATCCATGATTTGTGGCTTCAAAGCATGCCACAAATTCTGCCTCCATAGTGGAAGTAGCGATGACTGATTGCTTCGCACTTTTCCAAGAAACTGCTCCTCCAGCTAATAGGAACAAATAACCAAATGTAGATTTTCTCGTATCTACACACCCAGCATAGTCTGAGAATCAGAATAGCCAATCACTTCAAGTGGATCTGACTTCCTATATGTAAGCATGTAATCTTTTGTGCCTTGTAGTTATCTTAAAACCTTCTTCGCAGCCTTCCAGTGTTCTATGCCGGGATTACTTTGATATCGACCCAACATACCAACAGCAAAGCTGATGTCTGGCCGAGTACAAGTCTGTAAATATCCCAAACATCCAACCGCTGTTGCATAAGGTATACCTTCCATTTGCTTTTGCTCAAGTGCATTTCTGGGACATTGAGCTAAACTTAATTTGTCTCCTTTCAGCATTGGAACCACTCCCGGAGAGCATTTATCCATCTTAAATCTTTCCAAGATCTTGTTAATGTATCCTTTCTGAGACAATCCTAATAATCCTTGTGTTCTATCTTAGAATATTTCTATTCCAATCACATAGGATGCCTCACCCATATCTTTCATTTCAAAGGTCTTGGAAAGAAACACTTTAATATCACGCAACATGGCCTTATCATTTGCAGCAAGTAAAATGTCATCAACATATAAGACCAAAATAGCAAACTTGCTCCCACTGGCTTTCATGTAGATACACCGATCAACAGTGTTTTCCACAAAACCATAAGATGTAATAATACTGTCAAATTTAATGTACCACTGTCGAGAAGCTTGCTTAAGTCCATATATTGACTTTTCTAATTTACACACCAAGTGTTCCTTTCCTGTGGAAAAAAAAAAAAAAAACCCTTCTGGTTGGTCCATATATACTTCTTCCTCTAAATCACCATTTAAAAAGGCAGTTTTAACATCCATTTGGTGAAGCTCTAAATTGTAATGAGCCACCAATGCCAAGACAATCCTTAACGAGTCCTTCTTAGGAGCTGGGGAAAAGGTCTCATCATAGTCGATGCCACTTTTCTGAGTATAACCCTTGGCAACAACTCTAGCTTTATACCTTTCGATATTACCGTTAGAGTCGCGTTTGGTCTTAAAGACCCATTTGCACCCAACTCTTCTTCAATTTTCAGGTAATTCTACAAGGTTCCAAACTTTGTTGACTTTCATACATTTCAACTCATCTTTCATGGCATCTAACCATCTTTCAGAACTGTCACTTTCAATGGCTTGTTTGAAAGAAACTCGATCCTTATCAATGCTCAAATCATTTTCTTGTTCAGCAAAATATATCATGTAGTCATTAGAAATGGCAGGCCTCCTTTCCCTTGTAGAGCGCCTTAATGTCATTTCTTCTCGTGGTTCATTGATTTCTTGCTGAATTGTGATTGATTCATTTTCATTGGTCACAATGCCCTCATGTGGGTTTAGGACATTCTCATGTTGTTCCGGTACACTAGAGGATGGCAAAGTGATAACCGGAACTACATCTTGAAAGAAATTTTCATGTGAAGAGGTTTCAACATGAATTTCTCGAATGTCCACCTTACGCAGTTCTGTGCTCCCACTATTTTGATCATTTTCAATGAATCGAGCATTCCCAGTCTCTACAATCCTCATACAATGGTTAGGACAATAAAACTTGTACCCTTTAGACCTTTCTGGATAGCCAATGAAAAAACCACTGACTGTCCTTGGGTCAAGTTTATTCTCACCTGGATTATACAACCTTACTTCTGCTTGATAACCCCATACATGGAGATGCCTTAAACTCGGTTTCCTTCCTGTCCATAGTTCATAAGGTGTCTTATGAACTGCTTTACTTGGAACCCGATTTAATAAATATGTAGCGGTTCTTAACGCATACATCCACAATGACGAAGGTAAGGTACAATTACTTACCATACTCCTAACCATATCCATGAGGGTTCGATTCCGCCTTTCAGCCACGCCGTTCTGCTGTGGTGTTCCAGGCATTGTATACTGTGCACAAATGCCCCTACTTTCGAGGAATTTAGCAAAAGGACCTGGACATTGTCTTTTTTCGTCAGACCTACCATAATATTCACCCCCCCGGTCTGACCTCACAATTTTGACTTTTCTATCTAACTGCCTTTCAACCTCATTAATGAACACCTCTAAAGTGCCCATAGACTGAGATTTATCATGCAGTAGATATATATAGCCATATCGTGAGTAGTCATCTGTAAAGGTGATGAAGTACGTTTCGCCGCCCCAAGAAGGAACATCGAAAGGTCCACAAATGTCGGTGTGAATTATTTCAAGCAGCTCACTACTTCTTGTAGCAGGTTTCTTGGTTATGTGTTTGGTTTGTATTCCTTTAATACAATCCACACACACATCCCAATCACTAAAATCCAAGGCAGGGAGGATTTCATTTTTCTCCAACCTTACTAACCTTTCCTTGGATATGTGTCCCAAACGTTTATGCCACAAGTAAGCAGAGTTTTCCGTTAATGCACAACGTTTAACTCCTATACTACTCTCAACATGAAATAAGGATTCAGCAAAATTTACATCAAGATTAAAACGATAAAGAGAATCAATTAAAGTACCAAAACCATAATATTTATTGTCCTTACATAAATGAAAAGTACGATTCTCAAATTTGATGCAAAATCCCAACATATCCAACTTACTAATTGAAACAAGATTTCTAGCACAGTCAGGGACATAGAGACAATTTGCTAGATCCAAATGATATCCAGTATCTAGGATCAATCTATACGTCCCTATTCCCTCTATCCGTGCCTTCATCCTGTTTCCCATAAATAAGAATTCATCAGTTTTTCTTGTGAGTTGGATCGAACTGAATCCCCTTCTTTTGAAACCAAGCTTTTCTTTTCGGACAATCTTTCTTCAAATGCCCCATTTTGTTACAAAAGAAGCACTTGACTCTTTTCTGGGCTTAACCCGACTGAGTGTTATGTTGGGTCTTGCCCTTTTTACCTGGTTTTCTTTTATTGGTGCTTGAATTTCCTTGAGATGTGAAGTGGATGGAGTGATCTCTTAACTTCTTTAATCTCGTTTCCTCTTGAGCCAGCAAATGTTTGGTTTCTTTAAAACTCCATTTTTCTTTAAGAGTATTGTAGTTCACATGGAATTGTCCAAACTCTGCTGGTGGAAGTGAGTTAATGGCTAGATGAACTAGCCATGATTCAGACAACTCCATCTCCATCCCCTTTAATTTTGCTGCAATATTGGCCATTTGATCGCAGTGATCATGGATTGGCATAGACCAATCAAACTTCTTAGAAGTTAGTTCTGTCATCAGGGTCCCTGCAATTGACTTATCTGCAATTTCAGACATAGATAGCTCTTTCACTGTTTCTAAAAATTCAGATGCAATGTCCACTTTTGGCATCATCGGCTTCCTATTTTCTGCCATGGTAATCTTCATGAGGTTTAAACACATTTTATTGGACCTCATCCATTCTTCATGATATTCTTTCTCTTATAATTTATAATTTATAATTTATATTATTTATAATTATTGCAATTGTCATCTAAGGCATCTCAATGATTTGGGCAAAATAAATTCTATTTTTAATCAACATCTATCTCCATCTAGCTAGATCACTTTGGTGATTAACAAGCTAAAAAAAAATAGACATCCTTAATGAGTGAAATAGAATTTTATTGCCATACACAACATTCATTTAGTCCAAATATTATATAACATGCTCACTTTGGTGACTCTCAGAATCCTTAATAGACTAAAAACAATTTAAGTAGGAAAAATTTAATTTATTTTAATCTAATTGTTCCTTAGCCAGGCCACTTTGGTGACTAACAAGCTCCTCACAACAATAGACAAAATAACAACAATGATAATTTGAGAACCATAAAAATCCACGAATCACCAAACCAATAATTTATTTTAATCTATTTGTTCCTTAGCCAGGCCACTTTGGTGACTAACAAGCTTCTCACAACAATAGACAAAATAACAACAATGATAATAATAACAATAATAATTTGAGAGCCATACAAATTCACGAATCACCAAACCAATAATTTATTTTAATCTATTTGTTCCTTAGCCAGACCACTTTGGTGACTAACAAGCTTCTCACAACAATAGACAAAATAACAACAATGATAATTGATGGTTTTAGGGTTTTTGAGCCCAAGGAGGTCCAACACAACCTTTGGCTGGAGGATACACCTCTCAATAAAAAATGTATGTCTAACTCGGAGATAATGCTAGTACTCGGAATTTCTTTGTTATTCTCCCCCTCTCCGGGTGTTCAATCGTCTCTCTCCCTTTTTACAAGAATGGAGGAGCCTTTATATAGTGGCTCCTCCTCTACCGACTTGAAGGCCCTTAATGGCCGACTTCAAGGCTAATTAAGATACGGAGCCGTTGGACGCCATTACTCGGTCGACCAACGGCTCTCCCAGGCTCGTAACAGCCCGACCGGGTCCTGCCTTCAATGCCTTAACGACTCTCTTTTAAATGAACCCCTTTAATGCTCTCAACGGCTCCTTGAGCCGAGTCCTTTCCTGGGCTTGGGCCTCAGTCGACTCCTTGTCTCGGCCTAAGCTCATGCTGGATTCCTCTTAGCAGCTCTGAACTGGGCCCCGTGCTTGGGCCTGGGCCGACTCCCGGACTCGGCCCGATTGCTCTTCGGGCTCCTCTCGATGTTGGCCCACTTCTATTTTCTTTGGGCCCCTATCTCTTGGGCCGGGGTCCTTACCCCATCAACTAGTCCCTCACTTTTCCATACCCGGTCCACTAGCCTGGGTTTGGAAAAGTAGCAACTGCCCGTCTCCTTCAATCACCGTATCCGTGCCCTGAATAGCCCCTTGTAACGCCCGGATCGTCAGCCATCCTCCCCGGATCTCGCGGAGCCGTTTGGATTCTTCTGTCTAGGCTTGGTACCTATAAATGGCCTCTTCCCTTCTCTCTTACCTTCACAAGTTCATCATGGGTCACTCTCCTTTGAAAGGAAAGCGAATTGACTTCGGGTCTCCTTGGCGTCCGCTGCCTTCCAAGCGGACTCGGCCTGAAAGGGAACACCAAAAGAAGGCTCCTCGCCCGGCCTCTTAGAGGTCTCCTGTTGGCGCTGCTTCTTCGGCTTCTCGGCCGCCGACCCCTCCTCGACGAGAGGTCGCTCCGCCTTCCCGCCATACGTCTACGCCCACAACTGCCCGAGTGACTTCTCAAGACGGGTCCTTCGTTGAGGTGGCGGTTCCAGAACAACTTACTTTCAAAATGACTTTCTCCATCCCGCTGGACGTCCTGAATGGGCCGGTTACGGGCCTAATGGATGATGAGGATTACGCCCGCTACCTGGAGGCGTATCCGGACGATGAGGAGTCAATTGCGCCACCACTCATGCCAGCTTTCTGGGATTCGTTCTGCCCATCTCCACCTGGACCATCGGGGGGATTCTTTGGGGGCGACTCCTCCTCGCCTGGCGAGTGATCGTATGTACCGGGGTCGGCCATAGCTCGGAGGAATCTCTTTTAAGAGCAATTTTATATTCCTTATTGTAATAAGCTCCCTGCCATTTGTATCCTCCTTCCTCATAATAATAATAAAGAATGTCATTTTCGTTTTGCTTTATGTCTTTTCGTGTTCTGTTGCGTATCTATCCGAACGACTGGTCAAGGAGTCGGTCACGTCATCAGACCTGTTTAGTCTGACATCTGCGAGATTTCCCGTATCTTGAGTGAATCCAATCTTCTCTGCGTTAGCGGTGCGAATCTTGCTTTTCCCAGGCGGATTTGAGGGAACTTATCTCTGACAGAGATTCGCGCTACCCGTCTAATCCGGCTCAGTTATATCAGTTACAGTTTTCTCCGTAATTATCGCCTAGATATTCGTCTTCATTGGGCTATATAAGGACCCTTCGTGGTTGATGCAATTGCAACACTCTTTATTTTCTCAATCGCATAGCCATGAGCTTCAGGGACGGTGACCGCCGCTGGTCCATCCGCAACCGAGAGCATGCCCGGCTGGAGGAGTTGGCGCGGAAACGGCTAGCAAACGGAGGCCACCTGGTGGGCGACTCAGCCTCTGACCCAATCATCGTGTCCCCGGATATGTTGGATCTGACGCCTGTGGAGCTGGCTGATGCGGAAGTGGAGCCGGTGGTGGAGGATCCCGGTCCAGAGGTCGGAAATCCTACTCCAGAGGAGGAAGAGGTGTGGGAGGTTCCTCCGCTTTTTGGCGTCGCCATGTCGCCAAGTGCTTTGGAGAGGCCTCTGCAAATGATTGACGATGGGAAGCCGGCCGTGTATCTGGACGAGATGCCGGAGCCTGAGCCGAGTCCTCTACCATTCCGCCCCCAATACTTTCTAGAGGGTCCTCCGACTGCCCGCTCGTCGACAGAGAAGGAAGCCAAGCCATGACTCTGCTTTTCTCTTGTAGTTTGTATCGGCCGAGATCTGGGCCTTGTAATTTTCGTACCTGATCAAATAAACTGCGTGCTTTTCTATTCAACCCCGCAATTTCTTACTATTTTCTCGCTCGACCTCGGGTCTATGAGACCGACCCCTAGTCTTGTTATGGCGAGATCCTCCTGCTGAGGGAATCGCCGAGTCTGATCGCCGACCTCGCAAACGGAGTTTCTTCGTGAGCTCGTCCGGTATCATTTGATGAGCCGGGTCCTACCGGGTTGCTTCTAGAAGCTTCCAGCTCGTATCTCGTGGGCCCAGAGGCCATGGCCCACTACGGTCTTCCGGCTTAGCAGGCCGGGTCACTTGACGTTCGACCCTAGCCTAGGGCAGACGCGCCGTCTGTGGGCTAACCCTAGGCCTGAACCGTCGCCCCGCCTTTTGAGGCATTAAATGCGGCGTCCCTTCACGTCTCGTCACCTCTTCCTCCTCCAACGAGAAGGTGGCACGTGGTCATCCTTTGAAATTCCTACCCTTTAAATAGCCATTTCGTCTCTCTTTCCATTCTCTTCTCCAGTCTTCCTTTTCAGCTTCAACTTTGAGCTTCTCCGGCCACTCTGTACCTCCTCCGATCTCTCTCCTGACTTAGGTAATGTCTTCTTCCTCACGTTCTTCCTCTTCCCGTCGTTACTCGGTTGATAACCCCGAGGCGACCTCTCCCTCTTCTTCTTCTCCTTCTTCGTCTTCTTCTTCTCCTCCCCGTCGTATGGAACTTCCGGCGGACGTTCCGTCGACGTCCTCTCTCCGTCGTATGGAACTTTCGGCGGACGTTCCATCGACATCTTCCCTTCCTCCGACCCCCTCTTCTTCGGGGGCGGTTACTCCGCTGAGCCCCGCTCCTTTAACGACGGTGGCGGCTCTGCCAGGTGGCGTTACACGGCCGCGAGGCAAGTTCGATCCAATCGTCCATCCCTCCGGGCCGCCGTCCGTCGTTACTGCGGTGGATCTGGAAATGGCCCAGTACCTTCTTGGGCCCTCGGCCGTAGTCCTCACCCCGGAAGGCCGGCAAATTTACGACCCACCCGAGGGTTGTGTCGGTATTCACCTACACTCGGTTTCCTTTAGCTTCCGGGTTCCTCCGTGTCCTTTTCTTTCCCTTTTTTATCACCATTATAACTTGGTTCCGGGCCAACTAGTGCCCAATTCTCACCGACTCCTCACTTGCTTCGTCAACCTCTGCTACTGGTGGTTGTGCGAGCCGGACCAAGACCTGTTCCGTTATCTTTTCACCGTGAACAAGGTCGGCTCACACTCGCCGGGCTTCGTTCAAGTCGCCGCTCGCCCGGGGCGACAACTTTTCGATGGGTTGTCCGACTCTATTAAGGACTGGAAGTTCCTCTACTTCTTCGTCCGCCCCGCTTTTTCTTCTTTCACCTTTCCGACCCTGTGGCCGGCCGCTCTGTTCAAGCCTTGCTCCCGGCGTGCCGTCCCTTCTGATGATGCGGTCCTGGGCGGCGAGTTTTTAAAGGGCTTTGGGCCGTACTCCGTCAAGTACTGGTCCCGAGTCCGGGCCATGGCTAAGCGTGGCTTGCTGCCGGAGGGTGCGGCCACCGTAGGTAGTCTTCGTCACCCCTCGTTCCTCTTCTTTTCTTATCCTGTCACCTTCCGACTCGAAACACTTTGTGACTCTTTCTTCCCTTTGCAGGTCCGTACGATTCCGACTCCTCCAGCTCCGACGAAGCGGCTGAACCGACTCCAGAGATGGCGGATAGAGCTGAAAAGATGAGGCGTCGGCTGACCCAGCGCACAACCGGCACCGCTGCTGCCTCTTCCTCCCAACCGTCTCCTACCTCCAAGTCGACTCCCCAATTATCTCATAATGTGGTGGATTTAACTCCGTCACCGGTTGTGTCTCCCACTCGGCAGCCGCCTCCTCCTCATACAGAGAGTCCGAGCTCTAAGCGCCCGGCCACTCAAACTGATGAGCCGGCTCCGAAGCGAATCCGGCTGTGCCATGAGGTAGAGGAGGATGCCCAGATCTGGATGGGCGCCTCCTCCGTCCGCAAGTGGTGTGCCAACGTCCTCCTGCCTAAGGACGTGGCGGCGACTCATGCTCTGGGAGATGAGTACATTATTGAGGCCTCGTTGCGCCAGTCGTATCGTGTAAGTGTTCCCAACTTAACTCTTCTCATTCGTTCTTTCCTTTTATTATCTGACTCCTGGTCGTTTCGCAGAACCTCACTTTCCAGATGGAGATGAGCAAGCGGTTGCAGAGCTACAGGACCGAGATGCGGAATATGACCCTCAAGCTACGCCAGACGGAGGAGGCTTTTCTGGAAGAGCAGGCGAAGCACCTCAAGGTGGTGGAGGTGCACAATTTCGAGATGCTGAGGGTTACTCGTCAGTGGGAGGAAGAGCGGGACAAGGTGGCGACGATTGCTGCGACCTCTGTCGAGGAGTACAAGAAGTCGGCTGCCTTCGAGGCGGAGGTGAAGGCGGCGATAAAGGCTCGCCAGAAAGAGATTGCTAAGGAGTGGTTGTCGACGCCGGATGGTGATGAGTTCCTCCTGGACTTGGGCGAGCGTGACTATCGCCTCGGCTTTCGCGAGGTGCAGACAGAGATCCATTCCGCCTTGCTGGTCCGCGACTCCTCCTTCACTCCCGAGAGCTGGGGCCTCAAGCCCGTGATAGATGCTCTTCCGGCGACTGAAGGGCAGTCGGCGACTGTGGACCCGGCAGCTCTTCCGGCAGCCTCTGACCCGACGACTCTTCCTTCAGCAACGCCTCATGAGCTCGCCGAGTCCTCTCTTCAGGCCGAGGACCCTTCTTCTGTTCCCCTGACTGGACCAACGGCAGGGGCTCAAGTCGAAGGGATTGATGTCGACACCCCCTCCCCCGTAGTTTAGGGCCACTCTGTTTGGGATAATCCCCTTTTTGTGAAGGCTGGCCTCCTTTTCGGGCCCTTTTTTAATAAAATTCCCATTTTCTCTTCCCTTTCGTATTATCTTGAGCTCGACGCTCTTTTTTTTTTTCTTTAACCTGGTTTCTTTTAACTGCTCGCCGAGTCCCTCTGTCGAGGCGACTCCTCATGGCTTTTTCACGGAAACGTCTAAGGGTCAGTGCCCTTGTTTCCTATCTTTTCTTGCTGAATCCCTCGATCGAGGCGACCCATTAGGCTTTTTTCGTCTCAGAAACAGTTTAGGGTCAGTGCCCCGTCATTTCTCTATATACTCGCCGAGTCCCTCAGTCGAGGCGACTCCTGTAGGCTTTTTCTCGGAAACGTCTAAGGGTCAGTGCCCTTGTTTCCTATCTTTTCTTGCCGAGTCCCTCGGCGAGGCGACCCATTAGGCTTTTTCCATCTCAGAAACAGTTTAGGGTCAGTGCCCCGTCGTTTCTCTATATACTCGTCGAGTCCCTCAGTCGAGGCGACTCCTGTAGGCTTTTTCTCGGAAACGTCTAAGGGTCAGTGCCCTTGTTTCCTATCTTTTCTTGCCGAGTCCCTCAGTCGAGGCGACTCCGTAGGCTTTTACTTTCTCAGAAACGTTTCAGGGTCAGTGCCCCATTGTTTCTTTATATACTCGCCGAGTCCCTCAGTCGAGGCGACTCCTGTAGGCTTTTTCTCGGAAACGTCTAAGGGTCAGTGCCCTTGTTTCCTATCTTTTCTTGCCGAGTCCCTCAGCCGAGGCGACTCCGTAGGCTTTTACTTTCCCAGAAACGTTTCAGGGCCAGTGCCCCGTTGTTTCTTTGTATACTCGCCGAGTCCCTCAGTCGAGGCGACTCCTGTATGCTTTTTCTCGGAAACGTCTAAGGGTCATTGCCCTTGTTTCCTATCTTTTCTTGCCGAGTCCCTCAGTCGAGGCGACTCCGTAGGCTTTTACTTTCTCAGAAATGTTTCAGGGTCAGTGCCCCGTTGTTTCTTTATATACTCGCCGAGTCCCTCAGTCGAGGCGACTCCTGTAGGCTTTTTCTTGGAAACGTCTAAGGGTCAGTGCCCTTGTTTCCTATCTTTTCTTGCCGAGTCCCTCCGCCGAGGCGACCCATTAGGCTTTTTCCGTCTCAGAAACAGTTTAGGGTCACTGCCCCGTCGTTTCTCTATATACTCGCCGAATCCCTGGAGTAATTTACCCGTAACTCGTATTTTTACTCAAGTCTTTCAGGACTCATGGGCTCGTACATGTTTTGTCCCTTCCTATTGATAAAACTTCTTCAGGTGGATAACGTTCCAAATTCGATCCACGGGCTTGCCCTCCATGGTTTCCAGCTTGTAGGTACCCGCTTAGACAACTACGGCGATGCGGTATGGTCCCTCCCACTTGATCGCAAGCTTACCCCCTTCTGAGGGTTGACTGGCCTGTCGATCTCGTAGCACGAGGTCGCCGACCTGGAAGGCTCGCGGACGAATCCGCCGATCGCGATATCTTTTCACCGCCTGTTGGTATTCAGCCATTCGCGCACTCGCGACTTCCCTCTTTTCTTCTAAGAAATTTTTCTCAATTCGAAGACTCTCCTCGTTCTCCGTGTCTGAATAGGTACGGACCCGGTGAGTGGACTCGACCACCTCAATGGGAACCTTGGCCTCAAAGCCATACGCGAGGGAAAACGGACTCTCTCCCGTTGCTCGTCGTTGGGTGGTGCGATAAGCCCATAGGACTCGGTCAAGCTCATCCGCCCAATTCCCTCGAATGTCTTCCAATTTCTTCCGAATCCCATCCACTAGCGTTTGGTTCGCATTCTCGACTTGTCCATTGGCTTGTGGGTATGCTACCGACACCTTAGTGTGGCGAATTTCATGTCGGCGGCAGAAGTCGGTGAATGCCTGGCAATCGAACTGTCGCCCGTTGTCGCTAACGATATGCTCGGGCAAGCCGAAGCGGCAAATTATCTTTTTCCACAAAAAGCGTCGGCATTGGTACTCGGTGATAGTGGTTAGTGGTTCCGCCTCGACCCACTTGGTGAAGTAGTCAATAGCTACGACACAGAACTTCAAGCCTCCGGGGGCGACTGGTAATGGGCCCAGCAAATCAATCCCCCACTTGGCAAATGGGATGGCGGTGGTGACCGGCGTGTAAAAGGTAGCTAGCCGAGTATCTTTCTTGGCGAATGCCTGGCAAACGCCGTACTTGGATATCCATTCAACACAGTCTCGCATCATGGTGGGCCAATAATACCCTTGGACGACTAACTTCCGAGCGAGCGTGTGGGCACCGTGGTGCGCGGCACAGATGCCTCTATGGGCTTCGTCCA
Source organism: Ipomoea nil (assembly GCF_001879475.1). Taxonomy (NCBI): domain Eukaryota; kingdom Viridiplantae; phylum Streptophyta; class Magnoliopsida; order Solanales; family Convolvulaceae; genus Ipomoea; species Ipomoea nil. The sequence continues at coordinate 381,058 of NW_017619219.1, forward strand.
TTATTTTCTCGGCCTCAGGCCTGAGCAAACATTTTAGCAAAGGTCCTCCGAACGACCGTTTATACAACTGCCCATCAACGATTTGGTAAGAGGGGGCCTTCCGTCGAACCCTCGCGGCGACTCCCTGGTCTTCCGGTAACTCGCCTTTTTCTATGAATCGCCGGATGTCTTCTATCCAGAACATCTCGGGATTTCTCTCTCGGTCCCATTCCTCGCCAGTCACCTGCTGGACCCTTAGCGGTGTTTCTTCGATGCTTGGTCGACTTAGCTCCTCTTTCTGACAAATTTTTACCAGGTGGTCCGGTACTCCTTCCAAGGCAATTTTGGACAATATGTCAGCTTCTATGTTATCCATTCGAGATATATGCTCTATTTCGTAGGCTCCGAACTCCTTTAGCATCTCGACCGCGCGTTCTCTATATAAAGTCATCCGGGCATTCTTTGCCTCGCACGTGCCCGAGATCTGCCCGACTACTAACTTAGAGTCAGTCTTGACTCGTAATCTCTCAACCCCTAAGGCCCTGGCGAGTCGGAGGCCGTTTAACACGGCTTCGTACTCGGCCTCATTGTTGGAGGCTTGGAATAGATAGCTCAGGGCATAATATAGTCGGAATCCTTCGGGGGTGATGAGCACAATACCTCCCCCGCAATGCTGTTGACTTGATGCTCCGTCTGCATGCATTTCCCACCATTCACCTAGGCCGCTTTCCACGGCGCGTTCCTTTTCTTCTTCACTTGCGGTGCATTCGACCAAGAAATCGGCCAAGGCCTGACCTTTTATGGAAGGCCGGGGATGGTATTCAATCCCGTATTGGGTTAGTTCTACGGCCCATTTTACCAGGCGGCCGGACGACAATGGGTTTCGCAAAACACTTCCGAGAGGTTAGTTTGTTAGTACTCGGACGGTGTGGGCTTGGAAGTAGGGCGCCAACTTGCGCACGGTAATCACCAATGCATATACAATTTTTTCCAGGGCGGTATACCATGACTCGGCGACCTTCAGAGACCGGCTTACGTAGTACACCGGGTGCTGGACTCGCTCTTCCTCTCGGACCAACACTGAACTCACCGCCTTGCAAGAGGCGGCTAAGTACAGAAACAACGGTTCGCCCGCCTGGGGGGTAGACAATACCGGGGGTGTCGAGAGGTATTGTTTCAATTCTTCAAACGACTGCTGGCACTCCGGGGTCCAGGCGAATCCTTCCTTCTTCTTCATGGCTTCAAAGAAGGGCACGGTCTTGTCTGCCGCCTTGCTTAAGAAGCGGCTAAGGGCAGCCAATCGGCCGGTAAGCCGCTGCAGGTCTTTTATAGTGCGGGGGGGCTGCATGTCGACGATGGCTTGTACTTTCTCTGGGTTAGGCTCGATACCTCGCTTGGTGACCATGTAGTCCAGGAACTTTCCGCTTTGCACGGCGAACGCGCATTTCTTAGGGTTCAGCCGGAGATTGTATCTTAACATCACTTTGAAGCAGTCGGCCAAGTCTTCTGCGTGTTTGCTTTCCTCTCGGCTCTTGACGAGCATGTCATCGACGTACGCGGCCATCGATTTTCCCAGCAGGTGCTGAAACAATCGGGCCACCATTCGGGTGTACGTGGCTCCGGCGTTCTTAAGCCCGAAGGGCATGACTCGGTAACAATAAACTCCGTCCGGCGTCAAAAATGCGGTCTTTTCTTCGTCCGCCGGGTGCATGAATACCTGATGGTACCCCCTAAAGGCATCCATAAAGCTCAACAGCGCCGACCCCGCCGTCTCGTCGACCAGTTGATCGATCCGCGGTAAGGGAAACGGATCTTTTGGGCAGGCCTTATTAAGGTCGGTGTAGTCCACGCACATCCGCCACGCCGGAGGCTTGGGTACAAGGACCATATTTGCCAACCACTCCGGGTACTTAACCTCACGGACATGCCCGGCTGCTAGTAGCGTGCTCACTTCCTTCTTCACAAACTCTCTCCGGTCGTTGGCCAGGTATCGCTTTTTCTGCACGACTGGTTGATGCCCGAGGTCCACGGCGAGTCTATGCGATATGATTGATCGGTCGACGCCAGGCATGTCCTCCGGGCCCCAGGCGAAAACCGTCCGGTGCTCCCGGAGCACCTTTACAATTTCTTCCTTCAATGTCTCGGAGAGGCCGACTCCAATTCGGACCCGTCGGTCCGGCTGCGTGGAGTCGATCTCGACTTCCTCCAACTCGACGGCAGGCTCTGGGCGAGGTAGTATCGTCTTCTTCGGGGGCCTCTTAGTGATCTCATGGACCTGCATCTCGCGTTTGCCCATCCCTCTGCATGCCTGCAAATAGCAGTCACGGGCGACTTTTCGGTCGCAGCGCACGGTACCTACTCCGTTTGGCGTGCGGAATTTCAGGCAGAGATGCTCAATTGAGATCAAAGCTCCTAGATCCTCAAGACCCGGTCGGCCGAGTATAGCGTTATGCGAGCAGGCCAGGTTTACCACAATGAACTTCATGCTGAGTTTCTGTACGTCTGGGTAAGTGCCAATCTCAACTGGAAGTGTGATCGACCCTTCCGCCTCCACCGAGTCCCCTGTGAAGCCGGCGAGGGGAGTTTTGACGGGATTCAGCTGTTCTCGGGTCAGCCCCATTCTGGTGAAGGTTTCTAGATATAGCACGTTGACGCTACTCCCGGTGTCTACCAGGATTCGTCGAACGACGATGCCGTTGACGTCCATGGCTACAACCAACGCATCTCGATGCAGTATTTCTCTGGCTGGTAAGTCTCTGTCGGTGAACACGATGGGCTCTCGACACACCTTTTTAGAGTTCTCCTCACGCCCGTACACCGTCCCGACGTACAACTGCCGGGCCCAAGCTTTTCTGGTGTTCGCTGAGTCACCACCTTCCGGCCCGCCGACTATCATGTTGATGACCGGTTTCTGTCGCCACTGAGCCTCCTCCTCTTCGGGAGCCGGCTGCTTGCCTCGACCGTTTTCGGCAACGGCGACGGGTTCCTCATCCCCTCGACTACCCGATCTCCGCCTCCACTGGTTAGGAGGCGGGGTTCCTTGCTGAATGATACCCTCCATGATCTCCTTCAGGTAGAAGCATTCCTCCGTACTGTGAGTATAAGATTTATGATAACGACAATACTTAGAGTTCTTACCCATCTCTTCGTTTGTCGCGCGATCGTCGGTCGGCGGAGGCGGAGGCGGGGCAACCGCTTGTACCTCGTGGACCAGACGTTCGGGAATCGGCCGATAGGCGTGGACCGTGGGTCGGTCGTACGACCGTCTGACTTCGGGTCGCCGAGTTACGTCCGGGCGCCTTTCTTTGGTTTCCGCTCGCGTTCTCTTCCCGCTGGCGGATCTGCCGGCTTCGCGCTGTCGCTTGCACTTCATAGCCTGCTCCGTATTGGCCCTCTTGTTGGCCATATGAATGGCTTCTGCGTAGGTGGCCGGACGATTGTCCCTCAGGTCTCGGTACAGCTGGCCGGACCGCAGCGACTCGATGAAGAAAGTGAGCGCCATCTGGTCCTCGACCTCCTCTATGGACTGGATTTCTCTCTGCCAGCGGGCCAGATAGGTTTTCAAGGATTCGCCTTCATCTTGACGGATGTCACCCAAGTGAGTTAGGTCCTTTTGTGGCTTGATATTAGCGGCGTAATGGCTCATGAAGCGGTCTGCCAGCTCTTCAAAGTTGTGAATCGACCCCGAGGGCTGCGCCACTAGCCACCTTTGTGCTGACACTTTCAACGTGGGTAAGAAAGCGCGACACATGACCGGATCTCGTACCCCCAAAACCTGCATCTTAGCCTGATAGCTCAGTAAATGCTCTCGGGGATCGCCGGTTCCATCGAACGTGGCCTGTTCCGGGAACTTGAAGTCACCCGGTATCTTAAAAGCCATAACCTCGTCTGAGAAGGGTAAGGCGGTCAGTAATGTACGTCCTGGGGATTTGGCTTTTCCCTCCATCCGTTCTTTCAGATTTCGCACCTCTTGTACTAAGTTCGCCACTTCGACCCTCTCCCGGGTGCGATTTCCCGTGGATTCTGTGCTCTCACCGACTTCAGACTCAGCCGGTTGGTCGGGGTTGCGGGGGGGTTGCCCCACGCGACGAGTCTCAGTCCTGGCTCTTTTGGTACGGCTCTTCTCTCGTGCAGCTTGTCGATCGCAGGCGGCTAATGGGGCACGACTGGGTTCTTTCCGACCCAATCGTTCTCTTGCCGACCGACGCCTAACGCTGGGACCCAGCCGGGAATGAACAGATTGCACCGGTTGGCTTTCAGCCCGTCGGCTCAATTGCCAGTTGTCGGGCCTTTGAAGCGGCTGTAACTCGCGTTGCGGCTGGCGAGTGACGGACTGTTCTCTCACTCCAAGGCTTGCTTCGGCGCAGGCGCGCCCGATTGCGCGTAACTGCTCCGGGGTGAGCAGCACCTGGGGCAATTGTTGGTTTATCTGTGGTGTTGGCGGCGGTGTCGTCTCGTTTTCCCGGCTCCGGGCGTTTCTCCGATTCAGCTGGCTTCTCAGGTCTGCCTCCCGTCCATTGTCATGACAGCTCGACTGTTCCTCGCTTCCTGCCATGTCTGAAGTTTCTCTAATTCGACTGAGGTTCTAATTGTCGTTCCTCGGACTCGCCTCACTCAAGAGGACACGTGACTCTTCGTTTCGATCCCCACAGACGGCGCCAGTGATGGTTTTAGGGTTTTTGAGCCCAAGGAGGTCCAACACAACCTTTGGCTGGAGGATACACCTCTCAATAAAAAATGTATGTCTAACTCGGAGATAATGCTAGTACTCGGAATTTCTTTGTTATTCTCCCCCTCTCCGGGTGTTCAATCGTCTCTCTCCCTTTTTACAAGAATGGAGGAGCCTTTATATAATGGCTCCTCCTCTACCGACTTGAAGGCCCTTAATGGCCGACTTCAAGGCTAATTAAGATACGGAGCCGTTGGACGCCATTACTCGGTCGACCAACGGCTCTCCCAGGCTCGTAACAGCCCGACCGGGTCCTGCCTTCAATGCCTTAACGGCTCTCTTTTAAATGAACCCCTTTAATGCTCTCAATGGCTCCTTGAGCCGAGTCCTTTCCTGGGCTTGGGCCTCGGTCGACTCCTTGTCTCGACCTAAGCTCATGCTGGATTCCTCTTAGCAGCTCTGAACTGGGCCCCGTGCTTGGGCCTGGGCCGACTCCCGGACTTGGCCCGATTGCTCTTCGGGCTCCTCTCGATGTTGGCCCACTTCTATTTTCTTTGGGCCCCTATCTCTTGGGCCGGGGTCCTTACCCCATCAATAATAATAACAATAATAATTTGAGAGCCATACAAATTCACGAATCACCAAACCATAATAATTCATGAATCCAACAAATCTTTTCTTCTCATAATTAAAAACAACATTTATATTATTATTATTATTATAAACAAAATAAAATTTAAAAAAAAAATACAAATGGGCTAGGGCTCCCCTTCACATACAGCCCAAAGAAACCCAAAAAAAAAAAAAAAAAAAAAAAAAAAAGGATTCTCCAGCCTTGCGCTGGAGAAGCAGCAGCTTTCGCTGCTTTCCTTCTCCAGCCGCAAGGCTGGAGAAGTCAAGCCGTCCGTTTAGCCGACGACAGGTAATTTCAACACTGTACCTCTTTAATTTGTCAAAATTATCTTTAATTCGTCAAAAACATCCAAAACTTTAATATACATATATACAACCATAATATGTATATATATATATATATATATATATATATATATATATATATATATATATATATATATATAATAACAATACAAAAATAACGCATATATACACAAATTGAAATTAACGTATATATATATACAAATTTCAAAACAAAATTGGTAAATCATTATACCTAACCTTGCTCTTGATATCACATGTAAAACTATAACAATAGGCATGGAATGATTTAACCAATACTTTAATCGGAAGCGTTAAAGTACTAACCTGATTCCATGAGAGAATGATGAAGCTTTCAACCCTTTCTTCTTCACAACCAAATAACAAATAACAATTGAATATTAGAATAATTTGTAGCACAACATTATCTAATATAGCAAATAATTATATCAAATAACTTAGAAGAATATTTAATACCCAAATGCATAAAAATTATATAATAAAATAAATAAATAATCTTACAGCATAATTAATTCCGGGGCTTCAATTCACTAAACCAAGCTAAAGAAATTAGCCACGAATGGACATTGATAACAACTTTACAGAATAATCGAGAGGGAAAGAATGAACATTTTACAATAGAAAACCTTCACTATTTATATAATTTCCAAATCATTTTCTACCATTCCTTTTTCCTATTTTTCAGCCTCTCGTCTGAATCCATCCGCCACAAGCCACGAAGTCTTCCGCCATTTGCTTGCACGCATGAATTGAAACATTCAATTCATTTTGCATCTTTGTTGGACCATTTATATATATATATATATATATATATATATATATATATATATATATATATATATATATATATATATATATATATTTATAATGCATATATATTAATACTAGTACTTAGTATATATTCTAATTATATATTATATATATTATATATTATATAAGAATAGATTATATATTATATAAAAAGAACTAATTATTAGATAACATTAAATAATTAATGTAAAATTATTATAAAAATATACCTAAAATATGAGTGTAAAATATGTCTATCACTAAGCCATGGACTTAGAGTTCAATTAACTAATTATAGAATGTTCAAAGTCATACTTCATAAAATTTAATATAAAAACAACCAAAACGTCCATTTCCAATAAGCCGGCAAATTATGTTGTGCATCCGTGTGCACTATACGGATGCAAAAATGACGTCGTTTTGACTAAAAACGCGCGTCCCACTTAAAAAAAAATAGTTCCAATTCCCAGCAACAACATTATGTTGTTCATTCATTCTGGATTTTTAGTTATGAAATTATGGATGTGTAGTTAAGCAATTCTGGATTTATAGTTATGAAGTTATGGATGTGTAATTATGCATGGTGTAGTTATGCAATTCTGGATTTATAGTTATGAAGTTATGGATGTATAGTTATGCAATTCTGGATGTATAGTTATGCAATTCTAGATGTATAGTTATGAAGTTATGGATGTGTAGTTATGCAATTCTTGATTTATAGTTATGAAGTTATGGATGTGTAGTTATGCAATTCTGGATGTATAGTTATGAAGTTATGCAGGGCCGATCCAAAAATTTTATAGGCCCGGGGCGAAATTTTAAAAAAGGGTCCCCATATAAAAAAAATTTTAATTTAAATTTAAATTTAATAATAAGAAGAAAAATTAGAATATCAAATAAAAAGAAATAAGATTAGAAAATTTTCAACAATTTTTTAAATACAAAAATAATCATGACAAAAAATTTCTACATGCTTTACTCAATGCAAAATCATCGATAATTGCATCAAGATTAATATTTTCTAACATATCTTTCTCAATACACAAAATCGCCAAACCATTCAATATTTCTTGTGACATTGAAGATCTCAAGTAGGTTTTCAATAAGTTCAATTTTGAAAAACTTGAAAAGGAACAAAAAGAACAAAAGGACTTGGCACTTAGAATACTGAAATAACCGATCGGGTAAACATGTATCTTCAATCCCTACCTAAATAAATGAATAAACACATTACACAACTTTCAAAATAAAATAAAAGCAATTCATATAATAAACCTAATAAACTTACAATTTCATTGTACATACGAATCCTAAGAAATAGAATTAAAAGACAAATAAAATTCCTAATTCCCGACTCTTAAACAACAAATCAATAATTCGTAATTCCAAAATGTAAACTGCAATTCATTCTGCAATTTTTCCTAATTTGCAATAATATGCAATTTTTCCTAATCTGCAAAATGTAAATGCAATTTTTCCTAATTTGCAATAATCTGCATTTTTTCCTAATTTCAAAATGAAATCTGCAATTCATTCTGCAAATTTTCCTAATTTCAAAATGTAATCTACAAATTTTCCTAATCTGCAATAATTCCTAATTTCAAAATGTAATCTGCAATTCATTTTGCATTTCCTAATTTCATTCAAAAATAACAATTCTTAAATCCTAACAATTAACAATTAACAATTTTTAAATTCATATTACATTAACAATTAACAATTAGCAATGCCTAATATGCAATAAACCTAAGGTAATTCATTTTGTTTTTAGAATGTAATATGCAATTCCTAAACCTAAATTCCCAAATCATAAAATACCTTTGCAATTGCAGATTACTGAGATTAGGCCGGCGAAGGTCGAAGGCTATGGTGCGCGATAGAGGACGGCGACCTAGAGAGTGGGGAAGATGAGGCAAAGGGCGGCGAACTGAAGAGCGATGAAGGCGAGGTAGAAGACTGATATTTGGTTTCTGAGCTTTTAATAACTTCAATCTTACCGTTGAGAAGAATTAAAGGGTTGCTATGGACTGTGGTGTAGGTGAGACCGGCGAGGCAGAGGGCGGCGTTTCTTCTTCGTATTCCCGTCTTCCACTCTCTGTTATTCGTTTTTTTAATATATATTAACAATTAAGTACGAAGCATTATAATATATATAATATATTACTATATTATCTATGGGCCCCCCTATAGACTTGGGCCCTGAGCAGGTGCCCAGGCTGCCTATGCCCCTTGGGTCGGGCCTGTATAGATGTGTAGTTATGCATGCAATTCTGGATTTATAGTTATGAAGTTATGAATGTATATGTTGGTCCAAAAAGAGGTAAGGTGAAAGTCTATAGGGGGGTGAATAGACTTTCAGACTTTTTCGCACAGCACAACAATTGCTAAGCCAGAGATAAACCAAAACTCTTAACTAGATTGTTAGAGTATGGTGCACAGCGGAAATAAATATACATAAAGTGTGTGTGAGATTGTGTGAGCAGTATATCTCGTGTAGAGCGAATATGTAAAGAGTGGTAAGTAAAGAAAGCAGTAAAGAACACAAGACAATTATAGTGGTTCGCGAAGTGGTGTAATCCTCCTACTCCACTTGCTCTTATCTCCAAGAGCAATTCACTATATCTACCACTTCTTGGTTCCAAGATACAATGAATTTCCGTGATCTAGTGCTTTGATCACAAAGCCCGCACTAATCACGCCCAGTGACACCACACTGCTGCTTCGGGTTTCACGTCGCCGCGCTACTATCCCAGGATTTCACGACTCCGCGTTACTTTCCCCCCGTCTTCCACACTCCGGTAGAAAAGTATCCCGTGATATGGTGCTTTGATCACCAAGCCCACACCAATCACGCCCAGTGCCTCCGACACTGCTGCTTTGGATCTCACAGCTCCGTGTGACAATCCAGGATTTCACAGCTCCGTGCTACTTTCCTCCCTTCTCTTGTTTTGCTCCAAACAAGTGTTTTCTTGCTTCCAACTTCTGAGACTCGGTAGATGATCTTCAATGATGCGCAGGTCTCTTTGATGAAGATTAACACTCTGGAATGATTTCTCTTGATAGCTCTGAGTGTTTTCTCTCTTTGAATATATCAAGTAAAGTACTTGATATTTTTGCTCTGCTTTGCTCTGTTTAAGAAATCTCAGAATATTTCTCTATTGAAGCTCTCTGAGTTCTTTTTCTTTTCTCACTTCTCACTTGAAGATTTTTGGTATGCTCTGTACCAAATGAGATTTTTGCTCTATGCTCTTTCAAGCTTAATTGCTCTATTCGATCTCCTTGATGAGTTTCAAATTTTCTGCTCTCTTGTTCGTGAGTTCCCCTATCTTCAAGTCTTCATATCTTCATCATTTTATAGCTGGTAATGAGAATCTGTCCGTTGGAAAGAGACGCTCTCATTTTTGAAATCTTGTACTCCCTCTGTCCCATTTTGCCTGTCCTGTTTACTATTCATTGGTCAATCCAACTCTTTCTTCATTGCTTATTTTCTTTAGTAATTTTTAATTATTTTTAAATTTAATTTTTTATGTTTAATAGTACTTTTAATGTAATTTCTAAATATATAAATTTTATATACTAAAAATAAATTTAATATTATGAAAAATTGAAGTAAAAATAGCTTCAGTCAAGCCTCGTTAACCGAATCAGACAAACAAAATGGGACGGAGGTAGTATCTTTTTGTCAGAGATCTTATCTTATCTTCTGCAAAGATGTCAGAAAGGATAAGCTAGCCGTTTGATGGATCTTCATCTCCATGTAAATGAGCTTCCAAACTCCATCTGATATTCCTCTGGTTTAATGTTTGAGTGAGAATATTTGGGTCTCAGTTTTGGTGTAGAACGGCTTCTCTGATCAGCTCTGAAGTGGTCATTGTATCTTTGGGATTCAAAAATATTCATTGATTTAATCCCATACTAGTTAAACTAGTTATTTTCCTTGTGAGAATATTTTCACTGTAAGTTCATCTTCATCTTCTTCATTCTCATGTCTGGGTGTTCTCAGACTTCAAACTGGCTTTGAACTTCCACCCAATTTGAATTTCTCCTTTTGTAATTGACACCCAATTTCAATTGGCTTGTAATTGGCACCCAATTTGAATTTCTCCATTATAATTGGCTCCCAATTAACTTTGACTTGCAATTGGCTCCCAAACTGCTCCTGGTGCTTTCAATTGCTTCCCAATTTGAATTGTTGACTTTGACTTCGAAATTGGCTCCCTTCAATTTGATCTCCATGCCTTCTTTGAATCGGTTCCCAACTTGAAATTATTAGGACTCTATCATCATTAGTATTCGTTACCTATTATTATTAGTAATTAGTATTCGTTACCTATTATTATTAGTATTCGTCTTGTAATAGGTTTACTATTCACTACTATATATACTCCTGTACAGACTCATTATTATTCATTCAAATATATCGTATCCTCATCTGGTATCAGCAGGTTTCTCTATCCTCTCTCTAATGGCGCACCTCGGATCTGATGATGGCTCTGTTGGTAGTTCTGAACGAACCGTTTCCGAGGCCGCGCTTGTTGCACCGCTGCAGTCGGGGGTGTCATTCTCTTCGGCGCATCACTTCGTCTCCATCAAGTTGACATCCCGCAATTTTTTGTTTTGGCGTACTCAGCTTCTTCCGTTCTTGGATGGCCAAGGGTTGTTGGGTTTTGTCGATGGTACTTCGGTATGTCCGCCGATCACCGCGCTTGCCGTGCCGCCTGCCGAGGGAGCTGTTCCTGCCGTGCCTTCGTCGGCTTCGTCTTCCGCTGCTCGGAGTGCATGGCTCCGTCAAGATAAGGTTGTGCTCTCCTTATTAATCTCATCCTTGTCCGACGAGATGATGCACCTCGCAATCGGTAAGTCCACTTCTCGGCATTTGTGGTTGGCAATCGAACAGGTTCTTGGTTCGACTACACGGGCTCGTGCCCTCCGGTTGGTGGGCGAGTTGCAAGGATTACGGTAGGGGGATGCTTCGATCCCGGACTATCTTGGCCGTGCGCAGGTGCTTATCAAGGATTTAGCGCTTGCCGGCCGTCCGGTGACGCTAGAGGATCAGAATATGTATATATTTCGAGGCTTGCAGTCCGAATATCGTCCTTTGGTGGCGTCGCTCACAAGGGGTGCTTCGGTGTCTCTGCCCGAGCTATCCGATTTTCTTGTTTCGCAGGCTTTTATATGTGCCGATGATGCTGGTGATGTTGCTGCTGCTTCGGTCGCCATGGCGACTCAGCGAGGTGGAGGCCGTTCGGGCGGGCAGCAGCGTGGAGGCGGCAACCGCGGCCGTGGTCGCGGCAAAGGGCGTGGCCGTGGTCGTGGCGGTGCCGGGGCTGTCCAGTGCCAGATCTGCTCCGGCGAGAGCCATTCGGCAGCTTCGTGCTTTCGCCGGTACGATGGAGCTCCGGGGCCGAGAGCGCATGTTGCGTATCCTGTGGATGATGTGGCTTCGGTTAGCACTCAGCAATGGTTTCCCGACACTGGTGCGTCGAACCATGCCACACCAGATCCGTCTTTGATGTCCTCGATGGTCTCTTATAACGGTCCGGATCATCTTCGTGTTGGTGACGGTAAGTGTTTACCTATTGTTGGTATTTGTTCGTCTTCGGTAGCCTCTTCTAAAACACTGTTTCGGTTGTCTGATGTTCTTTTTGTTCCTGGGCTTTCTGCGTCTTTATTATCTGTGCAACGGTTTGCCCGTGATAATAATGTATTCTTTGAATTTCACCCTGATTGTTTCTTTGTGAAGGATCGTTCAACCAGGGAAGTTCTGTATAGAGGGCAGGCTTCGGGGGGTCTCTATTCTTAGGCCGTTTCTCGTTCGAGTTCCGCTGCGTTAGTGGCTTCGCGTGTCTCCTCTGACATTTGGCATGGTCGGTTGGGTCACCCTCATCCTCGTGTCTTGCGGCAGATTTTGAATTTGTGTTCCATTGATTCTAGTTTTAGTAATAGTTCGGTGTCGTGTCGTGCTTGTATGCTTGGGAAATCATCTCGGTTTCCCTTGCCTCGTGTCAATACTACTACGTCGCATGTTTTAGAGCTTATTTATACTGATATTTGGGGCCCAGCGCCTTTTCTTTCTGTCAATGGTTTTCGTTATTTTGTTTTGTTTGTTGATGACTACACACGCTATGTATGGTTTTATCCTATGCGATTAAAAACTGATGTGTATGCTATCTTCGAGCAGTTTCGTCACTAGTTGAGCGTTCATATGGTCGTAAGATTGTCTCTATACAATCTGATTTAGGGGGAGAGTATAAACGGTTGCACCGTACTTTTGTCTCTTTGGGTATCAATCATAGGCAATCTTGTGCCTATACCCATGAGCAGAATGGTAGAGTTGAGCGTCGGCATCGTCACGTTGTGGAAACGGGTCTGGCTCTCTTGGCTCAGGCTTCAGTTCCACAGCGATATTGGGATTATGCCTTTGAGACTGCGGTCTATCTCATCAATAAAATGCCTACTCGAGTTCTAGACAATGTCAGTCCTCATTATCGTTTGCATCATTCTAATCCTTCTTATTCCTTCTTGCGTGTGTTTGGATGTCTCTGTTATCCTCTGTTACGCCCGTACAATCGTAACAAGTTGCAGTATCGGTCATCCCCGTGTGTGTTTCTTGGTTATCCGTCTTCGTTTCGTGGCTATCGTTGTTTAGATCCTGCTACTAACAAGGTATTCATTTGTCGTCATGTACGGTTTGATGAGACCATATATCCGTTTGCTTCTTCTATGCCTTCTCAGGTCTCTAGCTCTCGCCCGGTTGAGCCCTGGGGTGTTGGTGCCGTTCGGGTTGGTGTTGGCTCCGATGTTTGTCCCACTGGACCTGATCCTCATCCAGAGTTGGACGCAGATTCCGGGGCTGCCGCAGCTGGTTCAGATTCTCGCACCGTGACTGCTACGGCTCCGGAAGGGGCGGTCTCGGGTGCTCCTACTGCGCCCAAGTGAGGCCGCCATACGGCGAAGCCTGTTCAGCCTCGGTCTCATGTCATGGCAACCCGTTCTCAAGGACCGACGCAGCATGTGGCTCTTATGACTGTTCCTGAACCGACTTGTTATTCTCAGGCAGTTCGGTATCCGGAGTGGCGTGAGGCCATGGATCTTGAGTTTAATGCCTTGCTCCAAAATCACACTTGGCGTCTGGTTAGTCGTACACCTAGCATGAATGTTGTAGGGTGCAAATGGGTGTTCAGAACGAAGCGCAAGGCCGATGGCACGATTGAGCGGCACAAGGCTCGATTGGTCGCAAAGGGTTTCAATCAAGTCGTTGGGCAAGACTTTTTTGAGACTTTCAGTCCTGTTGCCAAACACACCACCGTGCGGCTTCTTCTCTCTTTAGCCGTTTCTCGCGGTTGGGTCATTCGGCAGTTGGATGTTCACAACGCCTTCCTCAATGGTAATCTTGCAGAGACAGTTTACATGAGACAGCCGCCCGGTTATGAAGACCAGTCACGGCCGGATGATGTGTGTTTGTTACAGAGGTCACTCTATGGTCTTAAGCAGGCTCCTCGAGCGTGGTTCAATAGGTTGCATGCTTTCTTGGTGTCGGTTGGTTTTTCACCCTCCAAGACTGATGTTTCTTTATTCATCTATACCCGTGCCTCTATTTGTTTATATTTGCTTGTCTATGTTGATGATATCCTTGTTATGGGGTCTGATGCTTCGTGTGTTACTCGGTTTCTTACTGACTTAGCCTCGGAGTTTAAGATTCGTGACATGGGTGCTCCGTCTTTTTTCTTGGCATTGAGACGGTCTCCAAGGATGGTGGTTTGTTTCTTTCTCAGCAGCGATACATGCGAGATATTTTGAGCCGTGCAGGTATGGTGGACTGTAAACCGTTGGCTACTCCGGTTCCTGTGTCCCGACCTTCTTCTGATTCTGTGGTTCCCTATGCGGATCCCACGCAGTATCGCAGTTTTGCTGGGGCTCTACAGTATCTTACTGTTACTCGTCCGGATCTCTCTTTTGCTGTGAATCGGGTCTGTCAGCATATGCACTCTCCAACCACTGAGCATTGGGCTATGCTCAAGCGTGTTCTGCGGTATGTAAAAGGAACTCTGCACTTTGGCCTTTTTATTCGTCCTTCATCCTATGTTGCGGTTCATGCCTTTTCGGATTCGGACTGGGCTGGTGATCCAGCTGACAGGAAGTCTACTAGTGGGGTTTTGCGGTTTTTCTTGGTGGCAATCTGATTTCCTGGTCTTGTCGGAAGCAACGCACGGTTGCTCGTTCGTCTACAGAGGCTGAATACAAGGCTCTGGCTGATGTGTCTGTGGAGGTCACCTGGTTGGTTTCTCTGTTGCACGAGCTTGGAGTGTCATTGGCTGCTCCTCCCACTCTCTGGTGTGATAATTTGGGTGCGACTTATCTCTGTTCCAACCCGGTGTTCCATGCTCGTACGAAGCATGTGGAAATTGATTACCACTTTGTTCGTGACAAAGTGGCGAAGAAGGAGTTGCAGGTTAGCTTCATTTCCACAAAGGATCAGCTCGCTGATGTGTTCACTAAAGCTCTCCCTGGTCCGCGTTTCTCTACTCTATGTGGCAAGCTCAATGTTGTTGCTAGTCCACCTTGTGCTTGAGGGGGAGTATTAGGACTCTATCATCATTAGTATTCGTTACCTATTATTATTAGTAATTAGTATTCATTACCTATTATTATTAGTATTCGTCTTGTAATAGGTTTACTATTCACTACTATATATACTCCTCTACAGACTCATTATTATTCATTCAGATATATCGTATGCTCATCGAAATTGCATCCCATACTACAACCTCAATTGGCTCCCAATTTCAATTCTACATTGGCGTCTTGTAATAGGTTTACTATTCACTACTATATATACTCCTGTACAGACTCATTCTACATTGGGATTGCATCCATACTACAACCTCAATTGGCTCCCAATTTCAATTCTACATTGGCTCCCATCTTGAATTGATTCTTATGTGAAACTTGCTCCCAATTTCAATTGCTATGAAATCGGCTCCCAATTTCAATTGCTATGAAATCGGCTCCCAAGTGCAATTGCTTCCCAATTTCCACTTGTTAATCGACGCCCAACTCCATCAGATTAATTTAATTTGGCTTTTCAAATTTTACCTTGTAAAATTATTAATGGTGAGTTTTGAACTTGAGCCATTTTACATAACATATCAAGCATCATCCACTTCGTCCGTACAGCTTTTGATTAAATCTCCAATCACATTTGATGTACTCCTTTCTTTCCATAGATGCTTGATCTCCAAGTCAATTTCATGCATTCTTCCAATATTAATTTTCTTCACGAAAATTCTTCTGGGATATCTTCTTTGAGTAGCATTGACGTGAATTATTGTATCATTCATCTTCTTCTTCAATTTGTCATTTTCTCCAGACAAATTCTTGATTTTAGGCTTTATATCTTCTTCTTCTATTTTCATGCATCTTCCTCTGTTTTTCTCTTTTCCAGTTTAAATAATTTCCCGATCATGGTCTAAGACTCTACTAGACCTATAAACAAATTTGGGGGATCTACAAATACAAATTTGGCATATCAAAACCATTACACTTTATTCCTAACAATTTCCCCCCTTTTGATAATGCCAAAACCTATACTCAATCATTGGCTTTAAGTCTTTGAAAAATAATCTTTTTGCTCAATTTTATGTGACAAAGCCAAGATGAGTTTAACAAATGGTTTTCTAGACACAATCAAAAGAAACTTGTGAATTAAATTTTTAGACAAGCTCCTAAACGCATCTTGAATTATTTTTATTTTGATCATCATCAATTTTTAATTTTGTCGTGCGTTTGACATATTTCTTGTCTTTTAATTCACGAAAGTCTAATTACATTAAACAAATAGAATTAAAGACTCAAAATAGACCATGGGAAATTATTATTGATATATTTTGAATTTATAGAAAAACGCAACAGAGGTTCGAAAATAGAAAATATCAGCTTAAGAGAATTTTCAGATTACCTTCTGGGTTTCTTCACACCAGAGTCTTTCTTCAAAATTTCCTTGACATGTTCTCTGAGTTTGAAGAAATCATCTTTGAACTTTGCATTCTGAAATTTCTTTGTAAGCTGTCCGGCCATGTAATGTCCATAAGCTTCTTTGATATTGTTGCCCGGAAGAACTCCGTTTTCCCACCATAAGACACATTCTTCGAAGCTTCTTTCTTCTCCAAGATTCATGCCCATATTTCCGATGAAATCTCTTAGTTCATACCACATCTCGGTTCTTTTCCTTTTGCCTTCTTCTTCTTTATTCTTTTCCGAGATCCATTGGGCTTGATCGGCTGCAGGCCATTTCTTGATCATGCTTGGTAGATTTTCCTTAGTCCATATTGTTGTCTGAGTGGCGGTACCCTTAGAGCATTCAAACTAGCCACGCTGTTCAGCAACCTTTGATGTACTCGTACCAAGACTAGGATTCGCGAACTGAGCAAAACCAATCTGAGATGGTCCTTGTGAGGATTGTCCGCGGCTTCGGCCTCTACCTTGAGTAGACACCATTGGCTGTTGTTGGCTTCCAAGAATAAATTCTTGTTGTTGCAAAGCCAAGTGACTGAGAATTTCTTCCCCCCTTTTGGCGTTATCAACCAAAAATGCAAGGGTCTTAAAATCTCGGTCTTGGTTTGCCTTCACAGTTTCAACACTGTTGTGTGTTTCAATGGAAACGGTTTGCACGTTGTCAAGCTTGTTTGTTGTAACTGCGAGTTCAGCTTCAAGTTTGTTGATTCGGCTTTCTTGGTCTTGAATTGCTTTGATCTGTCTCAAGTGACGTTCGTTATTAATCTTTTCAGCTGCTTCACGTTCTTTCTTCATGAGCTGAATCACTTCAAGTAAGCCTTTTTGTCAATTCTCCATTCAAAATTCTTTCTGCTTTGTCAATCTAGGTCTTCAAAATATTTTGATGCTCCATTAATTCCTTTAGATTGACTCATACATCCGTGTGTTGTTGATCTAGCTTTTGGTTTTGTTCAACCAACTTTTCTCCAATTGTTTGACAAACAACATCACTGGATTCGGCTACTTTGGCAAATAAGGATGAAAATATGCCATCATCTTGATCATTCATCTGCACAAAGTTTTGAGGGGATCCGAATGGACTTCTATTCGGATCTGTGAAAACAAATGTATCAATAAGTTGCATCCCTTCTTCTTCAGGTGATTCGGCTTCTTGGTTTAGATCACCAACTTGTTCTTCTAGGACTTCTGTTCTTGTGTAATTGTCTGCAAATAATTCTTCATTTTCTAGAACAGGGTCCATGGTAGACTCGGTATGGTGTACCGACAATACACTGGATAAATCCTCTGTGATTTGCAGTCTACTCTCAGTAGCAACTTCTACTGCAACTTCAACTGGTATATCTCTTCTTCTTTCTTCTGACACTTCTCGTACTGACACTTCGGCTTCATTGGATCCCACAAGTTGTTCATTGCACTCCAGATTCCAGATCAGATATTAATAAAGAAGCATCATGGACTTTCACAAGCATGTCCATATGATTTTCAGTGCTTATGATTGGTACATCAATGAGTGCCATCCCTTCAGTTCTTTCATCAAAAATTTCATTATCCACAAGAGATGTGTTACCTGGATAATGATGTGTGTCATAAACTAACCTTTGCAGAGCTAACTGAAGTGAAATTTCATTCTGTCGTTCTTGTTCTGCTAAACGGTCTTGAGCCGTACTGCCTCCCTTTATTGGTGCTTTTCCTTTTTGTCTGGCTGCCTTCTCGTGTAGCTTCATGTGATAAACTTGATTTAAATCCATGTTGAGTGCATCTAGCATCACGCTCGTTCCGCACCATTCCAAGGAAAAATCTTCACTCCGTATTAAATCTGGGGTGGTTTTTGACATGAAAGAATGATATCTTTCAAGTTTCCATTCTCTCCAAGTTTGCACCATTATCAATTCTTTCAACAGCTCCGGATCATCTTGAATAAGAGCTGAGTCAAAAACTATAGGTCATGCACTTCCTTCGGCTGCAGATTGACTCGAGAGCCTTCTTTGTAGATCATTCAAAATTTGCACATCAACTCCTGCAAATTCCATTCTTGTAGTATCGTCAACTCCTTCGGCCAACAAGTTTGGTTCGGCATATTTGATCAGAACAACTGCCATAGCCGTACTGATGGCTTCTTGATCTCTTCCTGATCGATTGCATGATCCCATTTGATTACTTGAGGTTGAGATTGCTTTGCTGTTTCTCGGTCTAGAACTCTGAGGTGTTTTTGAACTTGTGGAACTCCCACCTTCTTGTCCTCTTCTCTGGCTTGACCTTTTTCCAAAATTAGGACTGAATTTTCTGAAGAGAACTCTGTAAATTCCAATATTTTTGTGTTTTCTCATTGGAATTGTCTTCTTCCTTAGCAGTTCTCCAATGATGAGACCATATCCAACATTTTGATAGAATCTGTCCACTACAGCAGGTTTCTTCATTGGTTTGGCAGCATGAACAAAAATAACCATCTTCCTGTAGATAAATCTTGCCCATTTGAATTTTATTCCTTTCATGATTCCGTCCATCAGGCACACTGTTGATGCGGTCAAATCTTCAGTACTTCCCAGTTTGTGTTCAAGAATTTTGTAAATCATGTCCACCAACATCTCGTATTCAAACTTCAATACATTCTTATGAGCGGATACGTCAGAGAAAATTGGACTCGTAGGACCACGAATCTCATTCCAAAAATTTTGAACAACATAGCTGTGGGATTCTGGCATTATCTGAGATTCAGGAAAGTTGAAGCACTTGTGTATGTCATCTTCAGTGATCGAAACTTCTGATCCTCCAACTTTAGATTTAATCGAGTCCTTTTCAACGACTGCATGTAGATAAAATTTGGCTACATCTTCTTCAAAGGTTCCAAAGTAGTTGTAGGTGAAGAAATCAAACAGTCCATATTTTTAAAGCTTGAAGAATTTTCTCGGCCGTGTCCTTGTTGGTAGAACCTAGTCTGAAAAACTCAGGATTGAGTACCATCCCATTCGTCACTTGTTGCGAGAGGGCAAAAATAGGATCAATTTGCTTTCTTCCAGATTGGGCCATGATGATCAGATCGATTGATCGAAGAGAGATAATTTGAGAGAGAGTTTTCTGATATTTTGAAGGTCTTGAAAGAGTTTTTTGAGATATAAGAGAGAGGTTTATATGAGGAGGATGACTCGAATGGGTTTTTCGGATTTAAGAGAGAGATATGAGACTTCTCAATTGTACCCTTTTGTTGAGGTGTGTCGATTGGGTGAGTTTAGGGTAGATGAGTCATCTGATAGATAGTGTTACGAGGAAAGAGAAAATATCATCATGAGCAGACAATAGCATTTAATGCTCACACCTCTTTAGAAATACCCAATGCACGTAAGGTGTAGAGGGTGGAGATTTGAAGAGACACTTAGGAAGGATTTGGGTTCTGATCTCCTTGAGATTTGTTTGTGGGGATCGATTAAGAGAGTAGATTTCTGACAGGCGAGATGGGGGTGTCGATTGAGAGAGGGGGTAAATCTTGTTTGGAAAGATTTGATTTAGGAAAGGATTATGGGGGGAGGTTTAGAAAGGGTAGGAGTTTATGGGTGGAGGTTTGATGCCCAATTAAACTCTGATTATCCTCCTTTATCTCCTGATTTCCTTCTCAAATTCGTGTACCACAAACATAATAACACTCAAACATCTCGTTAGTAGCAAAAATTACTCCACAAATAATTAATCACACATACCAATTATATTAAACTCATACACTGTAATTTCCAATCAAAAATTAAACACATTTTGGAAACTAACAAAATTAACACACATATTCCTAAATTATAATTAGAAACAACTTTATATAAAAAGCACATTAATCAGATTCCAAAAAAAATTTTAGAAACTAACAACTTCTAGATTTCCAAAACATTTTATGGCAAATTATATCACATATACTGCATATATACGAAACACATATACAAATAACACTTTAAATCACATTTTGCACATAACACATATACATTATTAAACAAACACGGTAAATCATTTTTAGAGCAAATTGTTCATGCAAACAAGTTAGTTAATTTACAGAAACATGAACACATACTCAAAAACTTATTTAGCACATTAAAACATGCAATTTTAAACAACTTATCAAATAAATCACGAATTACACATTTTATCAAATTAATTTGCATGGCATATGATCTCACGTTAAATAACACATGCAAATACACAAATAAGATCCTAACACATATTGCAATTTTATCACATAAAAATTTCGAGTAAAAACATACATATAAACACATAAAACAATTTATTCATATAAAACAATTTAGTTTGAGCACAAGTATCAATTTAAATAGAGAGATTAAGTCCAGTGATACTTAGCTCATTTCGATCATTCCCAACTCGTGCCTTAAGGTAGAAAATCTCGTTTCGCATAAAGGCTTCGTGAGAATATCAGCAACTTGGTTTTCCGTAGGGATATATTCGATCTTCAGATTTTTCTTTTCAACGTGATCCCTTATAAAATGATGTCGAATGTCGATATGTTTGGTTCTTGAGTGAAGCACCGGATTGTGAGTGATAGCGATTGCACTAGTATTATCACAATAAATACTAACGTCATCACAATTAACTCCGTAATCCTTCAATTGTTGCTTCATCCATAAAATTTGCGCACAACAGCTTCCTGCAGCAATATATTCGGCCTCGGCGGTACTAGTTGCGATGGAATTTTGCTTTTTGCTGAACCAAGAAACAAGCCTTCCCCCCAAGAACTGGCATGTCCCGGAAGTGCTTTTTCTGTCTATTTTGCAACCTGCAAAATCCGCATCTGAAAAACTCGTTAAGAGTAAAACCCGTATGATCTTCTTTGTTGCGGTGAGGTGGCTTTCTTTTGGATTTGCTTGGAATCTTGCACACACGCCCACAGCATAAGAAATGTCCAGCCTACTTGCAGTAAGATATAGAAGTGAACCAATCATTCCTCTATATTTTGTTTGATCGACATCCTTTCCATCTTCATCTTTGTCTAGCCTTATTGATGTGCTCATTGGAATTTTGATCGATGATTTTCCATCAAGGCCAAACTTCTTTATCAAGTCGCGGGTGTACTTTGCTTGATTGATGAATACTCCTTCTTTCAGTTGTTTGACTTGTAAGCCCAAGAAGTAATTCAATTCACCCATCATGCTCATTTCGAATTTATTCTGCATAAGCTTCGAAAATTTCTCACACAAAGAATTGTTAGTGCTTCCAAAAATAATATCATCAACATATATTTGCACTAATAAAATATGATCACCATCTTGAATTCTAAATAGAGTTTTGTCAACAAGGCCTTTAGTGAATCCACAGCTTATCAAAAACATTGACAAAGTATCATACCAAGCTCTAGGTGCTTGTTTCAACCCATACAATGCCTTTTTAAGTTTGTAGACTTTATCACCTTCGCCTTTTACCTCAAAACCTGGGGGTTGTTCGACATAAACTTCTACTTCGAGTAGACCATTCAAGAATGCGCTTTTCACGTCCATTTGATCAATGGTGAAATCTTTGTGTGCGGCGTAGGCTAGGAAAATTCTGATTGCTTCAAGTCGGGCCACCGGTGCAAAAGTTTCATCAAAATCTATTCCTTCTTCTTGAGAGTATCCTTTTGCAACGAGCCTTGCTTTATTCCTAACAATCACGCCTTCTTCGTTTCCTTTGTTCCGGAAGACCCATTTGGTTCCTACAACATTGTGGTTCGCCGGTCTTGGAACAAGTTCCCAAACATCATTTCTTTTGAATTGATCGAGCTCCTCTTGAATAGCATTTATCCAATCCGGATCATTGAGAGCTTTGTCAATTTCTTTTGGTTCAATCTGAGATAGATAACACGTGAACAATGCTTCTATGGTAGATGATCTTGTTTTCACGCCTTCATGAATATTCCCAATAATTAATTCTGGAGGGTGATTTTTGAGCCATCTTAAATCTGGTTCAAATGGGTGCATGGTACTGAATGGATCCATTTGTTGTGTACTGGGAGAGTTGGTTCGAATTTCTACATTTAATTCATTTTGTAATTGACCACCAACTTCACCAGTAACTTGATCACTAATTGGATCACCAACTTGTACTGCATCCTCATTCTCACGTGAGGCATCACTCCCAAAATTATTATTAAAAGAATTTCCAACTTCTTCTAGATGAGGGATGGGATTTTCTAGAGAATTAATTTCCAACTCATCCATTCCCTGCAAAACATCATCTTAAACATTTGCATCCAAAAATATGAAAATAACCAATATTTGGTTTTCTCCCTTTATATAACTCATATGGAGTCTTCTTGTACTGCTTATGGATCATGCTTCGATTTTGCGTATAACAAGCAGTGTTGATAGCTTCCGCCCAATATCGTTTCGGGAGACCGGCAGCACTAATCATCACTCGTGCAGCTTCTTTGAGCGTCCGGTTTCTTCTTTTGGCAACACCGTTTTGTTGCGGTGTTCTTGCGGCAGATATTTGATGAGAAATTTCATGTGAATTGCAAAAAGCTTGTATAACTCCATTCACGAACTCGGTTCCGCGATCCGTTCATATTTTTGATATTTGCAATTCTTTCTCATTTTGTAGTTGCTTCAACAGCTTCGGTAGAACTTGCTCAACTTCATTTTTCTTCTTGAGAAACACGGTCCAAGTGTACCTGGAAAAATCATCAACAACAACGAGAGTATATTTCTTACCACTTACACTTATTGGATCAACCGGTCCAAATAAGTCCATATGTAGTAAGCTTAGCGGTCTTGACGTTAACTCGTGTGTCTTTGATTTGAATGATGATTTGATTTGCTTTCCGCGTTGGCATGCATCACACACTTGGTCCTTCTTGAAGATAATATCTGGCAAGCCTTCTACTAGATTTTTCTTTGCAAGCTGATTGATGGTCTTGAAGTTTAAGTGGTTGAGCTTTCTGTGTCATTCCCAATTAGCTTCATTTGAATTTCTGGTCATTAAGCACACTGATTCTTTGCTAGTGCTCCAATCAACAACATACATATTCTTTCGTCTTTTTCCAGAAAGAACAATCTCATTTGTGAGCTCATTTTTGATTAGGCAATTATCTTTAGAAAATTCTACAAGATAGCCTTTATCAAAAAATTGACTAGTGCTCAACAAATTAAATTTTAAGCCTTCAACGAAAGACACATCTTCAATCTTCAAGCCATTTTTCTTGATCGTGCCAACTCCTTTTGTAATTCCATAATTTTGATTTCCTCCGAATATAACTTTTGGTCCATCGCTTTCTTTGAAATTCTCTAGATATGATTTATTTCTAGTCATGTGGCGTGAGCAACCACTATCGATGTACCAAACATCCTGCAAAAAAGATTAATTAACTTTAGGTACCCATACTTGCTTGGGTCCTTTACTGTTAGTGATTTTTGGTAACCAAACCCACCTTGATCTTATTGAAATAAGATGAGGCAATTTGTAACCATTAGAGACACAATAATCATAACTCACTTTAGAAAATATTTTTGGCGCCGGGTTTTGAAAATTACTTTTATATTTTGGCACCTGGGAAGAGAATGGTTGCTTTGGTCTATAAAAAATATTACATCTATTGCACAACCAATCTTTTTGAGTGGGATGAAATTTCCCAACTTTATTTCTAGAAAAGTTTCCCTCTTTTCTATGAAATCTTTTTGCACTTGACTCTTTGGCATATCTTTGCTTGTAGAATTTTTGTTGCTTTGCCGTATAATTAAATTGTTTCGGCCTTTCAACATTCAATTTTGCTTTTGTTTGATAGCCAAGTCCTTGTCTCATTGAGCTATTCTGACTTTTAACAAATTTTACCACTTGAACTTTATTATTTAAAGTAGTAGTAGAATTAGTCAGATTTTGAGGGGTTTGAGAACATGTGGAGTCATAACCAATTCCGGTTCTATCTCCTGATGGATTTTGCATGCTCACCATTTTATCTATAATTTTAGACGAATTGGTGAACGTAGCAATAGTAGCTCTAAGATTATGTTCTCTAACCTCTCTTGCTTTACACTCTTCTTGAAGATGAATATTTTCATTCTTCAATTTACTCACTTCAAGTAAAGCATCTTGCAATTTTTTATTCATTTCTTCTTTTTCAAGAATTAGAATATTATTGCTCTCCTTGAGTTGAGGATGAGTGAGCACAATCTCTTGACATTCTCGCATTAGATTGTCAATAGATTCACGAGAAAAAGAAGAATTAACAGAATTGAAAGAATTAGATGTTACCTCTTCTTCCTCTGCTTCAAGAGCCATAAGACAATCTTCACTTGTACTCAACTCAATTGACTTGCATATTAGCGCCGTATCATCATCCGAACATGAACTTTCATCGCTTGATGATGAATCCTCCGAATCATCATTTTCGTTTGGTTCGTTGCTAACGAGAGCTTTTCTTTTGTCGCGCTTGAACCTTTTGCTTTCGGATTTGTTCGGCGTAGATTCAACATTTTTGCCTTGATACTTGCTAACGATCGGATACGGACAATTTATTTTAAAATGTCCGGGTTTGCAGCAATTGTAGCACAAATCCTTATTTTCTTCGACTTTTTCTTCTTGTGTTATGCGAGAGATGAATTTTCCACGAGCAGAATTTTTGTTGTTTCCTTTTCGCATAAACCTTCTAAACTTTTTGAAAAAAAGAGCAAATTGTTCGTCAGTCATAAATTCAACATTATTTTCTACTGACCTGGAGGTTGACGGTTGTTCGGCCATTAGAGCAGCATTTCGAGCTTCATGAACATCATCATCTTTGGCCTTCATTTCGAACTCATATGCTTTTAGATCACTAAATAATTTGTCTGTTGACAACATTCTTAGATCTCGGTGATCGCGCATAGCCGTAACCTTCATATCCCATGCAGATGGTAAGCCTCGTAGGATTTTGAGATTAATTTCTTTTTGGCTAATATTTTTGCCAAGATCACTAATCTCTCCAAGAACTTTGATCATTCGAGCTTCCATGTCTGCAACACTTTCATTTGAGAGCATTTTGAAATCTTCAAACTTCTTCATGGCGATTGTGAGCTTATTGTATTTTTCTTGTTCATCTCCTTCGCCAATCTTGATGAGAGTATCCCATATTTCTTTGGCAGTGGCACACTTTCGGATCTTCGGAAATATTGTATCATCAACGGCTTTGAATAGAATATCCTTGGCAATATTGTCAAGATTATTCCGCGTTCTATCGTCCGATGTCCATTCCGATTTTGGCTTTTGTACGTACTGTGGAGCATCCGGGGATATAACAAACGCCGTATTGATTTTTAATATTTCTATAGGGCTAGTGGAAATAACTTCCCACATTTCATCGTGTAAAGCCGATAAGTGTACCTGCATACGAACTTTCCAATCATCAAATTTATCAAGAGAGAATAATAGATTTTGAGCTAAATCTTTCTTCATCATCATCACGAGAGATATGAAAGATTAATCCAATTCACACACTTTGTAGAATGGATCTGTCTGGTAGTCAGAAACGGTTGACCCAGTTAGGCACGTGCTTAGATAGCAATTTGGCCTAAATAGACAGCCTGCTCTGATACCAATTGTTGGTCCCAAAAGAGGTAAGGTGAAAGTCTAGAGGGGGGGGTGAATAGACTTTCAGACTTTTTCGCACAGCACAACAATTGCTAAGCCAGAGATAAACCAAAACTCTTAACTAGATTGTTAGAGTATGGTGCACAGCGGAAATAAATATACATAAAGTGTGTGTGAGATTGTGTGAGCAGTATATCTCGTGTAGAGCGAATATGTAAAGAACGGTAAGTAAAGAAAGCAGTAAAGAACACAAGACAATTATAGTGGTTCGCGAGGTGGTGTAATCCTCCTACTCCACTTGCTCTTATCTCCAAGAGCAATTCACTATATCTACCACTTCTTGGTTCCAAGATACAATGAATTTCCGTGATCTAGTGCTTTGATCACAAAGCCCGCACTAATCACGCCCAGTGACACCACACTGCTGCTTTGGGTTTCACGTCGCCGCGCTACTATCCCAGGATTTCACGACTCCGCGTTACTTTCCCCCCGTCGTCCACACTCCGGTAGAAAAGTATCCCGTGATATGGTGCTTTGATCACCAAGCCCACACCAATCACGCCCAGTGCCTCCGACACTGCTGCTTTGGATCTCACAGCTCCGTGTGACAATCCAGGATTTCACAGCTCCGTGCTACTTTCCTCCCTTCTCTTGTTTTGCTCCAAAACAAGTGTTGTCTTGCTTCCAACTTCTGAGACTCTGTAGATGATCTTCAATGATGCGCAGGTCTCTTTGATGAAGATTAACACTCTGGAATGATTTCTCTTGATAGCTCTGAGTGTTTTCTCTCTTTGAATATATCAAGTAAAGTACTGGATATTTTTGCTCTGCTTTGCTCTGTTTAAGAACTCTCAGAATATTTCTCTTTTGAAGTTCTCTGAATTCTTTTTCTTTTCTCACTTCTCACTTGAAGATTTTTGGTATGCTCTGTACCAAATGAGATTTTTGCTCTATGCTCTTTCAAGCTTAATTGCTCTATTAGATCTCCTTGATGAGTTTCCAATTTTCTGCTCTCTTGTTCGTGAGTTCCCCTATCTTCAAGTCTTCATATCTTCATCATTTTATAGCTGGTAATGAGAATCTGTCCGTTGGAAAGAGACGCTTTCATTTTTGAAATCTTGTATCTTTTTGTTAGAGATCTTATCTTATCTTCTGCAAAGATGTCAGAAAGGATAAGCTAGCCGTTTGATGGATCTTCATCTCCATCTAAATGAGCTTCCAAACTCCATCTGATATTCCTCTGGTTTAACGTTTGAGTGAGAATATCTGGGTCTCAGTTTTGGTGTAGAACGGCTTCTCTGATCAGCTCTGAAGTGGTCCATGTATCTTTGGGATTCAAAAATATTCATTGATTTAATCCCTGTAAGTTCATCTTCATCTTCTTCATTCTCACGTTTGGGTGTTCTCAGACTTCAAACTGGCTTTGAACTTCCACCCAATTTGAATTTCTCCTTTGTAATTGACACCCAATTTCAATTGGCTTGTAATTGGCACCCAATTTGAATTTCTCCATTGTAATTGGCTCCCAATTGACTTTGACTTGCAATTGGCTCCCAAACTGCTCCTGGTGCAATTGGCTCCCAGACTTCTCCTGGTATTGAATTTCATTCAATTCAATTCTGCTCCCTTTGACTTCGAAATTGGCTTGGCTCCCAGACTTCTCCTGGGATTGAATTTCATTCAATTCAATTTGATCTCCATGTCTTCTTTGAATCGGTTCCCAACTTGAAATTGCATCCCATACTACAACCTCAATTGGCTCCATGTCTTCTTTGAATCGGTTGAAACTGGCTCCCAATTTCAATTGATTTCAATTTCTTTGAATCGGTTGAAACTGGCTCCCAATTTCAATTGATTTCAATTTCTCTGAAACTGGCTCCCAATTTCAATTGCTTCGAACTAGCTCCCAATTTCAATTGCTATGAAATCGACTCCCAATTGTATCTCAATTACCACCCAAGTGAAATTCTGAAACTGGCTCTGGCTCCCAAGTGCAATTGTATCTCAATTACCACCCAAGTGAAATTCTGGCTCCCTGGCTCCCAATTTCAATTTTGAATTGGCTCCCAAGTGCTCCCAATTTCAATTTTAAATTGGCTCCCAAGTGCAATTGTATCTCAATTACCACCCAAGTGAAATTCTGAAACTGGCTCCCTGGCTCCCAATTTCATCTCAATTACCACCCAAGTGAAATTCTGAAACTGGCTCCCTGGCTCCCAATTTCAATTGCTTCGAACTAGCTCCCAATTTCAATTGCTTCGAACTAGCTCCCAATTTCAATTCCTTCGAAATCGGCTCCCAATCCCTTTGAATTGGCTCCCAAGTGCAATTGTATCAGATTAATTTAATTTGGCTTCTCAAATTTTACCTTGTAAAATTGTTGATGGTGAGTTTCAAACTTGAGCCATTTCACATAACATATCAAGCATCATCCACTTCATCCGTACAGCTTTTGATTAAATCTCCAATCACATTTGATGTACTCCTTTCTTTCCATAGATGCTTGATCTCCAAGTCAATTTCATGCATTCTTCCAATATTAATTTTCTTCACGAAAATTCTTCTGTGATATCTTCTTTGAGTAGCATTGATGTGAATTATTGTATCATTCATCTTTTTCTTCAATTTGTCATTTTCTCCAGACAAATTCTTGATTTTAGGCTTTATATCTTCTTCTTCTATTTTCATGCATCTTCCTCTGTCTTTCTCTTTTCCAGTTTAAATAATTTCTCGATCATGGTCTAAGACTCTACTAGACCTATAAACAAAATTGGGGGATCTACAAATACAAATTTGGCATATCAAAACCATTACACTTTATTCCTAATAGTATAGTTATGCAATTCTGCATGTATAGTTATGAAGTTATGAATGTGTAGTTATGCAATTCTGGATGTATAGTTATGAAGTTATAGATTTTTTTAAGTCGACGTCAAAACGACTTCGTTTTTGCATCCGTGTGCACCATGCATGGTGCACACGGATGCACAACATAACGCTCCCAATAAGCCATCAAAGTTGCAAAATGTCACAAAAACTGAGCTTAAAGAATAACCCTTAGTAAACCACATTAGAACAACATAATCATTTTTGTTCAATTTTTCTCCGCCTTGATAATAATAGGTTTAGATCTTTTTGCATCCTGAGTAGATGTGAATTGGTCCATCAGATTTCTCTTGGTTGAATCTGGAGATATCTGTTCATCAGTATCTGCCTTTATAGGTTTTTGAATTTGCTGAACAACAGGACTACTGGCTTCATCAGAACTATCTCCAGATTCATAATCTTGATTTTAAAAAAAAAAGTTGATTTTTAAAAACAATAAAACCAAACCGAAAACACATTTTATAATAGTTCAGTTACGTACGTTAGGGTCATCATCTTCTTCTTCTTGAGCAATTAGTTTTGATAGCTCATCCGTCTCATTTGTAAGGGTAGAGTGTGTTGCCACCAAATCTTCATCCTGAGTTATGTTCAATACAGGAATAGCTAAGAAAGGATTTTTAATGTGATCATACTTCACTGAGACTTTGAAAACCATAGCTTTGTTCCTAAGAGACTCAAATTCTGTTGGAATCTGAGCAGGATCCTACAAATTATAATCAAAGTTAAATTTTTCAAAATTTGTAATGTGTGAACTATTAAAGCCTAGAATACAATATATAAGTAGATAAAAGAAATGTATACCTCCAAGTATTTAATTGTTTCTGAGATCATAAACACTCAATCCTAATAACTCAGCACATTCGTTATCGCAGAGCAGAAAAGGTGCATCCCCATACTTGTCGGAAACTCTAACACCCAACCTGTATCTTGGAATTCCTAGTTGCCAACTAATTTTGCATGTGTCACACCACGGTGAGGCCTTTTTCTGCTCAAGATTTCTAAAACAGCATGCTGACTTGCAAGAATAGTAGTATCATTGTCTGGCACTCTCCAATGCAGTGATTTTTGCAGGAACATGGTAATAGCCTTCCTGTTGTATTTTAGTAAAATAGAACAGAGATTTGGATGATAAAAAAAAAAGGAAGCTAATAATATTATTTGGATACAACTAAGAGATTTTAATGAGTATTACCTCAGCCACGTTATAAAGTTCAACTATGGTGCTAACAATCATAGGTTTCTTGCTAGAATATTCCTCACTGTTAGGGTATGAAAATGTTGAAACATTGGTCATGCTCCTAATAGGAATCTGATTATCCTTCAAACTGGAAAAAAAATTCAATGGTTAGATAGTTAATTTAAAAAATTAGCCATTGATGAAAAAGAAAAATTTACCTAGCCTTGAATACTTTAAACTCTTTACAATCATGATTTATCCAAACCTTGGTTGCATTATATGAACTTGATATTCTGACTTCAGCTGAGATTAAGAGATAAGTTGTTAGATGTTTATGTTAGATAGGCAGTGTGTATAAAATAATTGTAAAAGTAAGGTGAAACTTACTGTCTAAGTGCTTTGTTCTACACATTTGCAACAGAATAATTATAGAGCCATCAAGAGTTTCAGTAAAATAGGGCAGGACATCATCCACATGTGAATCCCATAGTGTGCATTTAATCCTATTGTTCCAAAAATAATGTATATTATCATATTATAAAAATTTATAATGTTAGTAAATGTATTCATTCAAGAATTACAAATTTTTGAACTTACTCGGAGTCTTCAATGAGAAAATCCACCAGCTTTGAAGGATAACCTCATATATATATATATATATTCATATATATATATATATATATATATATATATATATATATATATATATATATATATATATATCCAATGGAAGTTACTTTTTTAAAATTTCCTTTCATAGCATTATGGTATTTATATGGTAGTAATTCTAAAATTTTCTTCTGGCAAATTGTTTTTGCCATTAGGCAACTGCTGGTTTGAGATGGGTCTGTCAGGGTCATTTTTGTGGTCTTGTTCTTGTAAATAAACGAGACCTTACTAAAAGCATAATTTTTAAAATCAATATCATAATTTTTTCTAATAATAATATAATTGATGGGATATATACCCCGATTGGACGGGACAGAGGCGAGCGTCAGCGAGGAGTCGGTAGAACAAAATAATCAGGAGTCTGCGAGGGTAAAAAAGTGTTTGGATACTAAGCAGAAAGTTGAGGTAGAGTGGGGGGAGGGGTCAGCAGTGAGTAGTGAAGGGTGTCGGTAGAGAACAATGAGGGCAGTCGACGATGAAGAGTCCCAGACTGAGGGGAGTTTTGAGAATGACTATTTTGATTGCTAAGAGAGTTGCCCATTTTGTATAATTCCATTCGTTGCCGTAAAAATTAAACAAAACAACGAAATAGATATATTACACAGAATGGCATTCCATTCTAATGTATTCTACCAACCAAACGTCTCTCGTTAGTTTAAAAAGTTATAACGCTTACCCAACTAAATAATAAATTTTAAAAAAAAAATAATCCTCTCCCATGCACCAATCTTTACCCAAAGGACTTGAATAGGCAATGCTCATTGAGTTGTTATACATTGACCAGGGTTCACCTTGTAAGGTTGACCATATTTCTAAATTGTGTATTTTTAGTATTGGAATTGTGAACTTCTAGAATATAAATTGTGTTTTAAGTTTTGGAAATTTGTGAATACACAATACAGGGTTATCACAAATTGTGAATTTTTAAAAGGTAAATTGTGTACCTTTGGACCCAGGTCCACAGAATAATTTAACATGTTCATTGGCATTGCACAAGAGTCAAAAGAGTCCAAACATATTTTAGTATTGTACAAATCAGAGACGAACATCTACTAAAGGGTAGGACTGTTAACGAACCGAACATGAACGAATGGAGGTTGATCGTGTTCGTTTGTTAAGATTTTTGAAGTGTTCATGTTCGTTTGTTAAGGTTTTTTAAAATCATATTCGTGTTCGTTTGTTAAGCGTTCATTAGTGTTTGTTAATGTTCACGAACGTGTTCATTAACGTTAACGAACATGTTCGTTAATGTTTACAAACACATTCATGAACGCTTAATAACCTGTTATAGTATATATATATATATATATATATATATATATATATTAGGCAGTCTAGTCTTTTGGAAATTTGTTTCCTTGTTTGGTGTCTTCTAGCTTGTATATATATATATATATATATATATATATATATATATATATATATATATATATATATATATATATATATATATATATATATATATGGTTGTGTTGTGTATTCTCTTCTGTAGATGTATATGAAATAATACATTATTCTATTTCATAACATGGTATCAGAGCCTAAACCCTAAAATTTCTAACCCTTTTTTTCGCCGCCGCCACTGCCAACAGAGAGCTACCACCGCCACGATTGTTCATCTCGTTTCGGCACCTGCCTTGTGGTTTTTCTCCCAAACCAAGTCCATAGGCCTAATCGGAACCTCGTCGCGAGCTTGGGGCTGAAGTCTGGTCGTCATCTGTCGCCGCACGCGTCGTCACCGTCGTCGGAGAACCGCCTCTTTTTCCAGGCAGATCTCCTCCTCCGATCTTCGATCGAGATGCTGTTGCCACCATTGGACTCGTCTTGAGGAGACACTTCTGGCAGTGTTGTTTGTTTTCAGATCCGCCGTCGGTCGCCGGTCAACGGCCAGTCAACGCCGGTCAACTTCGCCGGTTAACAGCCTGGTTGTATCGTACACCTTCCGATTCCTATTTTTTGTGCTTTGTGATCTGCTTTTTTGTGTGGGTATGGCTGAATATCAATCTGATATGTTTGCTAAGTCGATCATAATCTCAGCTGATGAGTTTGCTGAGTTTTCTCGGTACCGAGCCTCTCTTAAACATTCATCATCTTCGGTCACTGCTATTGCTAACTCAGGTAACACAACTTATTCCCTTCTCTCGTCCTCTTCCAAATGGATCATAGACTCATAAGCCATAGATCATATGATAGGTAACTCTAGTCTGTTTTCCACATTTTCTCCTCATACACATAGTCCTCCTGTCACCTTAGCAGATGGATCTACCTCCCGTGTACTTGGGTATGGTACCATTTTGCCTGTCCCTTCGGTCCTCTTTTCATCTGTCTTGAGTCTGCCTAACTTCTCGTATAATTTAATTTCGGTTAGCCAACTTACTCGTTCGTTAAATTGGTGTGTTACATTCTTTCCAGACCATTGTTTGTTTCAGGATCTTACGACAAAGAGGGTGATTGGTAAGGGACACATGTATGGGAGACTTTACATTCTTTTCACCATGAGGCTGGAGTCTGTGGCTTGTTCTAGTGTTGTCACCCCGTTTGATGCTCATTGTTGTTTGGGTCATCCTTCCCTTCCGTTGTTAAAGACATTGTGTCCTCAATTTCGGAGTTTGTCTTCTTTACCTTGCGAGTCATGTGAGTTTTCTAAGCACCATCGCGTGTATTTGAGTCCTAGAGTCCACAAACGTGCAACTTCTCCATTTGAATTAGTCCATTCTGATGTATGTGGACCGTGTTCTATGACCTCTAAACTTGGGTTCAAGTATTTTGTTACTTTCGTTGATGATTTTTCTCATATGACGTGGTTATATTTGATGAAGAGTCGTTCTGAATTGTTTGGTTTGTTTCTTGGGTTTTGTGCTAAAATTGAAACCCAGTTTGGAGTGCCTGTTAAAATCTTACGTAGTGATAATACTAAGGAATATTTTCCGTTCCCCTTTGCCTCTTATATGCTTCAGAAGGGTATGCTACACCAGTTCTCTTGTGTCGACACACCTTCCCAAAATGGGGTGGCTAAGCGTAAAAATAGGCATCTACTCGAGGCTGCAAGGGCCTTGCTATTTCAGATAGGAGTTCCTAAGCGATTTTGGCCTGATGTTGTTTCCACAGCCTGTTTCTTAATCAATCGCATGCCCTCTATAGTCTTGAATGGGAAAACACCATCCTATTGTCTCTATCCATCAAAGTCTTTGTTCCATATTGACCCACGTATATTTGGTTGTGTATATTTTGTTCGGGATGTTCATCCCACTGTCACCAAGTTAGATCCAAAGTCTTTAAAGTGTGTCTTTCTTGGTTATTCTCGTGTGCAAAAGGGGTACATATGTTACTCTCCTAAGCTTGGTAGATACCTTGTGTCCATTGATGTGACTTTTCATGAGGACATTCCTTTTCTCTCTTCCTCTCCAAATGTTATCCGTCAGGGGGAGGATAATGATGTTTTGTTGTATAAGATCACATTCTATGTTCCTATCCTTCCTACCCCCCCCCCCCCCCCGTCTTACAGGTATATTCTTGTAGACCTCGTCAGAATGCATCTGTTCCAGATCCGCCTCCAGTTAGTCCCCTTGACTCGGTGCCTGCACAATTTCCTGAAACCACCTCTTCGTCGTTAGATCCAGTCTTGGACAGTAACCTTCCGATTACTCTCCGAAAAGATAAACGCAGTTGTACTTATCCTATGTTTTCCTTTGTGTCATATGGTCGTGTTTAACCAGCTTCTTGTTCTTTCATGGCTTCTCTTGATTCTATTTCTGTTCCTAAAACTGTTAAAGAGGCTTTGTCCCATCCTAGGTGGCGAAATGCTATGATTGAAGAGATGAATGTTCTGGATCGTAATGGTACTTGGGAATTGGTTAACCTGCATGCTGATAAGAGGCCTATTGGTTGTAAATGGGTGTTCGCTGTCAAAGTAAATTCTGATGGGTCTGTTGCTCGATTGAAAGCTCGTCTTGTGGCTAAGGGATATGTCCAAACTTATGGAATTGATTATTTTGATAATTTTTCTCCTGTGGCTACGCTTACTTCTGTCAGGTTACTCATTTCGATGGTTGCCATTCATGATTGGCCTCTACATCAGCTTGATATCAAGAATGTTTTTTTTTTCTTTTTTTGCATGGGAATCTTCACGAAGAAGTGTACATGGAGCAACCTCCTGGGTTTGTTGCTTAGGGGGAGTTAGGGAGAGTATGCCGACTTCGTCGGTCATTATATGGGTTGAAACAAAGTCCTCGTGCCTGGTTTGTGAAATTTAGTCAAGCTATTGAGAGCTTTGGGATGGTGAAAGGAAAATCAGATCACTCCATGTTTTACAAGTGGTCTAAAACATGCATTATTTGGTTAGTAGTCTACATGGATGACATTGTCATTACAGGGAGTGACACCGAAGGGATCTCATCTCTCAAGACATTTCTTCATAGTCAATTTCAAACAAAAGATTTAGGGCCACTAGAGTACTTCTTGGGTATTGAAGTTATAAGGAGTAAAACAGGTATATTACTTGCTCAACGAAAATATGTACTTGACTTACTTTCTGAAACATGAAAACTGGGTGCTAAACCATGCAATACTCCCATGATACCGAACACACAATTGTCAAAGGAGGGGGATTTGTTTAAAGATCCTGAGAGGTACAGGAGATCAGTTGGAAAGCTGAACTATTTGATAGTGATTCGTTCAGATATTGCATACTCTGTTAGTGTTGTGAGTCAGTATATGGCATCTCCAACTGTTGATCATTAGGCAGCTGTAGAGCACATCTTGAGCTACTTGAAAGGA
This sequence comes from Ipomoea nil, assembly GCF_001879475.1. NCBI lineage: Eukaryota > Viridiplantae > Streptophyta > Magnoliopsida > Solanales > Convolvulaceae > Ipomoea > Ipomoea nil. The sequence goes on from NW_017619219.1 coordinate 416,496, forward strand.
GCCCATGGACATGGAATTTTGTATAAAAATCATGGTCACACTCAAATTGAGTGTTTTACTGATGCTGATTGGGTATGATCAAAAGAAGATCAAAGATCAACAACTGGCTATTGTGTTTTCTTTGGAGGTAATCTGGTTTCGTGGAAGAGCAAAAAGCAGAATGTGGTTTCTCGTTCAAGTGCAGAGTCTGAATATAGAGCTATGGCACAATCAGCATGTGGAGTGATGTGGATAAACAACCTCCTGAATGAATCTGGTTCCAAAGCTCCAATCCCTGCAAAACTATGGTGTGATAATCAAGCTGCTCTTCATATTGCATCCAACCCGATATTCCATGAACGAACCAAGCACATAAAGATCGACTGCCACTTCATCCGTGAAAAGATACAAACAGGTTTAATATCTACAGGATTTGTGATGACTGAGAACAATTAGGGGACCTATTAACAAAAGCCCTTAACGGCACCAGAGTTAGTTATTTATGTAACAAGTTGGGCATGATTAATATCTATGCTCCAACTTGAGGGGGAGTGTTATAGTTGGGGGAGTGTTATAGTGTGTATATATATATACTAGTTTTTTACACGCATTGCGCGATTGGGATAATGCCCAATGTTTTTCTTAAATAAGTATTTTAAAGTATATCAATGCAAGATTATATTAGAATTGTTCATGCATAGATAATTGAATCACTACAACAGAAAACACCTACCACGGCGGTTATTTTTATAAATACACGACGGCTCTTGAAGTGCCGTGTAGGTGACCGCCTTTGTAAATAAAGACTTTCTACGGCGGTTTTTTGAACCGCCGTGTATACTTCATATATATGGCGGTTTTTAACTGCCGTCTAATGTTAAGATGTACGCCATAGAATCTTTTAATTTACATGTATACACGGCGGTTTTCATGTGGAACCGCCGTCTATACATATATTTTGGACGTTAAAACATATGTACAGACAGCGGTTCTTTCTTGAAACCGCCGTCTATAGCTATAGTTTTAACGTATAAAACATACTTTATATGTCGGTCATTAAGTGACGTAGTATATATTAGAAGGCGGTTATTTTAAACCCGCCGTCTATTAAGTGACGTAGTATATAATATAAGGTGGTTATTTTAAAATTACCATCTATTATGTGCCGTAGTATATAATAGAAGGCGGTTATTTAGAAAACCGTATAACCGTCTTCTATTATTTGTCGTAGTATAAAAACATATAATAGAATACGGTTATTTAAAAAAACGTCTTCTATTAAGTGACGTGGTATATCATTTCTGTAGTAGTGAATGTTGAATTTGCGTATTTAAATTGGTAATTCTAAGTTTACAAATGCAAGATAATATAGTCAAGATAGGATTATAATTATCAATAAAATAATTGTATGGGTATGGTTGAAACCAAATACGTGACATAAGGGAGAGCAAATAAAAATTAAAGCATAAAATATTAAATATATACTAATATTGTTTAAGGAGATTCTGGTGGTTAGAGTTCTATTAAGACTTTAATATTAGAATTAGATTAATGTTGTAGTTATAATTCTATATTGGACTTTAATATTAGAATTAGATTAATGTTGTAATTAATGAAAAAGTTAACGGATCGGATAATCATATAATTAAGGATAAATTAAGAAATATCAAAGGAAAAATTAAAATCTGAACAATCTGGACTATTCATTTGATTTAATAATTTGACGGTCATTTTTCTACCCAATGTTTATAATTAAATAAATATTGAAAAAATTGTAAAAAAATGTCCCTCTATAATATGCCAATTATCAATGTCACCCCTGAATTACGAGTGGTGTAAATGTTGTCCCTCAATTATCAAAACGGTGCACATATAGCCCCTCCCATAACGAACATGTTGTTCCCCGTTAGTGTACAGCACCGTTAAGTCGGAGTAAATATGTAATTTAGTTGTTTTTTCCCTCCCTCGATTCGAAGTACCAGCGATGGGGAAAACCATAGGTCCGCTACGGGAGGGGCTATATGTGCACCATTTTGATAATTGAGGGGCAACATTTACACCACTCATAATTCAGGGGTGACATTGATAATCGACATATTATAGAGGGAAATTTTTTGTAATTTTCCCATAAATATTTGAAAGTATATCAATGCAAGATTATATATGAGAAGTTCAACATAAGTAATTTAATGTCTAATTTGTTTATTTAAATATTTAATTCATAGTATATGAATACAATGTAATATAGGAGATTCATTATAATTGTTACTAAACTTTTTTTAAATAGTAACCAAGTATTTTTGTTGTAAAGGATTCTAATATATTTAATGAATGCACATATATACAAGATCAATGAATGAATCAACGGTACCAGTCCTTTAGGTGTTTTGCTCAGTGTTCATTTAGTTCAACCATTATTGTTGAATAAATTATTATGGATAAAGAAATTCATAATTTAAGGAATTTAGATGTAGTAAAAATCTAAAAATTTTAATTATAATGTAACCAAAAGATATTGGACGATTGGTAAATATGATGTAACCCAAAGATCAAAATGCTAAAGAAAGTGTTTTGGTTATTCAACAGTTTGAAGCAACAATTTGTTCAAAACCACTTAAAATACATACATTGCAATTTACAATATTTTCGCTTCATGTTTTTTAGATTGATTTCTCCAAAACACATCTATATTTTTAAAAAAAATTATTATTAAAACAATTATTATTATTATTATTATTATTATTATTATTATTATTATTATTATTATTATTATTATTATTATTATTATATGTATACCCTTAGGTCATTTTAAATGTTAATTTAAACAGCTTATTTTTTCAAATATCTTTTTACCAACCGTTGATATAATTTGCTAGTCAAATCCACTAATATAATCCGCTAACGCTAACTGCTAACTGCTGATTGTCAAACAAGGACATTGCGAAGTAGTTTCTCACTTCAATTTGTTGTGTGATTTGAATACTCTCTTTGTCAACAAATCCCTCAAGTAGTTAATATAATTGGCTTTATTAATTTAAATTTTTTAATTTTTTTCATCTACTATATATACTAATAAGAGCCCAAGAGAGTTAGGCCTATAATGGGTAGAAAAAATGGTGGTCACAGATTTTAATCAAATGAATGCCTCAGATTGATTAAAAGATTGATAAGATTTAAATTTTACACTAAAATTTCCTAAAATACCCACACACCGTTACTAATTCCGTTAAAATTTTAAGAATTGCAGTTAGTTCACCGTTAACTTACTCATTGATTTCAATAAAAAAAAATAAAAAATAAAAAAGGTCTTAGGTTCGAACCTCATCCCAATCAAAGTTGGCATAATTAGTACTCTATTTTACTCCTATTAAATTATATAAATAATAATTTAGTAGCTACAACAAAAAATTATAGATATGCATTTCTTTAATTTAGAATTATGTGTCCACAATGCCTTTATTCAAAAAAAAAAAAATTATTCATTATCAATAAATTAAATAAGATAAATAATTGTATTAGTTATATTGTCTTTATTTTTCTACAATATAAAAATTCTTTATATTAAAATTTATTAATTGATTATATTCGCTACATTGTCCTTACAATGTTTTAATTCAGTGAAAAAAAAATTATTCATTATCAATAAATTAATTAAGAGAAATATTTACCTTCAAAAGAAAAATTAAGAGAAATATTTTCATTAGTTATATTGTCTTTATTTTTCTCAAATGTAAAATTTTTACATTCAAATTCATCAAGTGATTATATTCACTACATTGTCTATTATCTTTTTTGTGCACTATTTTTCTAATTATATATCAAAGTTATAATACAAAATAATGCTATATATTTATTTACCAAGTATTTTATTTTATTTTATTTTATTTTTTTTGAAAACAAGTATTTTATTAATACCATGAAAAAATTAAAAAAATATATAATTAATAAAGTCAACCATATTAACTACTTGAGAGATTTTGTGACAAAGAGAGTATTCAAATCACACAACAAATTGAAGTGAGAACTACCTTGCAAAGTCCTTGTTTGACAATCAGTAGTTAGCGGATTATATTAGCGGATTTGACCAACGAATTTATTTAATTATTAACATTGGGTAGAAAAAATGACCGTCAAATTATTAAATCAAATGAATGGTTCAAATTGTTCAGGTTTTAATTTTTTTTTTTTAATATTTTTCTAATTTATCCTTAATTATATGATTATCCATTTAACTTTTTCGTTAAATACCGTTAATTCACCGTTAGTCTAATTCTAATATTAACGTCTAATATAGAGTTATAATTAGACCATTAATCTAATTCTAATATTAAAGTCTTAATAGAACTTAACCACAAATCCTAATGTCGAAATCTCCTCAAACAATATTAGTATATATTTAATATTTTATGCCCTAATTTTTATTTGTTCTCCCTTATGTCCCGTATTTGGTTTCAACCATACCTATACAATTATTTTATTGACAATTATAATCAATCTTGACTATATTATCTTGCATTTGTAAACTTAGAATTACCTATTTAACCCGCACGGGCTTAGCTCAATGGTTTAGTGGACAATATTTGGGAGAAGAGACCAAGGTTTGAATCTCGGCGGCGGCAGTGCGGAATTATGTCCAAAGTGGGTAGATTCCTTGTTCGCACCGGCATTTGGTCATATCTGCTGAACCATTGAGTCACCGTGATTTACAACTTCCCACAATGCTCTGTCGGGTCGGAGTGTGGGGGGCCCTTGGGGTTGGGGACTCAACCTTTGCGAGAAGAATTACCTATTCAAATACGCAAATTCAACCTTCAATTATCTATGCATGAACAATTTCAATATAATCTTACCTTAATATACTTTAAAGTACTTATTTTTTAAAAAAAACATTGGGCATTATCCCAATCGCGCAATGCGCGTAAAAAACTAGTGGTACTAATAAAATACTTGGTAAATAAATATATAGCATTATTTTGTATTATAACTTTGATATTTAATTAAAAAATAGTGCACAAAAAAGATAATAGACAATGTAGTGAATATAATCTTTTGATGAATTTGAATGTAAAGAATTTTTACATTGTAGAAAAATAAAGACAATATAACTAATGAAATTTTTTCTCTTAATTAATTTATTGATAATGAATAATTTTTTTTAATAAAGACATTGTAGGGACAATGTAGCGGATATAATCAATTGATGAATTTGAATTTTGAATGTAAAGAATTTTTATATTGGAGAAAAATAAAGACAATATAACTAATGAAATTATTTCTCTTATTTAATTTATTGATAATGAATAATTTTTTTTTAATAAAGGCATTGTAGACACATAATTCTAAATTAAAGAAATGCATATGTATTATTTTTTGTTGTAGCTACTAAATTATTATTTAATTTAATAAGAGTAAAATAGAGTACTAATTATGTCAACTTTGATTGGGATGTGGTTCGAACCTAAGATCTTTCTTATTGAAATCAATGAGTAAGTTAACGGTGAACTAACCGAAATTAACGGAAAAGATAATATTTAACGGAAAAGTTAACGGATAATCATGTTCATTAAGGATAAATTAGGAAATCTCAAGAAAAAATTAAAATCTGATCAATCTAGCCATTCATATGATTAAAAAATTTGACCGCCATTTTTTCTACCCATTATAGGCCTAACTCTCTTGGGCTCTTATTAGTATAGTAGATAGTAGGTAGTAGATATATATATATATATATATATATATATATATATATATATATATATATATATATATATATATATATATATATATATATATATATATATATTAGGCAGTCTAGTCTTTTGGGAATTTGTTTCCTTGTTTGGTGTCTTCTAGCTTGTATATATATGGTTGTGTTGTGTATTCTCTTCTGAGGATGTACAGGAAATAATACATTCTTCTATTTCATAACATAACCAAACACAGGCTCATGTTCATGATTACAATTCATTCGTGAATAATAAATAATCTATGTTCACAAACAATAATATATGTTTAATTGCTTGTTCATGAATATGTTCGTAAACCTTATTTAAATGAATAAACGAGCTTGTTCACGAGCTCTTAGCAAACGAGCCTACAACCAGGGACGGAGGGAGAGGGGGGGCAGGGGGGCGGTTGCCCCCCCTCACCCCACCCCCACCCCCACCCCATATATAGTATTTGTATATATAGTACATCTTTTAGTATTAGTATAAAAAATCTATAAAATATTAATAAGAAGTGAGTTAGAGTAGGTGGTAGAGCACAGCTTTGGTAGTAATGAGGTTAAGGGTTCCATTTTTAGCATCAACATAGTTTTACAATTTTTTTTAAATATTACACACACTCTATAATAAGATTAAATTATTTTATTAATTATGAGTTTCGATGTGTTTTATTTTTCGTTCATATCCAACAATATTTTCAATTATATTTCTTAGGTAGTTTATTTATTTATTTTTAAATTATCTCTTTTGTTTTAATGTTTCGCCTTTTCTAAAAAAAAAAAAAACTAGTTTTTTACGCGCATTGCGCGATTGGGATAATGCCCAATGTTTTTTTTTTTTTAAATAAGTACTTTAAAGTATATTAAGGCAAGATTATATTGAAATTGTTCATGCATAGATAATTGAAGGTTGAATTTGCGTATTTAAATAGGTAATTCTTCTCCCAAAGGTTGAGTCCCCAACCCCAAGGGCCCCCCACACTCCGACCCGACAGAGCATTGTGGGAAGTTGTAAATCACGGTGACTCAATGGTTCAGCAGACAGGACCAAATGCCGGTGCGAACAAGGAATCTGCCCACTTTGGACATAATTCCCGCACTGCCGCCGCCGAGGTTCAAACATTGGCCTTTTCTCCCAAATACTGCCCACTAAACCATTGAGCTAAGCCCGTGCGGGTTAAATAGGTAATTCTAAGTTTACAAACGCAAGATAATATAGTCAAGATTGATTATAATTGTCAATAAAATAACTGTATAGGTATGGTTGAAACCAAATACGGGACATAAGGGAGAACAAATAAAAATTAGGGCATAAAATATTAAATATATACGGAATAAGGTTCAAATTGGCCACTGAACGTAACCTGAAAATGCAATTAGGCCACTGAACAAAAAAAAAAGTGCAATTAAGTCACTGAACACTCCAAAAATGTGCAATTTCACCTGATAGCAGGTTACCCTCAATTTTAGCAGGTTATCTGCTTACGTGGCAGCTGAGTTGGCATTTTTAATAAATTTTAAATCTTTTTTAATAAATTTTAATAATAAATTTTTATTTAAAAAAAAAAATTAAAAAATAAAAATGACTTTATTTTATTTTTTATTTATTTTTTTTTCAATTTTTTATAAATTTTATTATTAAAATTAATTATTAAAAATTATTAAAAATGCCAACTCAGCTGCCACGTAAGCTGATAACCTGCTAAAATTGATGGTAACCTGCTATCTGGTGAAATTGCATACGTTTGGAGAGTTCAGTGACCTAATTGTCCATTTTTGGAGTGTTCAGTGGCCTAATTGCACTTTTTATTCGTTCAGTGGCCTAATTGCATTTTCAGGTTACATTCAGTGGCCAATTTGAACCTTATTCCAATATATACTAATATTGTTTGAGGAGATTTCGACATTAGGATTTGTGGTTAAGTTCTATTAAGACTTTAATATTAGAATTAAATTAATGGTGTAATTATAATTCTATATTAGACGTTAATATTAGAATTAGACTAACGGTGAATTAACGGTATTTAACGGAAAAGTTAAATGGATAATCATATAATTAAGGATAAATTAGAAAAACTTTAAAAAAAATTAAAACCTGAACAATTTGAATCATTCATTTGATTTAATAATTTGGCGGTCATTTTTTCTACCCAATGTTAATAATTAAATAAATTCGTTGGTCAAATCCGCTAATATAATCCGCTAACTGTTGATTGTCAAACAAGGACATTACAAGGTAGTTCTCACTTCAATTTGTTGTGTGATTTGAATACTCTCTTTGTCACAAAATCTCTCAAGTAGTTAATATGATTGGCTTTATTAATTATATATTTTTTTAATTTTTTCATGGTATTAATAAAATACTTGGTAAATAAATATATAGCATTATTTTGTATTATAACTTTGATATTTAATTAGAAAAATAATGCCCAAAAAAGATAAGAGACAATGTAGTGAACATAATCAATTGATGAATTTGAATGTAAAAATTTTTAACGGAAAAGTTAAATGGATAATCATATAATTAAGAGTTAATAACCAAAATGGTCCCTCGACTATGTCATAATTACCAATTTAGTCCTCGACTACCATTTTTATCCAATTAAGTCCTCAACTATGTAATCTTTACCCAATTTAGTCCTCCTTTAACTTGGCTGTTAGTTGATGGTTAAAATTAGGGGCAAAAGTGTAATTTAATAAGCTTCCTTCATTTGATCTCCCGTTCAACACCGACTTGTCGCCCAGGGATTGCTCCTGTGACACAGAACAATTCTGAATTGCTCCTGTGCCTAATGGATATGTTCTTCAAAGACTATTTCCTTTTAACATGTATAAATGCATTTGATAGAGGTTGCTTACTGACTGAACACATGGAGGGTGAATTGGGTGTTAAAGTCCTAGAAATGAGGTTGAAACTGAAGAACTGAAAGTTCAGGGTAGGAACAAATTCAGAATTCCTAAAGAGGGAGAATAAGATTTCCCGATCCTGGAATGAACATTTGGCTGTGCTTTTTTGTTTATGAAAGGTGAAAATATTTAACATCCTGTTTTCAACAGAATGAAAACAAAGGGAATATGAATAGAATTTCAAAGTCAATAGAGTAGAGAAGGAAGGCTATTTCATTGTTGGACTCATAAAAAATAGCACTGAGTATACAAGGAATAACATTCTAGAGTTTGGTTGGCTTAAGGAATGGAAAAGGACTATACCATCAAATAGCCTAAATACCCATATTCACGACTGAATCTGATGACCTCAATATATTTTAAAGAACATAGTTTAAATTGAAGAAATTAAATCCTATTTATTTAATATAGATAACCAAGAAAAATATATATTATAGATGCATATGTATTCACTATTAACAAAACTAGCAAGATTTTCGACTTCTAGCCATCATGAGCTGCATGGAGGGTAGAAAGGAAAGGTTTACAAGGGTGTTTTTGCCTTCTAAAATAGCAAATCTGAGTCAGGGGTTTGGACTGCATTCCCTGGAATAGAAAACAAAAGGTGTTGGCAATTCCATGGGATTCCCATCCCATTCATGGTAAATTCTGTGAATAAAAGATGCCAGTAAGGATTGGGTTGGAATTGAAGGAGACAACGCCTCCTCGACGACCGTCGTCTTCGTCTTCTACAACGTTCCCTTGCCTCTACTGCTCCCGCAAGTTCTACACTTCCCAAGCTCTCGGCGGCCACCAGAACGCCCACAAGCGGGAAAGAGCCGCCACCGGTCGTAGCTTGTACCCGGCCGCCGCCTCCTCCACTGCGCTGTCATCCGTTCCTAGTTATTCCAACCCGCCGGCCAGCAGCTATTACGGGCTCCAAACACCGCTTCTCCTCCACTCCACCGCCACCACCACCACCTTCAACTCCCTAGGCGACCACTATTTCGCCACCGTCGTTCCTCCTCCTCCACCTTGCGATCTCGAAGGCCTTGTTCTGGGTCCAGCACAAGCCGGTGGTGAAGGAGAGATCAGATGAAGGAAGTTTATAAAATTACAATTTTGCCCCTAACTTTAACCATCAACTAACAGACAAGTTAACGGAGGATTAAATTGGGCAAAAATTACATAGTTGATGACTTAATTGGGTAAGAATGATAATCGAGGACTGAATTGGTAATTATGACATAGTCGAGGGACCATTTTGGTTATTAACTCTATAATTAAGGATAAATTAGAAAAACTTAAAAAAAAAAAAATTAAAACCTGAACAATTTGAATCATTCATTTGATTTAATAATTTGGCGGTCATTTTTTCTACCCAATGTTAATAATTAAATAAATTCGTTGGTCAAATCCGCTAATATAATCTGCTAACTGTTGATTGTCAAACAAGGACATTGCAAGGTAGTTCTCACTTCAATTTGTTGTGTGATTTGAATACTCTTTTTGTCACAAAATCTCTCAAGTAGTTAATATGGTTGGCTTTATTAATTATATATTTTTTTTTTAATTTTTTCATGGTATTAATAAAATACTTGGTAAATAAATATATAGCATTATTTTGTATTATAACTTTGATATTTAATTAGAAAAATAATGGGCACAAAAAAAGATAATAGACAATGTAGTGAATATAATCAATTGATGAATTTGAATGTATTACATTTGAGAAAAATAAAGACAATATAACTAATGAAAATATTTCTCTTAATTAATTTATTGATAATGAATAATTTTTTTTCACTGAATTAAGATATTGTAAGGACAATGTAGCGAATATAATCAATTAATAAATTTGAATATAAAGAATTTTTATACTGTAGAAAAATAAAGACAATATAACTAATACAATTGTTTCTCTTATTTAATTTATTGATTATTGATAATGAATAATTTTTTTTTGAATAAAGGCATTGTGGACACATAATTCTAAATTAAAGAAATGCATATCTATAATTTTTTGTTGTAGCTACTAAATTATTATTTATATAATTTAATAAGAGTAAAATAGAGTACTAATTATGCCAACTTTGATTGGGATGAGGTTCGAACCTAAGACTTTTTTTTTTATTGAAATCAATGAGTAAGTTAATGGTGAACTAACGACAATTCTTAAAATTTTAACGAAATTAGTAACGGTGTGTGGGTATTTTAGGAAATTTTAGTGTAAAATTTAAATCTTATCAATCTTTTAATCAATCTGAGCCATTCATTTGATTAAAATCTGTGACCGTCATTTTTTTTACCCATTATAGGCCTAACTCTCCTGGACTCTTATTAGTATAGTATATAGTAGATAGATAGTAGATAGTAGATAGATAGTAGATAGTAGATAGTAGATTTCTAAATCCGTCTGTACTGTTTCGCCCCCCCCCCCCTCCTCAACCGAATTTCTGACTCCGTCCCTGCTTACAACTATTCAGACTGTTCGTTTATAAATCGAGCTCTAAAATTTGTTCATTTATATTCGTTCACCTTAATAAACAAACATAAACAAAGATTTAACGAACAAGACTTAACGAACACAAATACAAAAATTAGTAATTTACCAAAAGCTCTATTCCTTAACAACCCTACTAAAAGGGTAAATTGTCTGCGACTCTGCGTCCGAAGAAGAGTTGGCCGTTGCTGTGCTTTATGGGGTGTTTGGTTGGCATGAATTGCATTGTAATTGAATTGTAACTCTCCGAAACTACCAGTCCATAGTCCATCCGCAGAAACCATTGCCCTATCTTCTCCGCGGCTCTGATTTTCCGGCGATTCTCAGGTGACACTTATGGCCGAGTTAACCCTACTTCATGTATTTATACACGGAGTACACAAATTGCGAATAATTTTTTTTTTTTTTTTTTAAGTTAAAATGCATATTTACGCATGCATTTGTTTTCCTGTGTTTAACATTTACACTTGTTTTTCTTTCACCCTCCAATTCTTACCTTGGTCTTCGGGAAGCCGAGAATTTTATTTATTTATATATTTTTTGGTTGCAGTTTGCGGTGATTATTTTTCTATACTGGTTTTGGGAATGGTAAGTGCATGTGAGAAAATAAATTGATTGTAGGAAACAAAAGGGGAAAAAGATAATAATAATGGCGAAGCGGGGGAAGAAGAGGAAGAAGAGGTATGGCATGTCTGGTGCAGGACATAGGAATGTGAAGTGTGATACCAAAGATTCCAAGTTTGAGAAAATCTCAACACAGGTGGATGGTGATTATATGCTGTATTTAGAAACCCTAGACAGTAGCCAAGAAAGTTGCTTTGAATGGGAAGATAGTCTGGATCATAATGATAATGATAATGATATCGACCCTCAGTATAGAATCTTTTTGGATAATACTGTACAAAAAGGGACAGCGTATGTGACTACACTCGAGGAGAATGGATTGCCCTTATATCTGCACTATGAAAAAGAAGAGGTCATATCTAGTGATGAGCGGAATGATGTTCATAGGAGAAAAGTGAAGAAGACTAGGAAAGGAGGTGATGGGAAATATTTGGAGGATCTTAAGGTAAAGGGCAATGTGGAAAGACCAAGAATTTTAAGGAGTGATGTGAGGAATTGTGAAAAATCAGTGCTTGGACCATTGAATCCTGTTTCTATTGGGAGAAGGCAGCCTTTGTCCGGGAAACAACACGAGTATAATATGAAGAATAAGTCAGATAAAGAGCAGAGAACTTCGAGTACAGGTGCCGAGGAGAAATATCTAGACAAAGATTATGCTCTTTTCCTGCAATGCATGCAATGTGAAGGATACACCTTGAAGGCTTTATTTCCAGACAACCAGCATGTGGAATATGATCGTGATGATTCTGGAGATGATGAAGTCCTGGTTATAGATTCCTTTACATTTCACAATGGGGGAAGCTTCCATCCATGTGTCCCTTCAACAGATTATTGCGAGGTTGTTTTCCCCTGCCTCGTGCCCCTCCTTTTCATCCGCTTATGACTTTCTATTTTTAATTTGAGTTACCCTTGAATTATTTAGGTGGGCAACACACTGTACGAAGACTCTCAATTTAGACAGGAGATAATCAGTATTCTTAGGACGCCCTATGACCAAGCAGAGTTTGAAAAGCTTTTGCAAGATGTCAAAGTTCAAAAGCCAATTGATAGAAATTTGGAGTTACGCCATGGGAGAGAGAGACGCTGCCCATCAAATAGAATTGGAAAATCTTATCTTGATCACTTTGATGGTAAAAATTTACGTTTTGCAAGTTACTTGTCCAGATCTAAGCAATTCTCTTTTTGTTTTAAAGTTATGCGAACTACCATACCATATTACCATATGATGATTTCATTGTACATGTGGATGTAGTGTCTGATTTCATGCAACAAGAAGCTCCAAATGATATCCCTCTTCATAGTTGACAATATAGTTTTTTGACATAGCTATATGCATTCGAGTGACATTGATCCCACTGAATAAAATATTGGGGTTAATATATAAATAACAAAAGTCTAATTGTCTAAATAGGGAAGAACTTTTTAAAACTCTTATGGGTAAAATGAACACCTTCATCAATGAATTTTCGTAAAAATCATGTTGATCGTTGAGATAATTTATATTTCAATGCCTTATAAAATAATATTCCGTATTAATTTAAGCTGTTGATCCCACTGAATTTCATTCCTAGCTCTGCCACCACATATGCTCCGCAAATTTGGAACCATCTGCACTTAAAAATCTTTGTTTGTAGTTTGATGTTTCCTTGGTGTAGTTTGATTAAAGTCGGCTTTTAAATTAATTCCAGAACTTATTCTGTCATATTTAGGGCACTTAGTTCCTACTACAAATTTTGGTTGAGAAAGATATGAGATTCCACAAATGTGCTTTCTTCTATATTCCCTCTATGGTAGCTTAAAGTTCTAGTTTAGTAGAGGCGTAGAGCACATAGTTTTTCATGCCTTTACATGCATATAATATGGAGAAAGGGAAAGAAGCCACTTGTGTGCCCTGTTGCACTCTCTCTCGTTCTCATTCAAACACACGGTGTGAAGCTTGCACATTTTCTTACGGGGTGAAATATGCTTGATTTGAGTTTTATAGTTTAAGTGTGATTTTGTTTCTTGTAGTTTCTCTAGTATTTTTTTCTTTTTTTTTTTAATAATGGAAAATCATTTTCCATCTCTTGAACTGGTGTCCTTTGTCAAGTTGTTTTTAGTTATCCTTGTTATGTACTTTTTTACTTTTATGCCTTCTTCTAACACTTGTGTATATCCACTCTATATTCCTGCAATACTAGAGCATTTGTATTATCTTTATCTATCATATCTTGAGAAAATTAAAATTGTGTTCTTTAAAAGATCGAAGAATGCCTGCCTTAATGTGAAAATTTAAAAACATGAATGCCTGCATGGATGCATTGATGTATACCTTTTCACACAAACATGCAGGTTTTAACAACAAACTTGAAGAAGTGAGTCCTGACAAACATAAAATGTTGAACATCTTGCGTGGATTTTTCTATTGGCTACAGGTGAGTGGCATTTTTTCTGCACTTTGTTTGTTAATATACAATAGTGATTAAGAATTTTATGCAGATTATCTCCTTTATGCTATTTTATTTTGCTTGAGCTATCTTATAGCTGTAATCATTTATGAGTAATTGGGGTGGGTGAGTTGTTCAACTATACTGTTGCAGAATATGAGTAAGAAAGGAGCGTTCAAGCCTTGGGAGGACCCAAAATGCCTTGCTGTTATGCCTGGATCTTGCTAGGAGGGAGGAGTTGGAAAGACACAATTAAAATTCCTTTTTGCAGCAGCCAGCAGGAATGTAGTGTAGTAGTGTTTTTGAGACTTGAGATGGCAATTAAAGGCTACTTTTTTCTCTTTAAATATGTACTAGTAGTTTTGTATCCACAACTTGAAAACTGAAAAGATAGCAATCAAAGTAATTTGGTCATGTATGTTCCTTTGGTTTTCATATTAATATAATTGCTTCACAATGACATTCTCATTTCTCAGAACTCAATCCTCAAAAGGAATTGAAGTTGTGCAAAATTGCACATATTGGAATAAGGTTTCTCATATCACAGGGCATAGGACGGAGAAGTAGAGTGATATTTTACAATACATAGATTACAACTAATAATAGGTTGGAGACTCTGATTAAAGCTTGAGCTTGTGGCACAGCCTAAACAGTACTAACATGCAATGCATCCAAAATTGAAGTAAAATCAAACTCTACTTGACTAATGTCACCATCTAATTCTACAAGATCGATCGATCATTATGCATGCCTAAAACCAATTTGATGTACTGAAGTCCCTAAGCTTTCTAAGGTGCTTTTCCATATCTTCCCGCGTCTTCTTCCACTCTTCTTTCTGTATCACAAGAGAAGGATCTTCTCTTTCTTCCTAAAAATACAGAAATATATAGCAGTTTCCACATTAAATACACAAATAATATGATAATAAAAATTCCTTGCAATTCTGATTTGAACTACTTACCGATGGGATTATTTTGAAAGAGTTTCCATTATCATGGATGACAAGCAAATCATTCTTTCTATCCCTGTTTATTCCGTCTGGAACTGTTACCTATTTCAAAGAATTTGAATATTATTAATTAGTAATGAAATTACGTAAAATAAACTGAAATCAGAATTGGCTTGGCAAATGCACAGTAAAATTTGATCATCAAAGGCTTGAAGATGTATTCAAGGAAGAATAACACCTAAACAAACACATTTCAACTTGGTTCCAAATGTACAAGGTAAATGTTTAGTTTGTGGCCTTAAGCCAACAGGAAATGGAAACAGAAAAAAATAAGATTCTATACCCTCTTGTAATCAAAGCGAAATTCATAGAAAATCAAAAGCACCAATTGGAGCTATACATATCATCACTAGATCCAATTAAATACATTAAAATCAAACAAGTCACTTACCACCACTTTAGCTCTTGTAATAGATTTGGTTTTCGAATCAATAACATAAATCTCCTCAAAATCGAGAACGAAATCTGGATCACCTAATCTGCGGTTCCTATAATGCTTTGTCAAGTATACCTGCAAGAAGATCAAGATTATTGCAAGTCTGCAACTCCAAGAAGGAGCAGTGCATTAGTATTATTCATCTCTTAGAGATCAGATCACAGCCATTGCAGTATTTTTACTTCTCTTTCTCTCCATAACAAAAAAAACAACCAAATCCATATCCTGGAATATTCATCCTAAATCACGTACTTCACACCTACTCAATACTACCATATAGCATTGGAATTATAGATAGTGTATAATATAATAATGCACTGAATAGAAGATGCTATACCTTCAATACTTCCCTCTCCGATTTGTACATGGGATCCCTAGGCGCATCAATGGGAGGCTCTGTCACATTGTAGGATCCATATTCACTTTTTCCACATCTAATATACTACAAACAATGAAAAATACTTTGATTGTTAAACCACTAACTAACATGGAAATACAGATTTTTTAATAAGTATAGTATAATCAAGTGATGAAGTTGGAGTATATGAAACCTTTTGAGGCATTGGTGCAAGAAGCTTGGGAATTGCATACACATCAGTATCCGGTGGAGTAACGTACATCTGCAAACAATAAAAACACATTAAAATTGGTGAAATTAACATGCTAATTGCTGTGGTATGCTCAAATCTGAGAGTAAAAAGCAACGGATTTCCTCGACCTCACGGAAATCATACACGTCGTTGTCAGGATCGGGAGGTCTGCGGATGAAGAAATCGCAGTGATGGAGGCTAATCTTGTGGAATTCGTCTTCGTTGATTCTGTAATCAACGATTTTCTCAGAGTCCCAACCCTGGGTGGAGACGAAGCTGCTGCTGTAGACCATGGCAATGTCGTCGTCGCCGCCGGTGCCGGCGGCTGAGATGGAAAGGGCGAGGGAGGTGTCGTAATCGACATCGAAGTCTTTCTTGTTGTCGGCTTCCTCAACCTCATCCTCGTCCATGTCGTAGTCGTCTGGGCCTCCACCGTCCGCGTCGCCGTCGTCAGTCCATGCCCGAAAGTCGAGCCTCGGCCGAGGAATCGGCCTCAAACTCCATGCAATTGGCTTCGTGTAGGTGAGAAGGGAAGTAGTACACTGCAGCGAAGGCGCGGTTATTGAGGAAGGAAGCTTTGGTGGAAGAAAGGTGAGAAGGAGAGCAGCATTCATGGAGGCTTTTGGTCTCGGTAGAGCTAGAGAGGGAGAAAGAACCGTTAATATATTTTGGATAATAAAAGTGCGGATTTGGGTATTTATCAATTTTCATTTTTCACCTCTTGAGCTGTGGACCGTCAACCGTGTGGTACTTTCGACTTTCGGCCCCCGAAATTAAGAAAAATTGGAGTGTGCCCAAAAACTATTATGAATTTATGACCTTTTTTATTTTTTATTTTTTATTTTTTATTTTTTTTATGTAGCATTTTTTCGCCTTATACTCATATTTGTCTCCTCAATTATTTTTAAAGTGGTGGTATTTCCTTCTTTAATGTAAAATGAACATTTTTACTATTAAAATAATTATTTCATTTATTTTATTCTCTAACAAATTATTTTTTAAATGTAGAGATAACCACGATTCGATTTGAACTGAACCAGACACTATAACAACCGAATGGACTGTTACGATTCATAACAAAAAAAAAAAAAAATAATTGTTGAATTTAAACTATTTTAAAACAGAAAATAAAATTTAAAATAAATAAATAAATTTTGAACCGGTGGTTCAAACCAAAACTGGAATCCGAATAAATGTGAACGGGAACCGAATAAATTTATCATTTAAAAATGAGTTAATACCCAAAATCGTCCTCGACTATAGTGGTTTTTCTCAATTTCATCATAAACGACTTTGGTGACCTAATATCGTCCCAGACTTTTGTGTTTCGCTCAATTTAGTCCCAGACTTTTGTGTTTTTGCCCAATTTAGTCCTTCACTTGTTATTCTGTCCATTTGGTGTTAAATAAATAGACAATTCAGTAATTTTAATATTGGCATCTCTTTACTCATAGACATGTGAACTGCGAAATCTTTTTTTTTTTTTACGAATTACTCCTAAAACTGCGAATATAAAATTTGATTTGCAGGTCCAGGAGTAATTCTGTGTGTAATTCGTACAAGAAAGAGGAATTTCGCACTTCACAAGTTGAAAGTAAAGAGAGATCAATATTGACATTACTGAATTGTCCCTTTATTTAACACCAATTTGACGGGATAACAAATGGAGGACTAAATTGAGCGAAACACAAAAGTCTGGGACGATATTAGGTCACCAAAGTCGTTTAGGACGAAATTGAGAAAAACCACTATAGTCGAGGACGATTTTGGGTATTAACTCATTTAAAAATCGTGTTTACAAATCTGTTCGATTCCAATTCGCATTTATTATGATTCCAGTTTCGGTTTAAACGGCCGGTTCAAAATTTATATATTTATTTTTATATATTTTATTTTTAAAATAATCTAAATTCAAAAATTTTTTTATTTTATTTTATTTTTTTCCAGTTGTGAATCGTAACAAGAACCACCTCTGTTATTTCAGTTCAGTTGATATAGTATCCGGTTAGGTTCAAATTGAACCACAGTCATCCCTACATCTAAACAATAATTTATTGGAGAAGAAAAATAAATGAAATAATTATTTTAAGGGTAAAAATGTCCATTTAACATCAAATGGAAAAAATTGTCACTTTAAAAATAATTGAGGGGACAAATATGAATACATGAATAACTCAGGGAGAAAAAGTGCTATCAGCCTATAATTCGGGGAAAAAGTGTCATTTTTCCTAATAATAATAATAATAATCTAAAAACATAATAAGTGTCAATACAAGTTATGTCCTTGATTTTTGTCACTTTTTTATATGCTAATAAATATATACATTTTGCTTTAATTGTTGTAGATTCATTTGCATTGGACAAAATCACCCTTACACCGTTATAACACCGTTAGTTTTTAATCTATCTACCAATCTTACCATACACCTACATCTATCATATCTTTTTCCTATTTTTAATTATCATTTTATTAAAATTATCATATAACAATTAATTTAATTATAAATTATATTTTAATTAAATATTTATATGAATGTTAAATTATATATGTGTATCATATATATATATATATATATATATATATATATATATATATATATATATATATATATATATATATATATATATATATATGTATGTATGTATATTATTTGTGTATCCATATCAATATATCATATATCACTATATTATCAAATATATGATAATTCAAAAGTATCATCACTTTAAGAAATTGCAAAACATAATTTACTAATTTTTTAAATTTTGTTACTTATAAATATTTTGATATTGGGCATAAGTTTTCGCGCATCGCGCGTACAAAATGCTAGTAATAATAATATGTGGTGATGGTAGTGGTGTTGGTGGTGGTAGTGGTGGTGCAATAGTGGTGGTGGTGTTTGTGGTAGTAGTTTAAAGTCATGCACCATAAACTTTAAATATATGCACCTGAAGTCTGGGAGCCATTATTCATAAGGAAAAGAAGTTGGGCATCTTAACAGTTAATTCTATGCACCATAAGCTGTAAGTTCATTCATCTTACGCTTTAAAGTCATGCACCTTAAGCTCTAAATATATGCACCTTAAGTCTAGGGGCCATTATTCGTAAGGAAAAGAAGTTGTGCACCTTAATAGTTAATTTGATGCACCTTAACAGTTAATTTGATGCACCTTAAGCTGTAAATTCAAGCACCTTATGCTTTAAATATATGCATCTAAAGTCTGGGAGCCATTATTCGTAAGGAAAAGAAGTTGTACACATTAATAGTTAATTTTATGCACCTTAAGCTTTAAAGTCATGAATCTTAAGCTTTAAATATATGCAACTTAAATCTAGGGGCCATTATTCGTAAGGAAAAGAAGTTGTGCACCTTAACAGTTAATTTGATGCACCTTAAGCTATAAATTCATGCATCTTAAAGTACAAACTTATGCCCCTTAAGGAGCAAAATTATGCACATAAAGTTTCAGCTTCACAGTTTCAAAGTTTTGCAAATTTATGCACCTAAAGATCCAAATTTATGCACCTTAAGCAAAATTACACCTTAATTTACAAATTATGCACCGTAAGGTGCAAATTTATGCACTTTAAATGTAGATACAAAGAAATAAGAATTGAGCTTTTATCTCACGCATAAAGTAAAAGGCAGTTCACAAAAATATTTATGGATATTAAGAAAAAGACAAAAAGCTCCTTATTATAAGGTTCAAATTGGCCACTGAACTTAACCTGAAAATGCAATTAGGCCACTGAACGAAAAAAAGATGCAATTAGACCACTGAACACCCAAAAACGTGCAATTAGGCCACTGAACACTCTAAATGTATGCAATTTTACCGGATAGTAGGTTACCATCAATTTTAGCAGGTTACCTGCTTACGTGGCGGCTGAGTTGGCATTTTTAATAATTTTTAAATAATTTTTAATAACTTTTAATAATAATTTTTTTTAAAAAAATTGAAAAATAAATAAATAAATAAATTTTTAAAAAAATAAATTTGTTTTAAATAATTTTTTTAAAAAATTTATTATCAAACTTTATTAAAAATTATTTAAAAATTATTAAAAATGTCAACTCAGCTGCCACGTAAGCAGGTAACCTGCTAAAATTGATGGTAACCTGCTATCAGGTGAAATTGCATACATTTGGATTGTTCAGTGGCCTAATTGCACTTTTTTCGTTCAGTGTCCTAATTGCATTTTCACGTTACGTTCAGTGGCCAATTTGAACCTTATTCATTTAAAAAAAAAACATACATTTTTGTCCATACGATCAAAATTAATATAGGACTAAGATTTCACTCCATTTTTCACTTGAAACTTTCTTTGCACGTGAACCAATCCCTATATATATATATATATATATATATATATATATATATATATATATATATATATATATATATATATATAAACTTATAAACCTCCGGAGCAAAAGCAATCAAAGAAGTGCTTGGAAGAAATTAATGATGATTATGGTGTACAATAAATAACTGGTCAAGCTTACTAGCTTAGTACAGATGTCATTCCTTTTCAGATGACAAGGAACTTCCATATATGTACACTCCCCTTCACTCTATTACAGCAACCCCATTTAACAAACAACACAGTTGTACAAAGTGCATGCAGCGTCATCTATACGTGTGCCAACACTTGGATTTCTATAGTAAACAAACAAACAGGAAAGCTTCCATCAGTGGGAGGTTGAAGATAGGTTCCAATGTTTCTTTGTTGCTACCAGGATTTTCTCCCTCCCATTTGCGCCAGGCTCTTTCTCGTAGATGCTTGTTGTCCATCTTACAGCATGAGCAATTCGTTCGGTTCTGTCAATCACTTCGGGCGAATCTCGAATTACAACACTCCCTTCTGGCCTTAACATTCTATCAATTTCCACCATCAAATCCACCAGGTTACACCTGAAAATGTAGAGGAGATATCAGACCGCTTTCCACAGCTCAAGGGCTTTTTACCTGGCACTGTTTCTCTTTGTTCCAGAGTGGGATGGAGATTTCGGGAAAGGAATCACATAAAAAGCCAAGATCATAGCTTAGATCAAACAACTAAATTGCTTAATATGATATGCCAGGGACACATCAGGTGCTGATGGTTAGATATATAGCTATGGACAAAAATTAACTACAAAATGAAGTCTGAACAGGACACGCACACACATTTAAGATGCGAACTTCACTCTGCTTAACCTGGAACTTAGACAGTATGAACATTGTAATATCTTGCTTTATGCATTTTTTCAGGAAGCTACTTCCTACTATGTTTAAGTGGTTTTGCTCGTCAAAGTGAAACATTGCATAAAAAAGTTAGGGGAAATTGCACTTTTCATCCCTAAGTTACAGGGTAATTGTAGAATTCGTCCCTACTTGTTGGTCATGCTCACTTCTCGTCCCTAAGTTATACTGACGTTGAAAATTTCATATTTTTTCTAATAGGTCGTGCTTACTTCTCGTTCGTAAGCTATAATTGATGTTGCAAATTTAGTCCATAATGTTTTGTTAGAAAAAGGACGAAATTTGCAACATCAATTATAGCTTAGGGATGAGAAGTGAGCACGGCCAACAAATAGGGACGAATCCTACAATTACCGTATAACTTAGGGACGAAAAGTGCAATTTTCCCAAAAGGTTACCTCGCTACAATTGCAACGGTTAGATATTTAGTTACTATCAGTTGCTAAAAGACATTTCTTTTACAATCATGCATGGACAAAATGAGTTAGAGAAAGAATATTAAGATTGATAATGATAAAGTAGTAAAACTACTGAAACTATCATTATAAGATCTTGCAACGGTCAACATGACACTAGCTTCAAGCCATAAAATAACAAGCAGTAACTATTGCATATTACAATTAAATGGTCTTTCAGATTGTAAACCATTCTATCAAATTGGTGGATGCAAAGATTAACTTCTCCATATTAGATGCTCCAAAATGTAAGAACTGTTAATGTATAGCTATATGGAATATCATAAACCACAAATTCATGCATACTAACCATTTAAAAGTCAATAGGATCATACATACCTACTCTTGCCGGAACTAGGATCCTTTGTAAGAGATTCAATAGCAGCTACATGAATTAGATCATAGGTCCGAGGATATGTTGAGAAAGGCTCACACCTGAAAACGTAATCAACTGTTAACTCTCACGCTAAATCAATCCTCTGTGCTTTGTGTGTATGTTTTATGATTGGGTTTGTTTGGGGGTGGATTTTTGGCTGTGCTTAAAGTGCTAGAATGACATACCAATCATGGTAAACACCAATAAGTCCTCTATCATAAATGACATCAAGTGTTAATGGCTTATGAGCAGGAACGACATTCATCACCCACACAGGATCAGATATTATTGCTGCAGCGAAGCCTCCCAAAAATGCATTCATGTCCATGACATTTCGTACAGCTGGAGTTCCCAGTTTCAAGTTTAATGAGTTTTTGTAATATGTTACCCTCCTTGTCCATCTTCTATTGTCTGCTTCAAAAATATTGATTCCACTTTTTAATAAAACGGTCCTTGAAGAAGCTTCTACCAACCTCTGTGGCCATTTTGGAATTGACCCAATTGCATAGTCTCCTTTCACAGATGATGTCCTGCTCACACATTTTTTAAGTTCAAAGTACCTACCAACATGAAAACCATGTCAGCTATATAATTATGAAGGTTGAAGCTGCATTGGCAAGTGCTTTAGAATAAAGAGATAAAAGTCAATTCAACAATAATGCACACAAGCATCATCACCATGCAACACTTGGTTCATCAAATTCATCACACAGTTCAAGCCCAAATTCATTTTGGTTTGGAAGACATGAATCCCCACTGGGCTTTTTCCAGACAGCAGTGTTACCATCCACAACAATCAACTCGTAACACAATGAACTGGCCACAGTTTGGAGATCCGCCCACTCCTTATCCTGTTTAGACCATTGTACAGGAGGACCAGAGACAACAAAGTAGCCTCCTGGGCGAAGTAACCGATCAACTTCAATAAAGTATGTTGCATCTGCACATACCAGTTGTTTTGTTAAAATCAGAAGCATATTAGTAGTAAGATAATAGCAGCAAGTGTGGGTTGAGATATAGAAAACTTACTATATGCTGTGAAAGGAATCAAACACCGAGAACAATGCACCAAATCAAATGAGAAAGCAGGAAATGGGAGCCTGCGTGTCCCAAGCATGGCAACAAGTGCAGGTACTCCTCGCTCCAAGGCAAATTGTATTTGTGATTTGTGTGAATCTCTTGGAGCAAAAGAAACAGTCAACATGTCTTTGGAAAGTAGATAACCACCAAAACTGGCAACCTACAGGTGTAAGGAGCTAAATGGTTTCAGAGCAGTAGAAACCAATGAGTTCAAAGAAACAAAAATGGAATGCTTACCCCACATCCCATATCAAGGGCTGTCCTTAAAACTCCATCATCTAAAGGAATATACTGCTTGAGTTTCTCAATATACTGCTCTGCCCCATCTGGGAACATTGTGCCACCTCCAGGAAAGATGAAATATGGACCTTCCCTTTTCATCCATCCTTGGTGACCTTTCCTGTCAGCTATTTTATTGTAAGGCATGTTGTCATGAAATATCTGCAAAGGATAAAACACAGATTCATCAGTGACCAGACATAAAACATATTAATCACAGATCAAGCCACTCATGAAAAGGTAATGCCAAAATGGAATCTTTTAAGGATGGAATATGACTGACAGTAATCTTAAAACAAGTTATTAGAACATTGCATCAATGGTTAACCAAAATTGAAGAAATCACCAAAAGTACATCACTACCATACTAAACTTAAAGGGAAACAGGTTAAGCCATCCATCAAAGGATGATTTCCCCATTGTAACACTGAAAAGACATTGAGTAATTGGAACCATATGCCAAATTATATACGAATGAATTACTATCACTCACAACTGGACTAGGAAACATATAAATGGATCTCAGAAAATAGCTTAAACTCAGTTAACTTGCACTTAGAATTGCCTAGTTGAACATCTTTGGCAACTATCCAGTCTATGTAAAGTATGACCAAGTTTTATCTAAATGGTGAATCATACACAAAGCCACAAAGATCCAAAGTAAAGAAGGCACCCTCCGAACAGCTCAGATTTGAGCATCTTCATCCACATATTGGTATCTAGCTAGCTTATGTGAGATTTTCTTAACCAATTTGAGCTTCAAAGTCCTCACCCTTGTTCACAGTTCACATAAACATACAGCTTTAAGGGCACTGATTCACTGAAGTATAGCTAAATTCTGACCAGGCTTTATCTAAATGGAGAACCATACAAGAACCAGTCGTTATATTATAGACCGCGGTGCATGTGCACCGCGGTAAAAAACGACGCCGTTTCTTTAAGTAAAGAAACGGCCCGCCGTTAGAGTTAACGGAGTCCGCTTGTTTGGTGTATTAAACACCAACTGACACTACAGTATATCCAAACCGACACTGCAGTTATATCAAAATGATACTGTAGTTATAGTGAAATGAAACTGCAGTATATATAAACTGAAACTGAATAACATTTCACATATTTGAATGTATATTGTACAATGAAGCTGTAATTATATCAAAATGATCATGTAGTTGTGTTTTAATGAAACTATAGTGTATATAAAATAAAATTAAATAACATTTTCACATATTTGAGTCTATAAATATCGAATGAAACTATAGTTATATCGAAATGAAACTGTAGTTGTGTTCAACTGAAACTGCAGTGTATACAAAATGACACTAAATAACAGAGTTACTTTTTGGAAAAGGGTGCGAAACGGCGGAAACAAACACTGTTTATTTTCATTTAAAAAAAAGACGCGCGGTGCATAATATAATTTGCCTACAAGAACTAAAGGAAGGGGTTTTCTGAAAAGCTCAGTCCAGACTAAACTAGTACTCAGAGTAGAGTCTTCATTTACATGGCCACATTCACATCTAGGCAGCTTCAATGTGTTTTTCTTACCAAATTAGGCTTGGGGATTTGGAGGGTTCACAGTTCTCTAAGCACAGCTTTTAAGTGCATTAAATACTTCAGTAAAACATATAACTACCTACTGGGGGTTCTGCATTCTCAGTTTGAAAAGTTCAAAATTTGAAAAGAGTGATAAACTAGGTATGAAACGAAATAAAGGAAAATTCACCTTATGCAAACTCTCCGGCCACCGGACAGGAACTTTGTATCCCTCAGGGGGTGGAATCAAGCAAATCGGTGTCTCGTGAGGCAAAGGGCAATGCCGCTCCCGGTAGTAATTCATCTCTCGACTAAGTTGGCTGTTAATTCTGGGGTCCTCACAGGGCATATGGTCCACATAATCAGCAGGACAGAACTGGATCGGGGCGATCTCCCTGCCCGACTCCACGAGCGTGACGAGGAGGCTTCGCTGCTGCGAATCCCCGGAAAGCAGCGCCTGCCGGCCGGATGCCGCCAGAGAGTCACCCAGCGGCGTGAAGACGAGGAGGAAAAAAACGAACACCGCCGCAAAGAAGGCCGCGAACACCAGATCAAGCAGCTGCCACTTGCGCGCATTCCGGTGCGATGAAAATAAGCTTAAATGACCCATTTCTCAATTCACATCAACTTTAAGTTCCTACTCAAGATCCGATCATATTCAAAATGCACCCAGCTGCTATAAACTACTCCATTACGCGATTTCCATATGTGTACAAGAATCTACTACCGCAGTAGAAATGCCAGTGCTGAAGCGTATGCAGGGTGCATAACATTTAATGCAAGTTGATGGATGCTGATCTGAGCTTAGGGAGTAAATGCAAGAAGGGTTTGCCGGTTTGGTGCAGAGTGGGAGAAAACACTCACTCATAGAGCGCAGTTGGGGAAAAGAAGGTTTGGGGGTTTAAGGATGATAGCGGCACAATTAACCATAACAAAGTTCACATTATTGGTATAGTGAATTTATATTATACAAAATAATATATTTTCAGTACGTAAATAATGTATTTTTTTTTATTATAATGTACATTTTAATATTCTAAAAGTATATTATTTGATAGTATAATTCACATAACTGTATAGAAATGATTGAGGTTTTGGCGTCATACATTGGTACAACTTTCTATAATTCGTAAATTATTTTATTTGTTTAGGGCAGTTACAACCCTTTGACAATTTTTTTAGTGAACTATGGTCCATAAAACTATGTGAATTATGAATAAAATGTATTTTTTTAATATGTTAAAGTTAGATTATTTATATATTGAATGTAAACTATTTGATACTTATCTCCCGAAATGTATGTATCATTTGTTTTTGGCACGACTTTTAAGAAAGTTAAAAAAAGTTAATTCTCTTTCCATTTATGTCCTTCTACTTTCTTACAATTTTGTAAATATTTCTTCATCTCATTTGTAGACATTTCTTCTTCTTTCTTCAACAAATCCCTCCTATATTCTATGTATTCTTTTCTTCCTTATACCCCAAGTAATTATACAAAAATAAATGAACTTAATATAATACTTTTAAAAATCATCATCTCTACATTTTCTTTTGCTATAAGAAGATTTAAAAAAAAAACATAGAGACTAGTGGTGTTTACAAATCTGAAGGATGGAGAGGATTGCCGCCAATGAGCTGCAAATGTTGACGTTGAAAGCCTTTAGTTGTAGAATAGATGGATGGGTATTTCGGAGAGTGATAAAATTATGATACTTGGGATGGCGACGTTGTCGATTTAAGAGACGGTGAAAAAAAGAAAGAGTAAAAACAGTTGATGAGGATCTATATCTCCCAAAGTTCTTTGTCTTAGATTTGGAAATGAAGAGTCATAGGAAGAAGAAAAATATACTATGTATTTGATCTTCTAAATGGACATGATTATCCCTTTTTGCTTTGTGTGTTCAATATGTGGATTTTTTATTTGATTAACTGTGATTATGGTCAGGTTTTAAAAGGCGAAGACGTGCCTTACGGCGTTTTGTAATGTTGAGGCTAGTCTATCATTCCTACTCCCTCTACCATTCTCACTCTAGACAATGTCTTGCATACCGTTCTCACTCTAGACAATGTCTTGCGTGTCCCGCAGTTACACAATAACTTAGTTTCTATATCCCAACTATGCAAGACTAACCGTGTGTCTATTGAATTTTTTGATTTGCATTTCCTTGTCAAGGATCTTCAAACGGGGGTTTCACTACTACGGGGCGAACATTAATGGTGTCTACTATGGACTAGTTGCTTCTCACCCAACAATTCATGTTACACAGTTGTCTCATTTGCCTCAGTGGCACCAACAACGTGGCCACCCGTCTAATAAGGTGTTACAACTTGTGTTGCAACGCTGTAATGTTCCAGTATCTATGTCGTCTGTGCGACAATTCTACTGTTCTTCATGCAATGTACATACTAAACCTCTGCAATTAGTCTATACTGATGTGTGGGGGCCTAATGAGAAATCTATTGATGAATTTGGCTATTATGTAATTTTTGTAGACCATTTTTCTAAATACATTTGGCTATACCCCATGAAACGTAAGTCGGATGTGTTTTTAATATTTACTCAGTTTAAACAGTTAGTGGAGAAATATTTTGGCCTATCAATCATTTCTCTTTACTCAGATAATGGGGGAGAGTTTATAAAACTTGTACTGTTTCTAAATGCTCACGGTATTTCTTATTTCACCACCCCACCACACACCCCTGAGCACAATGGAGTCGTAGAGAGACAACACATGCATATCGTTGAGACTGGTCTGTCTCTCCTTCACTCTGCATCCTTGCCGTCCTCGTACTATACCTATGCCTTTCAGACAGCCGTCTACCTCATTAATCGGCTCCCAACACCGGTTTTGAGTAATTAGTCTCCGGTTTATGTCCTGTTTGGTCAATTGCCTACCTATGATAAGTTACAACCCTTTGGCTGCCTTTGTTTCCCCTTGTTGCGCCCCTATAACACCAAGAAACTACAGCCGAAGTCACGTCCGTGTATCTTTCTTGGCTACTCAAACACTCAATCAGGTTACAAATGTCTAGACTACAATTCTACTCGCATTTATGTATCTAGGCATGTTAAATTTGTGCCTCATATGTTTCCTTATAGAGATTTGCAGCAAACACCTAACAGCCCACCCTCTGGTTTCCATGGTTCAGAAGTCAGTGATGTTGTGTTCAAGTCATCTCCTGTGTTTACATAGTCCGTGACCACTCCCTTAGCTGTTCAATCACCAGCTCCGTCTTCCGCGTCTTCTTCAGCTATGTCTCTCCCTAACATAGCCGACTATCCACAACCTGCTCCGGTGGATGTTCAAACTCCGGTTCCAACACAGGTCGGCGAAAACAGTCTGGACGTCCCCACTTGTTCACTGTTAGCTCAGTCCAGTTTGTTATCACCTTCTGCTTGCTCGTCACCCATTGTTCCATAAAGTGGCCAACATCCCAGCCAATCTGTGTCTGACCCCCTGCCCGTTACCACCTTCAAAGTTCCTCAACCACATGATAATCTACGTCAGTCTACCCGCGAGCGTCGTCCCAATCCCAGGTATTCTGACTATGTTATCAACCATGCCACGTCACATCCCTTGCCTCCCGCTTTAGAACCTTTTACCGTCGCCCAGGCTCTTAAAGACGTTTGGTGGAGGAAAGCAATGGATGAGGAGTTCGAAGCCCTCCATCTTAACAAAACGTGGCAACTGGTTCCCCGCAGAGCGACTGTCCCGATTGGCTGCAAGTGGGTCTATCGTGTCAAGCGCAAACCGGATGGGTCGGTTGACCGGTATAAAGCGTGGCTTGTCGCTATAGGGTTCTTGCAGACTGCTGGCCGGGATTATTTTGAGACATATATTCCGATTATGAAACCAGTGACCATACGTGTGGTTTGGACCATTGCTTTGAGTAATCGCTGGGATTTGCGCCAATTGGACATTAATAATGCGTTCCTTCATGGAAAGTTGCATGAGGAGGTCTTTATGGAGCAGCCATCGGGGTTTGTCGATCATGCATTTCCAACTCATATTTGTGAACTGACTAAAGCCTTATATGGTCTTAAATAGGCTCCCAAGGCTTGGTACATGGAACTTTCTCAGTTCTTGTTGCGTTGTGGGTTTTTGAAGTCACAAGCAGATGCATCTTTATTTGTTTATTCTGCTAATAATGTTATTTTTATTTCCTAGTGTATGTGGATGATATTATATTAACAGGAAATGATGTTGTGTGGCTTGACAAGTTTGTTAAGGCTCTATCAACTTAGTTTGCTCTTAAGGACCTTGGTTCCTTGCATCATTTTCTGGGCATAGAAGTAGTCCCAACACTTAATGGCATGTTCCTGTCTCAGAGTCAATATATCACACACATACTGGTTTGGTTTAAGATGGATGGTGCAAAGGCTGTTTCAACACCACTGGCTACTATAGACAAATTGCTTCCTGCGCAATCTGGTAGTGCTGCGGTTAATGTCACTCAGTTTCGGCGTTTCCTTGGCTTGTTGCAGTACTTGGTCATCACTAGCCCTGATGTGTCCTATGCAGTTAACCATCTCTCGTAGTTCATGCATTCGCCGACGGAGCTGCACTGGTTGGCTACCAAACGATTACTACGCTATCTAAAGGGAACAGTTTGTCATGGACTGTTCCTCCGTACTGGGCAACCACTGTCGCTAAGTGTGTATACAGATGATGATTGGGGCGGTTGCACCACCGATGGCCATTCTACCACCGCGTACTTATTGTATCTTGGTGCTAATCTCGTTTCTTGGAAGTCCACCCGCCAGAAGTCTGTGTCACGCTCATCGACGAAATCCGAATATCGAGCATTGGCGAATGCTGCTGCAGAAGTCTTGTGGATAAAGAATTTGCTCTAAGAGCTGCGGCTGCAACTAGTGAAACCCTTGCTTGTGTTCTGTGACAACCTTAGCGCGACGTATGTGTGCAAAAATCCGGTATTCCATTCACGTATGAAGCATCTGGTGTTGGATTATTTCGGAACATTCCTTCGTTGGCTCAGCTCGCTGAGTTACTCACAAAGCCGTTAGGCCGCTCTTTGTTTCTTCTATCTCCAACGGGTCCTCAATCTATCTTGTGGGGACGTGTTAAGGATCTCCGACGGGTCCTCAATCTATCTTGCGGGGGCGTGTTAAGGATATATGTGGCTGACATATTATCTCTCTGTATTTGTGGTAGTTATGCTCCTGTGTAGAGTAGGTGTGTTTGAACAGTTGTTACAACTTCCTGCTATTCTTATAAAGGTACAGTTCATAATACTATTTATAGCTTGTTGTTTTACATCAATAAAGGTTTTCCAGGGTCACAGGTGGAGGCATGCATCCTTGATTTTTTATTTTTCTTTTGGGGGGTACATTTCATAATACTATTTATAGCTTGTTGTTTTACATCAATAAAGGTTTTCCAAGGTCACAGGTGGAGGCATGCATCCTTGATTTTTTATTTTTCTTTTGGGTGTACCCGGGGTTTCCACCGTCCTTAATTTTTTATTTTTCTTTTCTCTCATTGAATTGTAGGCACCGTCCTTAATTTTTTATTTTTCTTTTGGGTGTACCCGGGGTCTCCTCCGTCGGATAGAATGACTAATTCTCTCATTGAATTGTAGGCACCTCTTTTGGGTGGGGCAGCTGGCCTAGAGATTAAAGGCTGCTCCATACCCAAAATCAAGGATCGAACCATTGACTTTTGGTTAAAAATGGATGAGTTCCTTCCACTCAACCACACCCAGATTGTGCATCCTTGAATATGATTGTAAGGTTTGCTGCCATTCTAGTGGAATAAACAAAGAGATGATCCATGCGTCCAATTGTGGCAAATTATTGTGTAGACCATGGTCCACATAGTTGTGTGAACCATGAATGCAATATACATTTTTTATATATTAAAAATACATTATTTATATTACATTATCATATACTTTCAAATAATGTACTTTTAATATATTAAAAATGTACTTTTTATTTATAGTTCACACAAATGTGTGAATCATGATCCTACGATAATGATTGTCCAATTGTACAACATGGCCAACCCCTTGCTCGTATCACATCTTGGAATGTACCTCCCTTTGACTTTCTTTTGATATCAAAACTCAAAAATTTTGAAAGTTAATTTCTAATAAAAATTGATTCTTTAAGACTCTAAATTAAACTGAGCAAAAGTATTAGTGTTGAAATATTTCTTTCTCTTTTGGGTAATGAGTTCTTGAAGATTATGTATAGTCCAGAGAAAGTAGAAAACACAACTTCAAAGGAATAAAATATTTAAGATTTTAATTATTTCTTTTAACCTTTGACATGTTTTTCTGAAAAATAATTTCTCCTTAAAAGTTTGTAGCGATTTTTATTTTATTTTATAGTAGTTGTTTTATTTGTTTATTTGTTTTACAGTACTGGTGTAACACCCCGTGTTACGACCCCTAAGATCAATTAAATCATTTAATCAATTACCCAAAAGAAAGAATTAAATCACAATAATTAATTAGGAAGGCCCACCATAGTCCACGGGCCCTTATCTCTAAACGCAATCCTTAGTCCCAAAAGAAATAGAACTAGCAAGCCCATAATATTAGTTCCTAACTAGGACTCCTAAATATATAAATAGGGGACTTAAGAGGCACCTAGAAACCCCCCACAAGAATAACGCCCCACCTCCCCAAAGAGCTCCAAGAATCCCCCTAGAAGAAATCAAGAAAGCAAGAAAGCCTAAAGAAAGACCCTTCATAGCCAAGGAATTGATTAAGGCTAAGAGGTAACCCATGTCTCAACAAAACCTATTTTCATAGTTATGATCCCCCCTTAGGGTTTCCCCATATTATTGTGTATTAATGACTTGTGATGATTATTATTGATGATTGATGTGATGATCCCATGGGGGATCTTGATAATCTTGATATTGGGAGATTCTTGATAATTATGATGTTCTTGATGATTATATGGAGTTCTTGATGATTATGTGTTGTTCTTGATAAATTGTGTGATGCCCTTGATGCTTATGTGTTATTCTTACCGAATCTTGCAATTAGAAGGCGAATCGTATTCTTGTTGATATAAAAGTGATTAGAACCCTAGGTTGTATCGTATGATATTATTCTTGGATTATCGGGTGGGGTAATCGCATGTTTGGGTGTTGATTATGTTTAGAAAAGCATGATAGGTTATGTGCCGTTCGTTTCTCGTATTTGATCCGTTAATTGTCTACGTGTTGTCGTTGATTGCGTTGTAAAGTGTCTAAGCATGGTTTCGGGTTCCACAATGGTTCCCGGGGCGAAATTGTGTGATAAGAGTCAGTGGGGGGTAGGGGACCCGCCACCTACCCACGGCCGGAATAGTGATCCCGGTAGCGGGCAGCTGCCCGCCGGCGACCCGCTGCCCGGAATAGTGAATCCGGCGGGCAGCCGGCGGGTAGCCCCCCACCCACCGGCTACCCGCTGGAATTTTCCCCATCTTGGGTTCCCGGCTTCCCCGTTTGATGTTTCCCCGTCCCCCGTGGTGTCCCAACGGACTCCGTTTATCGTGCCTATGTCTAGTTTGATATTTCGGGTACCGTTCGTAGGTTTATGAGTCTATTATATTGCATGCTAGTTGAATTGGTATCCCGTTGACCTAGGTGGAAGAAGTATGAACCCCTTAGGACTATTCTTAGTATGTGATGGATCACGCATAGGTTTTGTTATACGTTTTCTCCCCCTTCCCAATGTGTTAATGTGGGTTGCATGTACTTGCTATGTGTTATGTGTGCATGTAACCCCGAGTTGGTTAAGATCAATCGGGCTATACGGGCAGTCGGGTGGGCTGAGAACCATACCGGCTGTTAACCAGGCTGGTAGAGACCGGTCAGGTATATAAATATTATATAGGACTAAGTTCCACTATACGGGCAGTCGGATGGGCTGAGAACCATACCGGCTGTTAACCAGGCTGGTAGAGACCGGTCAGGTATATAAATATTATATAGGACAAAGGTCCACTATACGGGCAGTTGAATGGGCTGAGAACCATCCCAACTGTTAACCAGGCTGGTAAAGACCGGTCAGGTATATAAATATTATGTAGGACAAAGGTCCATCAGTCGGTTGCGATCGGCTCCTCCGTAATGTGAGACGGGGCAGGGTGCTGCGGGGCCGTGTCAGAGCTATATGCGCTGACGCTCATGTATGGGCATGCGATTGGTCCTGTGGCGCCAACAAAGTATGCTATGTGACGAGATATGGAGGAGTTGTGTTTATGAGTATATTGGGGGATGTGACTAAGGGATTTGTGCTGGGGATTGTTTATGTTGGGTTATGATTATTAATTATGCTTAGCTTTATCTGTCTTGCCTGTTGTGGATTGTATACGCCTGTTATAACTGTTGCTTGTGTCTAGCCTTATCTGTCGAGTCATTCCCGGTTTTAAAAGCTAGAGTCTCATAGGATATATCTTCATGCTTTAAAATGGTTTTCGTATATCTATATATATCTCTATACGTATTGTATTTCAACGCGTTGGAGTGGGTTACCAGCATCTCTCGCTGAACAGATATATTTAGCTTTCAGGCACAGAAGATTAAGTCACTGGAGTGCGCTAGAGCTTGGAACATAGAAGTAGTTAGTTTTCCTTTCGGCCTGCGTGCCATGTTTATGCATTCATATCATTGAGACATTAGTTAGTTAGCCTGTGCACCTGAGTTCTCTAGCTCAGGTGTGGCATAGCACCCCGTACACTCGTACTATGTTTGGGATTTAATGAGATTTCACCTTTATTTTATAAGTTTTAAATATCTTGAAAATCTGGGGTGTTACAGTTGGTATCAGAGCCTAAACTTGACCCTAGGATAAGACTCTTAAGATCAGACCTTAGGACATTAAGCTTAAACACTAGGTACTTAGGAACATAGTGTTTAGGAATCTTAGGACGCGCGGTGAGATTGTGAAACCTACACATAACCTTTCCTCACTTTATCCCTCTCTAACTTAAAGAAACCCCCCCCCCCCCCTCGCTTATTGCATCAAGGTAAGGACGCAAAATAACATCGACCTATGAACTCCAGGATGGCACCGAGAAGAAGACAGGTAGGAACACCGAAACTCCCCACCGAGGAATTCCTGACTCAGAATCTACAACGCCTGGCCCAAATTGCCCAGGCACTAAGTACTACCGCTCCCTAGCCTTTACCAAACGAGAACTTGGAGATCCACCAACAAATCTCGACGCACCAACCACCCACCCTCTCAGGAAACGAAGATCCCACGACCCTCGAGGAGTGGATCGGGACTTTCGACAAGATATTCAGGGCAACTAAATGCCCCGAAGACCACCAAGTAAGAATGACCTCCTTCTACTTCAGACACGAGACCGACACCTGGTGGGCTCACGAAGGACCCACCTGCGAACAAGACCCCGGATTCAACTGGGAAACCCTAAAAGCGCGGCTACGAGAACAATTCTATCCCAACCACCTAAGAGCCACCATATACGAAGAATTCCTCCACCTAAGACAAGGTGCAACCTCGATCACGGAATACTACCAACAATTCCGCCAACTGGCTCGCCTCATCCCCGAGCTAGTACCCACCGAGAGGATCAGGATCGAAAGGTTTATAACAGGCCTTGACCCCGAATATCAAAAAGCCCTGGCCACACAAGAGCCAGGAACCCTCAGGGAAGCCTATGCCAAGGCATCCCAACTACAACAAGTGCCAAACCAACCCCGGGAAACACGCCTGGGAAACAAAAGGAAATCAGAAGGAAATCACATGAACCCCACCCGCGGCCTTAAAAGCCCAGGGCCGCCTCGCCCCGCCAAGTCACAACACCAACCGCTCAAGGAAGAATCCTTACTCTAAGCAAAGCCAAAATTGGGGATAGCAACATAGTTTCCGGAACCTTCCTAGTACACGCCACCCCCGCCACAGTGTTATTTGACTCGGGGGCTACCAACTCGTTTATAGCAACCGAGTTTGCCACTCGGCTCGGCCTCAACACCAGCACCAAGGTCCGACTCCAGGTCAAAGTGGCCTCCGGCGAAATCCTAGAATGCGACCGCATGTACGAAAATATAATGATCACCATACAAGGGGCGGAATTTCCCAGCAACTTAATCCGATTCAAACTGGATGGGGTACAAGTGATTTTGGGCATGGATTGGCTAGGGAAATACCAAGCACAAATCCTATGCGGAGAACAAAAAGTGGTCCTTCGGGGACCAAACGGTAAGAGGGTATCTTACCATGGAACCCACCAGGAAGCCGGGATCAAAGTGGTGAACATGATGAAAATGAAGAAATACCTAAACAAGGGAAGCGAGGCCTTCCTATGTTCGGTCGAGGACCTCAGCACCAAAACCCCCGAACCACAAACCATCCCAGTGGTAAACGAATTCACCGACGTCTTCCCGGACGAAATCCCCGGGGCACCCCCAGTCAGAGAAGTCGAGTTCACCATAGATCTCGTACCGGGCGCTGCCCCAATTTCTAAACCTCCCTACCGATTAGCACCAAAAGAAATGAAGGAACTAAAGACGCAACTGCAAGAATTGCTAGACAAGGACTACATCCGTCCTAGCACGTCCCCATGGGGAGCGCCAGTGTTGTTTGTTAAAAAGAAGGATGGGAGCATGCGCCTATGCATCGACTACAGGGAACTTAACCAAGTCACGATAAAGAATAAGTACCCCCTTCCCCGAATCGACGACTTGTTCGACCAACTTAAAGGGGCAAGGGTATTCTCAAAGATTGATCTAAGATCCGGGTATCACCAAATACAGGTGGCCAAGCCGAACATTCAGAAAACAGCCTTCCGGACACGTTACGGTCACTATGAATTCACCGTAATGCCCTTCGGACTCACCAACGCGCCTGCCATATTCATGGACCTCATGAACCGAGTATTCCGACCCCACTTGGATGACTTCGTCATTGTATTCATTGATGACATCCTAGTCTACTCCCGAAACAAGGAAGAACATGAAAGACACCTCCGCATAACCCTGCAAACTCTAAGGGAGCACCAACTATACGCCAAGTTCTCTAAATGCGAATTTTGGAAAGACAGCGTGGCCTTCCTGGGTCACGTGATAACCAAGGAAGGGATTAAGGTGGACCCCGCCAAGATCCGTGCCGTTAAAGAATGGACCACACCAAGCTCACTCACCGAAGTCCGAAGCTTCCTAGGCTTGGCGGGCTACTACAGGAGATTTGTACCCGACTTCACCAGGATAGCCCAACCCCTCAACAAGCTCATGAAAAAGAAAACCCCCTTCCAATGGGACAACGACTGCGTCTCGGCCTTTCAAGAATTGAAGGATAAGTTAACCACGGCACCCGTACTCGCCATCCCCTCCGGGGAAGAAGGATTCGAGGTCTTCAGTGACGCATCCAAGAAGGGGTTGGGGTGCGTGCTAATGCAAAAAGGCCGAGTAATAGCCTACGCATCCAGGCAGCTCAAAACCCACGAGGAAAACTACCCCACCCACGACCTCGAGCTAGCTGCCATCGTGTTCGCACTAAAAATTTGGAGGCATTACTTATACGGGGTGCAATGCAAGATTTACACGGACCATAAGAGCCTAAAGTACATCTTCACCCAAAAAGACCTAAACATGAGACAACGGAGGTGGTTAGAACTCATAAAGGATTACGACCTGGACATCCAATACCATGAGGGAAAGGCTAACGTGGTGGCGGATGCACTAAGCAGGAAGACTAACCACTCCCTCAACACCACTTGGATCCTACCGGACCAACTGTACAGGGACTTCCAAAGACTGAATTTGGAAATAATAAAACAAGGTCAAAACCACCCCGACATCCACTTATTCAACGCACAAGTCGTGCCTACGCTCTTCGAGGAAATCAAAATAGGGCAACAGCAGGATCCGGAACTAGATAAAATCCGCCTCGACCTAACCCAGGGGAAGGAAGGACCCTTCAAAATACACGAAGACGGCAGTCTCCGTTACCAAGATAGGTGGTGCGTGCCCTCAACGCACCCCACTTGAAGCAAAAAATCTTGGAGGAAGGACACAACTCCCCATACTCGGTTCACCCAGGGGGTGACAAACTATACTAAGATGTAAAAAGGTCGTTTTGGTGGCCCAACATGAAAAAGGAAATCGCAGATTTCGTGGCCAGGTGCCTAAATTGCCAAAGGGTGAAGGCCGAACGATGCAAGCCCAAGGGACTCGTACAACCCCTTGAGATACCACAAGGAAAGTGGGATTCCATATCCATGGATTTCGTCGGAGGACTACCCCCAACGAAGACCGGCAAGGATAAGATTTGGGTCATAGTGGACCGACTAACCAAAACAGCGCGATTCATCGTCATGAAGGAAACATGGACAATGACACAACTGGCCCAAGCCTACTTGAGCCGGGTAGTGAAGTATAACGGAGTCCCCCGAAACATCGTATCCGATAGAGACTCCAGGTTCCTCTCACAATTCTGGAAATCACTGCAATTAGCCTTGGGGACACAACTAAAACTAAGCACTGCTTTCCACCCCACTACGGACGGCCAAACCGAGAGGACCATTCAGACCCTCGAAGACATGCTAAGAGCATGCGTGTTGGACTTTCAAGGGACATGGGAGGAACACCTAGACCTTATTGAATTCTCATACAACAACAGTTACCACGCGAGCATTCGTATGGCACCCTACGAAGCTCTATACGGACAAAAGTGCAGAACCCCCTTATGTTGGGAAGACATGGTCGACCCAATAACACTAGGGCCCCAACACCTACAGGACACAATCACTAAGGTCAAGCACATCCGGGAGAGGATGAAGGCTGCCCAAGGTAACTAAGAGAAAGTCACTCGGCAATGACCAAGCTTCGGGGACGAAGCTTCCCGATAAGGGGGGGAGAGTGTAACACCCCGTGTTACGACCCCTAAGATCAATTAAATCATTTAATCAATTACCCAAAAGAAAGAATTAAATCACAATAATTAATTAGGAAGGCCCACCATAGTCCACGGACCCTTATCCCTAAACCCAATCCTTAGTCCCAAAAGAAATAGAACTAGCAAGCCCATAATATTAGTTCCTAACTAGGACTCCTAAATATATAAATAGGGGACTTAAGAGGCACCAAGAAACCCCCCACAAGAATAACGCCCCACCTCCCCAAAGAGCTCCAAGAATCCCCCTAGAAGAAATCAAGAAAGCAAGAAAGCCTAAAGAAAGACCATTCATAGCCAAGGAATTAATTAAGGCTAAGAGGTAACCCATGTCTCAACAAAACCTATTTTCATAGTTATGATCCCCCTTAGGGTTTCCCCATATTATTGTGTATTAATGACTTGTGATGATTATTATTGATGATTGATGTGATGATCCCATGGGGGATCTTGATAATCTTGATATTGGGAGATTCTTGATAATTATGATGTTCTTGATGATTATATCGAGTTCTTGATGATTATGTGTTGTTCTTGATAAATTGTGTGATGCCCTTGATGCTTATGTGTTATTCTTACCGAATCTTGCAATTAGAAGGCGAATCGTATTCTTGTTGATATAAAAGTGATTAGAACCCAAGGTTGTATCGTATGATATTATTCTTGGATTATCAGGTGGGGTAATCGCATGTTTGGGTGTTGATTATGTTTAGAAAAGCATGATAGGTTATGTGCCGTTCGTTTCTCGTATTTGATCCGTTAATTGTTTACGTGTTGTCGTTGATTGCGTTGTAAAGTGTCTAAGTATGGTTTCGGGTTCCACAATGGTTACCGAGGCGAAATTGTGTGATAAGAGTCAGTGGGGGGTAGGGGACCCGCCACCTACCCACGGCCGGAATAGTGATCCCGGCAGCGGGCAGCCGGCGGGCGGGCAGCTGCCCGCCGGCGACCCGCTGCCCGGAATAGTGAATCCGGCGGGCAGCCGGCGGGTGGCCCCCCACCCACCGGCTACCCGCTGGAATTTTCCCCATCTTGGGTTCCCGGTTTCCCCGTCCCCCGTGGTGTCCCAACGGACTCCGTTTATCGTGCCTATGTCTAGTTTGATATTTCGGGTACCGTTCGTAGGTTTATGAGTCTATTATATTGCATGCTAGTTGAATTGGTATCCCGTTGACCTAGGTGGAAGAAGTATGAACCCCTTAGGACTATTCTTAGTATGTGATGGATCACGCATAGGTTTTGTTATACGTTTTCTCCCCCTTCCCAATGTGTTAATGTGGGTT
Organism: Ipomoea nil; assembly: GCF_001879475.1. Lineage (NCBI taxonomy): Eukaryota > Viridiplantae > Streptophyta > Magnoliopsida > Solanales > Convolvulaceae > Ipomoea > Ipomoea nil. Next base: position 455,803 of record NW_017619219.1, read on the forward strand.
GCATGTACTTGCTATGTGTTATGTGTGCATGTAACCCCGAGTTGGTTAAGATCAATCGGGCTATACGGGCAGTCGGGTGGGCTGAGAACCATACCGGCTGTTAACCAGGCTGGTAGAGACCGGTCAGGTATATAAATATTATATAGGACTAAGTTCCACTATACGGGCAGTCGGATGGGCTGAGAACCATACCGGCTGTTAACCAGGCTGGTAGAGACCGGTCAGGTATATAAATATTATATAGGACAAAGGTCCACTATACGGGCAGTTGAATGGGCTGAGAACCATCCCAACTGTTAACCAGGCTGGTAAAGACCGGTCAGGTATATAAATATTATGTAGGACAAAGGTCCATCAGTCGGTTGCGATCGGCTCCTCCGTAATGTGAGACGGGGCAGGGTGCTGCGGGGCCGTGTCAGAGCTATATGCGCTGACGCTCATGTATGGGCATGCGATTGGTCCTGTGGCGCCAACAAAGTATGCTATGTGACGAGATATGGAGGAGTTGTGTTTATGAGTATATTGGGGAATGTGACTAAGGGATTTGTGCTGGGGATTGTTTATGTTGGGTTATGATTATTAATTATGCTCAGCTTTATCTGTCTTGCTTGTTGTGGATTGTATACGCCTGTTATAACTGTTGCTTGTGTCTAGCCTTATCTGTCGAGTCATTCCCGGTTTTAAAAGCTAGAGTCTCATAGGATATATCTTCATGCTTTAAAATGGTTTTCGTATATCTATATATATCTCTATACGTATTGTATTTCAACGCGTTGGAGTGGGTTACCAGCATCTCTCGCTGAACAGATATATTTGGCTTTCAGGCACAGAAGATTAAGTCACTGGAGTGCGCTAGAGCTTGGAACATAGAAGTAGTTAGTTTTCCTTTCGGCCTGCGTGCCATGTTTATGCATTCATATCATTGAGACATTAGTTAGTTAGCCTGTGCACCTGAGTTCTCTAGCTCAGGTGTGGCATAGCACCCCGTACACTCGTACTATGTTTGGGATTTAATGAGATTTCACCTTTATTTTATAAGTTTTAAATATCTTGAAAATCTGGGGTGTTACAACTGGGCCGAGAGAGCAACTGGCTTGGAGATGTAATCTACTTTGTACAGGGAGTTAGATCCGTCTTTGGTTTGGTAATTCCATTGTTCATTATTGTAGAACTTATGTAGTGAAGTGTATGTATTGAACACTGAATGAATAATACGCTGTACATTGAAGCCTACATATATACAATCTAATAGCAAGACCAGCCACTCATTTGAATTTCAAAATGAGTAGCTGAGAGCAATCCACTAACAACCTTCTAACATTCCACATCAAGTTGAAGCATAGATATCAAACATGCCCAACTTGTTACATATATATAAAACCCGACTCTTACTAAGCCCTTTTGTGAATATGTCACCCAGTTGATCACCGCTTTGAACGTGTGTAATAGATATTAATCCTTGCTCCACTTTCTCCCATATAAAATGGCAGTCAACTTCAATATGCTTCGTCCGCTCGTGAAAAACCGGATTATTCGCGATGTGTAACACCCCATGTTACGACCCCTAACTCTAACAAAGTATTTAATCACTTGCCCTAAAAGGAGAATTAAAAACCCATTAATCAATTAAGAAAGGCCCACCATAGTCCATGGGCCCACATCCCTATAACCAACCCCTTAGTTCTATAAGGAATAGAATTAGCAAGCCCATAGTGTTTAGACCCCAATTGGGACTCTTAGGAATATATATAAATATAGGGTCATAGGAGGCACCTATATCTTACACCACAATAATCTCTCACCACACAAGGAGTTCCAAGAATCCCCTTTAGGAGAAATCAAGAAAGAAGAAAGCTTAAAGAAAGACCCTTCATAGCCAAGGAAATTAATTAAGGCTAAGAGGTAACCCATGTCTCAACAAAACCTATTTTCTTAGCTATGATCTCCCTCTTAGGCCTCCCTCTATATTCTCGTGTCTTGATGAATTCTTCTATGATAGTTGTGTTATGATCTTGTTGATTGATAAGATGATTTATATGCCTTCTTGATGATCTTGATGTTGAAAAGAAGTTCTTGATTTTGATATAATGATTCTTGACGAATCTTGATATTTCTTGATGTTAAAGATAAAGTATGTTCTGGATGGTTTGGGCGGGATTAGAGCCCTAGGATGAATTGAGAATTTGCATTGTGATGTTCTTGATTTATATTTGGGTGGGAATTCGCATGTTTGGGTGTTGTTTATGTTTAGAAGTCGTGATAGGATGAGTTGTATGTGATTCTTGCTTTTGATCCGTAATTTGACTACGTGGTGTCGTTAATTGCGTTTGAAAGTGTCCAAGCATGGTTTCGGGTTCCACAAAGGTCCCCGGAACGAAATTATGGTAAATGAGTCAGTTGCGGTAGGGGAACCCGTCACCTTCCCGCTACTTAAAATCACCGCCGGGCAGCGGGTAGCCGCCGGGCAGTCGCCTGCCCGCCGGCAACCCGCTGCCGGAACGGTGAATTCCGGCGGGCAGCCGGCGGGCGACTCCCACCCACCGGCTACCCGCTGGCCCGTACCCCACCCCGGGTCTCCGGCTTCCCCGTTTGATGTTCCCCATCCCCCACGATGTCCAAATGGACCCCGTTTGTCGTGCTCGAGTCTAGTTTGATATTCTGGGTACCATTCGTAGGTTAAACGAGTCTTAGGAATTGCATGCTAGTTGAATCGGTAACCCGTTGGCCTAGGTGGAAGTTGTATGAACTCTTAGGACTATTCTTAGTATGTGAATGATCACACGTAAGATTATTTATATGTCTCTCCCCTCCCAATGTGTTATTACGTGCTCCTATGTGTTATGTGTTGCATGATCCCCCATTTTGGTTATAGGCCAATTGGGTGGTTCCCAGGCTAAGGTTCGGAAGTCGGTTGAAGACCGAATGGATATTTCCCGGACTAAAGGTTCGGAAGTCGGTTGAAGACCGAATGGATTGATCCCGGACTAAAGGTTCGGAAGTGGCTGAAGGCCAATGGATTGTCCTGGGTTAAGACTCAGAAGTGGCTGCGGCCAATTTGATTTACTTCTTGGACTACAGGTCCAACTATGGGCCTCGGTGCTATGACCCACCGGACCTGAACGCGCCAGGACGGTGTGTAGGGCCAATAAGCCGAGGAAGGCTGTAGTCCACCGACTTGAGTAATCAGGCGGTGTGTAGGGCTACGGCAGGCTGCGATCCGTTTATGGTAAATGAGGAATTCACTGTCCCGGTAGGCTGTTTATGTTTAGAAGTCGTGATAGGATGAGTTGTATGTGATTCTTGCTTTTGATCCGTAATTTGACTACGTGGTGTCGTTAATTGCGTTTGAAAGTGTCCAAGCATGGTTTCGGGTTCCACAAAGGTCCCCGGGACGAAATTATGGTAAATGAGTCAGTGGGGGTAGGGGAACCCGTCACCTACCCGCTGCTTAGAATCACCGCCGGGCAGCGGGTAGCCGCCGGGCAGTCGCCTGCACGCCGGCAACCCGCTGCCGGAACAGTGAATTCCGGCGGGCAGCCGGCGGGTGACTCCCACCCACCGGCTACCCGCTGGCCCGTACCCCACCCCGGGTCTCCGGCTTCCCCGTTTGATGTTCCCCATCCCCCACGATGTCCAAACGGACCCCGTTTGTCGTGCTCGAGTCTAGTTTGATATTCTAGGTACCATTCGTAGGTTAAACGAGTGTTAGGAATTGCATGCTAGTTGAATCGGTAACCCGTTGGCCTAGGTGGAGGTTGTATGAACCCTTAGGACTATTCTTAGTATATGAATGATCACACGTAAGATTATTTATATGTCTCTCCCCTCCCAATGTGTTATTACGTGCTCCTATGTGTTATGTGTTGCATGATCCCCCATTTTGGTTATAGGCCAATTGGGTGGTTCCCAGGCTAAGGTTCGGAAGTCGGTTGAAGACCGAATGGATATTTCCCGGACTAAAGGTTCGGAAGTCGGTTGAAGACCGAATGGATTGATCCTGGACTAAAGGTTCGGAAGTGGCTGAAGGCCAATGGATTGTCCTGGGTTAAGACTCAGAAGTGGCTGCGGCCAATTTGATTTACTTCTTGGACTACAGGTCCAACTATGGGCCTCGGTGCTATGACCCACCGGACCTGAACGCGCCAGGACGGTGTGTAGGGCCAATAAGCCGAGGAAGGCTGTAGTCCACCGACTTGAGTAATCAGGCGGTGTGTAGGGCTACGGCAGGCTGCGATCCATCGAACGATGGGACAGCGGTGTGTAGGGCCATAGTCTCCGAGGATCTTCGCCCACCTACTGAGTACAGCTCAGGGGTATGCCGGGCTTAGATCCGCTATGGTCCACCGACTGTGCGCATCGACAGTGTGTAGGGTCGTATGTCCCCCATTGTAAAGGGGATCGCGGTCCACCGACTGGGTGCGTCAGCGGTGTGTAGGATCGTGATCCGACGTTGAGTTCGTCAACGGTTCTAAAAGGGTTGGTTGCGATCAACTCCCCTCATACCGTGGTATTGAGGTAGGGTGCTGCGGGGCCGTGTTAATGCTATACGCATTAACCCTCATGTTCGGGGCATGCGATTGGTCCCGTGGCGCCATCATTGAGTATGTGCTATGAATGATGATTGAATGATGAAATCGGAAAGGGAACTGTGACCTTTGATGTGCATTTCTATGATAATATCTCTACTTAACTATCTATTACTGTTAACAGGCTTATCTCTACTTGTCGAGTCTATTCCAGGTTTTAAAGGCTAGAGTCTCCTAAGTATATCTTCCTGCTTCAAAATGGTTTTCCTATATCTGTATCTATACATATTGTATTTCAACACGTTGGAGTGGGTTACCAGCATCTCTCGCTGAACAGATATATTTGGCTTTCAGGCACATATGAGTAGACACCGGAGCGCGCTAGAGAAGTGAAGCGTAGAGTAGATAGTTCCCTTTCGGCCTGCGTGCCATATTTATGTATTGACATTATTGAGGATCCTAGTTAGTTTGCCTGTGCACTTGGGTTCTCTAGCCCAGGTGTGGCATAGCTCCCCATACTCTTATATTATGTTCCCGGGATTTTATAAGGATTACCTTTATTATATAAGTTTTAAATGTTCTAAAATTCTGGGGTGTTACAGTTGGTATCAGAGCCTAAGTTTGAGCCTAGGATAAGACTCTTAAGACCAGACTTTAGGACATTAGACTTGAACTCTAGGTATTCAGGGACATAAGACTCAGGAATCTTAGGACGCGCAGTGAGATTGTGAGCCTACCCACCACCATCACATAACATCCCACGACCCTATCCCTCATTAACTTAAAAGAACTTCTCTTCGCTTATCACACCAAGGTAAGGGAACGACCCTCTAAATCAGTGTAAACATTGGTTCTATAGATCAGCAACATGGCACCGAACAGAAGACAATCAAGGACTCTTGAACCCACCACACACGACCCCCTGGCTCAAACCCTGCAGCAACTCACCCAGGTCGCCCAAGCACTAAGCGACGTAGCCCTCCGCAACAATAGGCCACCACCGAACACAAACTCAGAAGTCGCCCGACAGGTCTCGAACCATCGACCACCCACGTTCTCGGGCGAAGAAGATCCCGCCATCCTCGAAGAATGGATACGGACCTTCGACAAAATTCTGGGGTTGGTAGAATGCCCAGAAGAACGCCGCGTGGAGATAGCCTCGTTCTACTTCGGACACGAGGCAGATCTTTGGTGGACCCACGAAGGACCCACTTACAGGCAGGAACCAGGATTTAACTGGAAAAACCTGAAAACGCGCCTGCGAGAACGATTCTCTTCGATGCACGAGGAGTTCCTCCACCTAAAACAAGGCACGCCGACCATTACTGAATACCATAAATGATTCCTCGAACTGGCACGCTTCGCGCCAGAATTAGTTCCCACGGAATCAACAAAAATAGAAAGGTTTGTATCGGGCCTCAACTTCGAAGCTCGAAAAGCACTAATAGTAAGCGGGCCCCGCACCCTCAACGAGGCTTACTCCAGTGCTGCCAACCTCTACCGAATCCAACTACTACAACGTGGGGTACAGGATCAGATTCGGAAGAGGAATACCGGAGGTGGTGCACCACCAATGAAGCGAACCAGAACCGACACCAACACCAGGCCAAACAACCCAGCCGGACAAAGAGCACCCCCAAGAAACAACGAAGCCAACGCGGGGGGGCTTCCCTTGCCCAAGATGCAACCAAAGCCATAGAGGCAGGGACTGCATGGGGAACCCCTTACGGTGCTTCAACTGTGGAAAAGAGGGACACAAGGCCTTCCACTGCTCGCAACCTTCAAGTTCACGCCCCATAAACATGGGCCAACACGGAGGCACGAACAACCAAGGGAATCGCAGTGCCACCGGAAAGGTATTCGTCATGAGTCGTACGCAAGCCGAACTCGTGAACGAGGACACCCTCAACGAAGAAAACATGACCCCGGAAGACGAGGATCATGCAAACCCACCAGAGGAGAACCAAGAGGACGAATTCTGTTTAGGATAGCTAAGAAACCCCTGTAACCACCCTCGTAGTTAGAGCTACTTGTTTAGTTTAGCCACTTTCAAATTATTTTAAATAAAATCTAAATATTTTAACCTAAGTAGGAAAGACCAAACAACAAACAACCACAAGAAAAACCAATCAAGTTCCACACCACTAGAAGACAAAAGAAGGAAAAAGACAAAGACTACACAACAAGGAAAAACTAATATCACCAATAGGAATTAAACTCTAAACCTCCCACTTACAAGTCCAAACTCCTAACCACTAAGCCATAAGTGTTTCTTGAAACCTCAAGGGAACACTCCCTTCTTAAAACCCCACAAATCCCTAAAACCCCAAAAATCCCCAAATCAAAAACCCTTCTTCTTCCTCACACCCTCCCACTCTCACCCTCACCCCCTCCCTCTTCGCACCCCACTCCAAAGCCGGCGAGCACCCCCCACGAAACCCACTGGCCACACATCGCCGCCACTGGCCGACCGCCGCCCATCGACCTCGCACCACAAAACCACCACCCAGCCGACCACCCCGCCTTCTCCCGGAGGTCACCCACGACACGCCCAACCCCGACCCGCTGCCCAGCACCGCCAGCCGCACGCCCAACCACCATCACCGTGCGCCACCCCCACTCTCCTCGCCGTTCGAAACAGGAACGCCACCCACCGCCGAACCCGCCGCCAGAGCCTCGCCGGAATCCCACCGGAAAAGTCGCCGGAAAATCTCGCCACCAAGAAACACTTCACAATGCCAAAGAAACCCCTCGGAATCCGCACCCCAGAGTGGAGCAATGCCGGCTACACCGTGATCGGAGGTAAAGCCCTTGAACCCGATCAATTCTCTCCAGAATTGGTCGATATGCTTAATCACCAAGGGTTATTGGATACCTATCTCACCATTAAAGGGGATACATACCCCGAACTGGTGAAGGAGTTCTACCAACATTTGGTAGCCATCAAGCGAGGTGATAAAATAGAAATCACCACCAAGGTCCGAGGCAAGGAAATCATACTTTCCGAAGGCCGCTTGGACAAACTCCTGAAATTAACCACCACAGGAATGTCGAGCTATGACCGAAAAGGGTGGATTGTTACCCAAAATACGGGGTACAAAGACTACCTCGGATACCTACTCGGAAAAGAAGAAGGTTTCACCTCGGCCACACGGCCAAATAGGAAGTGGCTAACCGCAGAACAAAAGATATTGGTTATGATTGTGACTGATAGCCTTTTGCCCACAAATAATAAAAGCAAGGATGTGGGGAGTTTGGAGTGTACTTTTGCCTATCTCTTAAAACACAAGATCAAGTTCAATTTGCCGGCCCTCATGTTGAAACACATGGAGTTTTGCAAAACCAGCAACCGACTTAGCCTGCCCTACGGAATGATCCTAAGTTGGATCATGGAGAAAAAGGTGGTGGATCTGAGCCACACTGAGGTCAAGACCGCAAGTGGCATGGTTTTCAATGCTCAAAATCTCCGTCGCAATGATATCTACTACACCGAAGGGGGACAGTACATCACCCTCGAAGAGATTTGCTTTAAACCCGAGGAATAACGAAGGGAACTGGTAGATCAGTTGGATATCTCCAACAAGAAACTCAAGCGGGCAATGCAAGAATGTGGGGAACCGGGGGAAAATGAGGAATAGGAAGAAGATAGCGAGCCCAATCCACCAGCACAGGCAAGAGGAGACCCAAGGGGCCAAAGTGGAGAAACCGTCAACGAACGCATCCTCGCACAACTCACCTGACAGAACCAGATCATGGACGAGGGATTCTCGTCCCTAATCCGCGCGACACGCGCATTGGATCAAAGGGTGGCTACCATCGAGGCCATGCTGGGCACCCGCGGGGCATCAAGCTCAGGAGCAGGGAACCAAGGTAGACCCGAACCCTCCAAAACTACCACCGCACCAAAGATCCAGTCTACCCCAACGAAGACAACACGTGAGGCCACATCTCCTAACCAGGGGGCCAAAATACGTGACGTCTAGGGGTGAAAGAGTGGACCCACGCACCGGCTTCGGGGACGAAGCCTCTTGTAAGGGGGGGGGGGGGGGGGAGAGTGTAACACCCCGTGTTACGACCCCTAACCCTAACAAAGTATTTAATCACTTGCCCTAAAAGGAGAATTAAAAACCCATTAATCAACTAAGAAAGGCCCACCATAGTCCATGGGCCCACATCCCTATAACCAACCCCTTAGTTCTATAAGGAATAGAATTAGCAAGCCCATAGTGTTTAGACCCCAATTGGGACTCTTAGGAATATATATAAATATAGGGTCATAGGAGGCACCTAGATCTTACACCACAATAATCTCTCACCACACAAGGAGTTCCAAGAATCCCCTTTAGGAGAAATCAAGAAAGAAGAAAGCTTAAAGAAAGACCCTTCGTAGCCAATGAAATTAATTAAGGCTAAGAGGTAACCCATGTCTCAACAAAACCTATTTTCTTAGCTATGATCTCCCTCTTAGGCCTCCCTCTATATTCTCGTGTCTTGATGAATTCTTCTATGATAGTTGTGTTATGATCTTGTTGATTGATAAGATGATTTATATGCCTTCTTGATGATCTTGATGTTGAAAAGAAGTTCTTGATTTTGATATAATGATTCTTGACGAATCTTGATATTTTTTGATGTTAAAGATAAAGTATGTTCTGGATGGTTTGGGCGGGATTAGAGCCCAAGGATGAATTGGGAATTTGCATTGTGATGTTCTTGATTTATATTTGGGTGGGAATTTGCATGTCCGGGTGTTGTTTATGTTTAGAAGTCGTGATAGGATGAGTCGTATGTGATTCTTGCTTTTGATCTGTTATTTGACTACATGGTGTCGTTAATTGCGTTTGAAAGTGTCCAAGCATGGTTTCGAGTTCCACAACGGTCCCCGGGACGAAATTATGGTAAATGAGTCAGTGGGGGGTAGGGGAACCCGCCACCTACCCGCTGCCCAGAATCACCGCCGGGCAGTCGCCTGCCCGCCGGCAACCCGCTGCCGGAACAGTGAATCCCGGCGGGCAGCCGGCGGGTGACCCCCACTCACCGGCTACCCGCTGGCCCGTACCCCACCCCGGGTCTCCGGCTTCCCCATTTGATGTTCCCCATCCCCCACGATGTCCCAACGGACCCCGTTTGTCGTGCTCGAGTCTAGTTTGATATTCCGGGTACCATTCGTAGGTTAAACGAGTCTTAGGAATTGCATGCTAGTTGAATTGGTAACCCGTTGGCCTAGGTGGAAGTTGTATGAACCCTTAGGACTATTCTTAGTATGTGAATGATCACACGTAAGATTATTTATATGTCTCTCCCCTCCTAATGTGTTATTACGTGCTCCTATGTGTTATGTGTTGCATGATCCCCCATTTTGGTTATAGGCCAATTGGATGGTTCCAAGGCTAAAGTTCGGAAGTCGGTTGAAGACCGAATGGATATTTCCTGGACTAAAGGTTCGGAAGTCGGTTGAAGACCGAATGGATTGATCCCGGACTAAAGGTTCGGAAGTGGCTGAAGGCCAATGGATTATCCTAGGTTAAGACTCAGAAGTGGCTGAGGCCAAATTGATTTACTTCTTGGACTACAGGTCCAACTATGGGCCTCAGTGCTATGACCCACCGGACCTGAACGCGCCAGGACGGTGTGTAGGGTCAATAAGTCGAGGAAGGCTGTAGTCCACCGACCTGAGTAATCAGGCGGTGTGTAGGGCTACGGCTGGCTGCGATCCACCGAACGATGGGACAACGGTGTGTAGGGCCATAGTCTTCGAGGATCTTCGCCCACCTATTGAGTACAGCTCAGGGGTAAGCCGGGCTTAGATCCGCTATGGTCCACCGACTGTGCGCATCGACGGTGTGTAGGGTCGTATGTCCCCCTTTGTAAAGGGGATCGCGGTCCATCGACTGGGTGCGTCAGCGGTGTGTAGGATCGTGATCCGACGTTGAGTTCGTCAGCGATTCTAAAAGGGTTGGTTGCGATCAACTCCCATCATACCGCGGTATTGAGGTAGGGTGCTGCGGGGCCGTGTTAATGCTATACGCATTAACCCTCATGTTCGGGGCATGCGATTGGTCCCGTGGCGCCATTATTGAGTATGTGCTATGAATGATGATTGAATGATGATATGATGAAATCGGAAAGGGAACTGTGACCTTTGATGTGCATTTCTATGATGATATCTCTACTTAACTATCTATTATTGTTTACATGCTTACCTCTACTTGTCGAGTCTATTCCCGGTTTTAAAGGCTAAAGTCTCCTAAGTATATTTTCCTGCTTCAAAATGGTTTTCCTATATCTGTATCTATACATATTGTATTTCAACACGTTAGAGTGGGTTACCAGCATCTCTCGCTGAACAGATATATTTGGCTTTCAGGCACAGATGAGTAGACACCGGAGCGCGCTAGAGACGTGAATCGTAGAGTAGATAGTTCCCTCTCGGCCTGCGTGTCATATTTATGCATTGACATTATTGAGGATCCTAGTTAGTTTTCCTGTGCACTTGGGTTCTCTAGCATAGGTGTGGCATAGCACCCCATACTCTTATATTATGTTCCCGGGAATTTATAAGGATTACCTTTATTATATAAGTTTTAAATGTTCTAAAATTCTGGGGTGTTACACGATGTGTATGGCAGCACAATTATCACACCACAAATGTAACTTCACTTCAACACCCAGTTCTTTTAGAATATTATGCACCCAGACTATTTCACTAGCCACATGAGCCATAGCCCTGTATTCCGACTCTGCACTTGAGCGCGACACTACACTATGTTTCTTACTCTTCCACTAGACCAATGTGCCTCCTACAAACACACAATAGCCTGTCATAGATTTTTTGTCACTCGGTGAACCAGCCCAGTCTACATCAGAGAACGCCTCAACACGCATATACCCGTGGTTAGCGTAAAGAATCCCTTTTCCAGGATCACCATTCAGATACTTCACAATTCGAATAACTGCCTCCTAGTGAGTTTGCATAGGTGCATTCATGAATTGAGTAACCACACTAACTGAAAACGCAATATCCGGACGGGTAATTGTGAGATAATTCAACTTCCCTACTAACCTCCCGTACCTCTCCGGATCTTCAAATGGCTACCCCTCTCCTGCCGATAACTTCACACCTTGTTCCATGGGCGTATCACGCGGTTTTGACCCAAGCAGCCATGTGTCACCGAGCAGGTCTAACACATATTTCCTCTATGAGAGAAATACGCCCTTCTTAGAGCGCGCAACTTCAATGCCCAGAAAGTACTTCAGCACTCCCAGACCTTTAGTATGAAACTCAGTTCCAAGAAAGGACTTGAGAGCCTCAATTCCACCTGCATCACTACCTGTAATTACAATATCATCTGCATACACTATCAACAAAACACACCCATAGTTAGTATTTTTGTAAAAGACAGTGTGATCATATGCACTTCTCTTCATTCCAAAATTCAATAACGGTATTGCTAAAACTTCCAAACCACGCACACGGAGACTGCTTTAGCCCATATAAAGACTTCTTCAGTTTGCACACTTTCCCAGACTCCCCATGAGCAACAAACCCCGGTGGTTTCTCCATATAGACCTCCTCACGCAAATAACTATGTAAGAAGGCATACTTTACATCAAGTTGGTACAAGGGCCAATGACTAGAAGCTACCAAAGAGATAAATATACGCACAAAGGTTAACTTGGCTACTGGAGAGAACGTCTCGGTATAATCTATACCGTATGTCTGTGCATACCCCTTGGCCACCAAGCGTGCTTTGAGTCTAGCTACAGAACCATCCGGGTTCATCTTAACCACATACACCCATTTGCACCCAATAGCAACCTTACCATGTGGAAGCTGTACTAGATCCCAAGTCTGGTGTTCCTCAAGAGCGTTTATTTCCTCTACCATCGCATGCCTCCAACCATCATGGGACATAGCCTGACTCAAAGACTTTGGAACAGGAACAAACTCTAACTGAGACACAAAAACACGTGAAGATGACGATAAATTGGTATATGACACAAAGGACAGAATGGGATGAACACAACGACGTTTACCTTTCCGAATGGCGATAGGAGCATCCTGATCTGTCGACGAAGATTCTGGTAAGGGAGGATTCACTGGTGGTACCGGTGGGGCTGCACGTGTGTTAACTTCTCTCAGCCGCTTGTGATAAACCTGCGTAACTGGAGGCCTAGACTCAACCCCTCCTACGGAGTGAGGGATAGTAACAACGTATGTTAGAAAATTATCTGACTCGGAACCACAACCAGATGGATCAGGGAGCACCTCACTAAACAAAGTAGTCTCGAAGAAGGAAACATCAGCAGAGACTAAGTATCGCCCCAAATCCGGGGAATAACAACGATACCCTTTTTGAATACTCGAATACCCCAAGAAAATACACTTTAATGACTTAGGATCGAGTTTCCCCCTTTGAGAACGAACATCCTGGACAAAACAAGTACACCCAAACACTTTAGGAGGAAGGGAGAACGACGGTTTGGACGGATAGATAAAGTGACAAGGACTTTGACCCCCAAGGACTCTTGTAGGTACGCGGTTTATTAAGGAACACGCTGTATGAACAACATCTGCCCAGAATACTCTGGGAACTTTCATTTGAAACAACAAGGCTCTAGGAACCTCCAACAGGTGGCGATTCTTACGTTCCGCCACACCATTCTATTGAGGAATGCTGACATAAGACGACTGATGTACCATCCCATTTTGACTCATATAACTCGAAAAGGGACGAGAAAAATACTCAGACCCATTATCACTCCACAAAACCTACACCACTTTATTGAATTGAGTTTTGACTATAGCACATAGATTACAAAAGATCCCAAACAACTCATCTCTAGATTTCATGAGGTATAGCCAAGTGTGTCTAGAGAAATCATCTACGAAAGTTACAAAGTATTTAAACCCAGACTTCGATACTACTTGACATGGACCCCATATATCTGAGTGAATCTATTGAAATGAAGATTCTACTCTATTATTGACCCTAGGAGGGTATGGAACTTGGCAATGTTTAGCAAGCTTGCATGACTCACATTACAAGATAGACAAAGACTCTAACCCCGGACACAACTTCTTTAAGATAGACAAAGGCGGGTGACCATACCGGAAGTGCAACTGCAACGGAGACATATTTCCCAACAAACCAACCGGAACACCTCCAGAACCCTTTGACAGTCGTTCTAACACGTATAACCCACCAATCTCCTTCTCTTTACCAATAATCTTCTTCGTCAATAGATCCTGAAACAGACAATAACCAGGGAAGAACATGAGACAACAATTTTGGTTCCGGGTAATTTAACTAATTGACAACAAATTGAACGGAAACTTTGGAAGATATAACACAAAAGTGAGAGGCAACGACGAACAAACATTCACTCTAACTTTACCTAAAACAGAAGTGGATGAACCATCTGCTAAAGTAACTGTAAGACCATATTTAAAGGAACAATATTCAGAAAACATATTTAGATTACCTGACATGTGCTCACTGGCTCCAGAATCAATGACCCATTGTCGAGACGAGGAGGAAACACGAGCAATAGGATTAGCTGTTTGAACAAAGCTAGCTGAAGGAGATGGCAATGGTCCTGGACTTGCGAGAGGCTGCGAGGAAGATAGCTTCAATTGATAAAGCAAAGCCAATTCTTCCTCAGTTATCATAACCATGTTTCCTTCTAGTTTAGAGGTAGAATTAGCAAATCTCTTGTGGTCAGAGAGTTGCGGGCATTGGTTGCGCAGATGACCGGGGTCGCCACAATTGTAGCAAGCCTTTTGTCCTCGACCTCCTCCGCGCCCTCTACCCCGTCCCCTAAACCGACCTCCTCGACTTAGCATTATCATTCCCACTATCTCCATGTGAGAGAAAAAATTGTTTCTCCAACATACTATCAGTATTAAGATTAATTGACGCATTTTGAACCATAGAAAAAACTTGGTCTAGTGAGTCCAACTCCTTATTCCCCAACAATTGGGATTTCAAAGCATCATACTCCTTATCCAACCCAATAATCCAACTAAAGATATGCAACTGATCACATTGCTTTTTCATTTTACCCATTTCATCAGTAATCGGCATAGCAGTACACAATGCCTCAATCACATTTTTGAAGTCATAATAGTAATCTCTGATGTCTCGCCCTTTCTGAGACAGTCGATGAACATCCTAGGACAGCTGATACGACCTCCTCAAATTATTTGCCCCGCTAAACCATTTATTTACTAATTCCCACACTTTGTTCACACTTTTACAATGTGGTATAGATAGGATTATTTTCCTATCAATGTAATTTATTATACGCGAAAATAGGGCGTTATCGTTTTTCTCCCACTCTTGGGCTTCGGTAGGGTCCACTAGACATGTTTTAGTTAAATGTCCACCTTTACCCATACCTCTGAAGTTAACTTCAACTAAAAATTTCGATTCCCCAAAATTGGACCCATCAGGTGCCAACACCATATAAATCAATTTAGATGGAGTTGACACCGCCGTAATGGTCCTACCTTCTGCCATAATAAATAAACAAAAAACCAACTTGGAATTCACGCAACACTTCAACACTAGGCTACACCACCACTGCAGATGTGTCGAGCGTACAGAGACGAGCCCAACAGTGCAAGCCGCGACCGGAGAAAACGCTGGAACAGGGCGCACGCGCCGACGCGTGGCGTCGGAACCGTAGGACTGCGGCGGCGCATGAGACCTCCGATGGCTGCTCCGCTCCTTCCGACGGCGTCGCCTCCTCTTTCCGACCAACACCCACTACCCACATTCACCGCTCTGATACGATGTAGAACTTATGTAGTGAAGTGTATGTATTTAACACTGAATGAATAATACGTTGTATAGAGAAGGCTACATATATACAATCTAATAGCAAGACCAGCCACTCATTTGAATTTCAAAATTAGTGGCTGAGAGCAATCCACTAACAACCTTCTAACAATTACCTCCTCCTCGGTTATTTTGATTTAGATCATGTTTGGTAAAATAGTTAGTTTATCCATCTGATAGGAATATTTTTGTAAGTTTTGATGAGCCAAATGTATCTTTAGATCCCCTTAGTTTTTAAGTCTTTAGTACAAGCATCATAAATCAGAATATTGAAATCAGAAGGAATCTACCATAGGAAGAACAAAATTAATTTGAGAAATTAATTTTGGTCCTACGAGTATTCATCCGTGAAAGAAGCATAAAGCGATGGCGTTGCAAGGAATAATCGGATGAGCCTAACGGCAAAATGGTAGAGGTCCTTACTCTAAACGATCACACCCGAGATCGATTCCCCCCAAGGATTTATGTTTTTTATAAGGCAGATTTTGAAGGAGCTCGATGTGTGCTAAAAGAGCACAATGTGTCCGAAGGAGCACAATGCTACCTAAGAAGCACAATGTACCGAAAGAAGCACAATGTTCAAAGTCAAGGAGGACGATGTTCAAGTCAAAGGAGCACAATGTGGCAAAAGAGCAAGATGATCAGAAATTGGATAAATTCGAAGGAATTTACTCCAAGTCCACCCACATGCCACAAGACTCCAAAATTGCCTGAAAGACATTTGATCAGAACAGAAAAATATTTATGAAGGCATGAATATAAAAACTTATCCTAGAAATAAATTCTATCAGATGAATTTATTTCAAAGATTCGTTGGATATTCAAATTGACAATTAAAGTAATATTTTTAGAAACAACTAGAAAATCAAAGTTGTGCTAAAGAATTACTTTGTCAGGCAAGTTGACAAATCAAATCAAAATTGAAGATCTACTACTGTCAACAATATCAGGCTATGAAGATTCAAAATTCAAATATCAAATTATCCCACTCCAACGGATATATTTGATTATCTATAAAAAGCCATGAAGACTTGAAGATAAAAGCAGAGATAGAGGTGAAAAGAGATAGAAGTGCAATACAAGTGCAAAATTCAAAAGTGCTAGTGCTCAAAATATTCTAAGAGACTTAGTCTGAATAGTCTCAAATCTAGTTGGAGAGAGAAATACAAATCCTTGTATTTGTAAATTGTAGAAAGAGTATAGCTGTGTGCAAAATACTCTAGTGAGTGTAGCTGTGTGCAAAACACTCGTAGTTGCTAAGTGTAGCTGTGTGCAAGACACTTAGTTGGCGTTGAGTATAGCTGTGTGCGAAATACTCGGAGTTGAGTGTAGCTGTGTGCGAGACACTCGGAGCAGGGTGTAGCTGTGTGCAAGACATCCGGAAGAAGTGCCTGTGTAGCACTTGTTCACTATTGTAACTGTGTGTGGAAAATAGTGAATTTCTCCTAGACGTGAAAGGAGAAAAGTGGACTAGGAAGATTACGCCACTTCCGAACCACTATAAATTGCCTCTCTCATTTACATACCGCACTTACATTATTTGCTATATCTATCTATCTCATCCGACTAACCCGTTTACTATTCACAATTAATCTTAATCATCCCGGTTTTGTGTGTCCTCACGTATGCATGTGACTCAAACTTCTCGAGCTTAAATACTAATTTATTCTAAGCAAGTTTGACGTGTAACATTCGTCACACGGACGACGTGACACGATATTTATTTACAATCTTGAATATTGTTATTATATATTGAGTGCACCATCTCCTTTATATATTCAAGATATCTCTGTCACTTTACATATCATTTGTACCTATCTTACTTATACTTGCACACTTAATTTACTAGTTGGCATAACTCTTTACTATTATTCCGCTGTGCAGTACAAACTTGCTCTATTTACTTGTTACTTAGAGTTGTAGTTACCGAAGAGTTATTTAATTTGAAAAAGCTTGAAAGTCTATTCACCCCCCCCCCTCTAGACTTTCACCACCCTATCGGGACCAACAATTGGTATCAGAGCGGTTGTCTATTTGAGTCAATTTTGACTGCTAGACAGATCTCGAAAAATCAAGATGATGAAAAGAGATAATGCTCTTGCCAAAAATTTATTATTTTCCTTAGAAAAATTTGACGATTGGAAAATTCGCATGCAGGTACATTTATCCGCATTACACGAAGAAATGTGGGAAGTAGTTACAAGTGGTCCTATTGAGATTTTACAAGTCAACACTTCATCCGTACAAACAAGTGACACTCCACAGTACATTCCAAAACCAAAAGTGGAATGGTCTCGTGAAGATAGAACAAGAAATAACTTGGACAATATTGCCAAGGATATTTTGTTTAAATCTATCGATGACACGATATTTCCAAAAGTTCGAAAGTGTCAATCCGCGAAGGAAGTATGGGAAACGCTCATTCAAATTGGTGAAGGAGACGAACAAGAAAAGGATAATAAACTCACTATAGCATTAAAGAAATTCGAGGATTTCAAAATGCTAACCGGCGAGAATATTACCGACATGGAAACAAGATTTGACAAAATCTTAGGAGAGATTAATGATCTTGGAAAAGATATTAATCAAAAAGAAATCTCACTCAAAATTCTACGTGGTCTACCATCTACATGGGACATGAAGGTCACAGCCATGAGAGATCATAGGGATCTAAAAACCCTATCAACCGATAAGCTCTTTAGTGATCTGAAAGCTTATGAATTTGAGATGAAATCAAGATTAGAGGAAGATCATGAAGAAAAGAACAACGCGCTTATAGCCGAGCAACCATCAACCTCAAGGTCAGTACAAAATGTTGAATTATTGCCTAATGATCAATTTGCTCTCTTTGTCAAGAAATTCAGGAAATTCATGAAGAGAAGCCATCAGAATATTTCTAGCTTATGCCGCATACAAGAATTTCACTGTCTATCAAATGGACGTGAAAAGTGCATTTTTAAACGGATTACTTGAAGAGGAAGTCTACGTTGAGCAACCTCCCGGTTTCGAGGTAAAAGGTGATATTAATAAGGTCTACAGATTAAAGAAGGCGTTATATGGGTTAAAACAAGCACCGAGAGCTTGGTATGACACCCTATCAACGTTCCTAATTAACTGTGGTTTCACAAAAGGCCTTGTTGATAAAACCTTATTTAGAATTCAAGAAAATGATCATATTTTATTGGTACAAATTTATGTTGATGATATTATCTTTGGAAGTACTAATAAAATTCTTTGTGAGAAATTTTCTAAGCTCATGCAGAATAAGTTTGAGATGAGCATGATGGGAGAGTTGAACTACTTTCTTGGTTTACAAGTAAAGCAACTCAATGAAGGAATATTCATCAATCAGGCCAAATACACAAAAGATCTTATGAAGAAATTCGGTCAAGATGGAAAATCCTCAATCAAGATCCCGATGAGCACATCTTTACGATCAGATAAAGATGATGAAGGCAAGGATGTTGACGAAACAAAATATCGAGGAATGATTGGATCATTACTATACCTCACTGCAAGTCGACCAGATATATCTTATTCAGTGGGAGTATGTGCTAGGTTCCAGTCAAAGCCAAAAGAGAGTCATCTTCTTGCTACCAAGAAAATCATCCGATACTTAAAAGGAACAGTCAATGTGGGATTATGGTATCCCAAAGAAGGTAATTTTACACTAACTGGTTTCTCAGATGCAGATTTTGCAGGATGTAAAATCGATCGCAAAAGTACCTCAGGAACGTGCCAGTTCTTAGGGGGAAGGTTGGTTTCATGGTTCAGCAAAAAGCAAAACTCCATAGCTACAAGTACAGCCGAAGTTGAATATATAGCTGCTGGAAGTTGTTGTGCGCAAATTCTTTGGATGAAACAACAGCTGAAAGATTATGGCGTGAATTGTGAAAATGTCAATATATTGTGTGACAATACAAGTGCTATTGCCATAACACATAATCCCGTGTTACATTCAAGAACAAAACACATTGATGTGAGACATCATTTTATCCGGGATCATGTTGAAAAGAAGGAATTATCAATCGAATATATCCCGACCGAGAATCAATTAGCTGATATTCTCACAAAGCCTCTGTGTGAATCAAGATTTTCGAAATTGAGACACGAAATGGGCATGATTGAATTGAGCTAAGTTTCTAAACTCTATTCTAATTATAAGCTCAATTTTTCATCTGATATTTCGACACTTTATCTGATTTAAATTTTCGTGCCTATGTGTCACACATGCAAAAAATGTCACATCTTTTTTAAAGTCCACCTATATCTATTAAATGGTGTTAAAGCACATAGTGCTTATATATCTTTCTAACCGTATATCTATATACATATATACAAGTAGAAATCATTTAGATATGCCAAATCTTACCATTTAAGAGTGATAAGATGGTGTGATGATAGAATGTCTTAAATGAGAACACCTTTTTATGGTAGTTGTGCACAATAAATAGTCTAGAAAGAATAGATTTCTCTTTCTTCCATCTACATAAAAACGTGTAGATACATACATATTATTTTCGAACAGATTTAGTGCTCTTTGAATTTTATTTCAGGTAAAATCAGTCCGAGTATCTAAATTTTTGGCTCCACATCAGCAGACAAAATGGATGGAGAATATATAACCTAAACTAACTATCAGTTAAGTCAAAGGTTGGAAGCTATTGGAATATCAAAAATACCCCTCACTTATTAAAAGTCAACATTTAATTGTGAGGATATTTGTGTAAAGACACCTCTTTTTTACCCAATCGATTGGAGAAGCCACCATCACACTCAAATTTTCAAAAGCCTTTCATCTTCCATAGCCGAAATACAAACCTCTTCTTCCAAAAATTCTCAATCCCTCAAATCTCCTAAAAATATCAATCGCATTATGGCCACCATTGGAGATACAAGCTCACAACCGAATGAAGAACACACCACACAACTCAATCTTACAAAGCTAGCAGTGGGAATCAAGGCCGGAGGAAGTTTTGACCCTCAAGAATTCCTCAAAGAAGCCGAGAACTCTCATCTTGCACAAAGAATCATCAATGCACTTCAACAAAGCAATCTAATGAGGTTATGTTCTTACTCATATTCTGGATTTTATGATGAAGATGTAGCAGAATTTTATATGAATGCCAAGGTTGTTGGATGGACCATTGAGTCCACCGTGAATGGAACTCTCATCACCATTGGTGAACACGAGTTACACACAACCTTTGGACTGCCCATATCTAGTCCAGAACAACCACTGTTGGACTTAGATGTTCATTTATATGATCATACGGAAATTTGGACAGAAATTCGGAATGAGAATGCCTCTCTCGAACCAAATCTTTCCGGTCAAAAATCTGACTTGAAGCATGAGTATGAGATGCTATTTAGAATTCTCTATAAATGTGTGTTGTGCAAATTGAATACTATGGAGGATATATCACCGTGAGAATTGGAT
>NW_017619219.1:476712-606712 GCF_001879475.1 Ipomoea nil
GGAGAGTTGAACTACTTTCTTGGTTTACAAGTAAAGCAACTCAATGAAGGAATATTCATCAATCAGGCCAAATACACAAAAGATCTTATGAAGAAATTCGGTCAAGATGGAAAATCCTCAATCAAGATCCCGATGAGCACATCTTTACGATCAGATAAAGATGATGAAGGCAAGGATGTTGACGAAACAAAAATATCGAGGAATGATTGGATCATTACTATACCTCACTGCAAGTCGACCAGATATATCTTATTCAGTGGGAGTATGTGCTAGGTTCCAGTCAAAGCCAAAAGAGAGTCATCTTCTTGCTACCAAGAAAATCATCCGATACTTAAAAGGAACAGTCAATGTGGGATTATGGTATCCCAAAGAAGGTAATTTTACACTAACTGGTTTCTCAGATGCAGATTTTGCAGGATGTAAAATCGATCGCAAAAGTACCTCAGGAACGTGCCAGTTCTTAGGGGAAGGTTGGTTTCATGGTTCAGCAAAAAGCAAAACTCCATAGCTACAAGTACAGCCGAAGTTGAATATATAGCTGCTGGAAGTTGTTGTGCGCAAATTCTTTGGATGAAACAACAGCTGAAAGATTATGGCGTGAATTGTGAAAATGTCAATATATTGTGTGACAATACAAGTGCTATTGCCATAACACATAATCCCGTGTTACATTCAAGAACAAAACACATTGATGTGAGACATCATTTTATCCGGGATCATGTTGAAAAGAAGGAATTATCAATCGAATATATCCCGACCGAGAATCAATTAGCTGATATTCTCACAAAGCCTCTGTGTGAATCAAGATTTTCGAAATTGAGACACGAAATGGGCATGATTGAATTGAGCTAAGTTTCTAAACTCTATTCTAATTATAAGCTCAATTTTTCATCTGATATTTCGACACTTTATCTGATTTAAATTTTCGTGCCTATGTGTCACACATGCAAAAAATGTCACATCTTTTTTAAAGTCCACCTATATCTATTAAATGGTGTTAAAGCACATAGTGCTTATATATCTTTCTAACCGTATATCTATATACATATATACAAGTAGAAATCATTTAGATATGCCAAATCTTACCATTTAAGAGTGATAAGATGGTGTGATGATAGAATGTCTTAAATGAGAACACCTTTTTATGGTAGTTGTGCACAATAAATAGTCTAGAAAGAATAGATTTCTCTTTCTTCCATCTACATAAAAACGTGTAGATACATACATATTATTTTCGAACAGATTTAGTGCTCTTTGAATTTTATTTCAGGTAAAATCAGTCCGAGTATCTAAATTTTTGGCTCCACATCAGCAGACAAAATGGATGGAGAATATATAACCTAAACTAACTATCAGTTAAGTCAAAGGTTGGAAGCTATTGGAATATCAAAAATACCCCTCACTTATTAAAAGTCAACATTTAATTGTGAGGATATTTGTGTAAAGACACCTCTTTTTTACCCAATCGATTGGAGAAGCCACCATCACACTCAAATTTTCAAAAGCCTTTCATCTTCCATAGCCGAAATACAAACCTCTTCTTCCAAAAATTCTCAATCCCTCAAATCTCCTAAAAATATCAATCGCATTATGGCCACCATTGGAGATACAAGCTCACAACCGAATGAAGAACACACCACACAACTCAATCTTACAAAGCTAGCAGTGGGAATCAAGGCCGGAGGAAGTTTTGACCCTCAAGAATTCCTCAAAGAAGCCGAGAACTCTCATCTTGCACAAAGAATCATCAATGCACTTCAACAAAGCAATCTAATGAGGTTATGTTCTTACTCATATTCTGGATTTTATGATGAAGATGTAGCAGAATTTTATATGAATGCCAAGGTTGTTGGATGGACCATTGAGTCCACCGTGAATGGAACTCTCATCACCATTGGTGAACACGAGTTACACACAACCTTTGGACTGCCCATATCTAGTCCAGAACAACCACTGTTGGACTTAGATGTTCATTTATATGATCATACGGAAATTTGGACAGAAATTCGGAATGAGAATGCCTCTCTCGAACCAAATCTTTCCGGTCAAAAATCTGACTTGAAGCATGAGTATGAGATGCTATTTAGAATTCTCTATAAATGTGTGTTGTGCAAATTGAATACTATGGAGGATATATCACCCGTGAGAATTGGATATTTGCATGCTGTGATAAATGGAGTTAGGGGAGACTGGAGTAAACTTATCTTGAGCCGAATTGCACACTTTGTGAAAGGTGCAAAAATAAGGAATGAGAAGTTCAACCGTATATTAGGGTTCGGTTTTCTCATTGGTGAGATTATCAAAAGAAAAGGGTTGACTATGAGGTCAAAGAAGCCTTTTGGGAGTAATAGAATCTTGTTTAAAGATCATGAAGTGATTAGTGATCTAAATTCCAAAAGAAAGAGGAAGCCGAGAGGTATCCCGGCTAGAAAAAGACCAGTTGCAGAAATTCTTGGTCTACCCTCTCAATCCCATGAAAACCCTACATCAAGCCAAAATCCAAACACAAGCCATAACCCTACCTCAAGCCTCAACCCTACCACAAGCCAAAATCCTACCACATGTCTTAACACAAATGCAAGCCAAAGTCTCTTAAATCCTTTTTCCCAAATTGCCGAATTGGAAACAATGTTGAATGAGGAGATTCATCAAGTTGAAGGTTTAGACTTTGTGTTAGTGAATGAATACCGTAGAGTCCTAAATTGGAGAAAATGGAGACTTGGTCCTTATGATGAGTTGATGACTAAGGGACCAAGTATGCATGAAGAAGAATTGTTTTCTTTAAATTGGATTGGCAATTTTGATGTTTGCCATGCAACCTTGTTGTCTACGGTGAATGGAGCATTTGTGAATAAATTGAAAGCCAAATTGGCCGAAGCTACTGTTGACTGCACTGTTCAAGGTGATTTGCCTACTGAAGGAAATTTTTTAGTTGATATGGCCGAATTTGTGACAAGGGATGTTGAAGAAAATGTCACGTATGGTGTACATTTGATGGATAGTGGCTTATATGATGTGAGTGTGTTAAATCTCACTGAAATAAGTCAAGACCAAAATGCCATGCAAGCTAGTCAACATACGGAGGAAATTCAATCTATTAATGCAGAAAGTGCACATGGTGACACTCACGTGCTACACACTCCGGAAAGGGAAGGAAATCTAGTGGAAAATCAAGCTCAATCTCACATGCTTGAAGCCAATTTTGCTCAAGAAGGAGCAAGGTGTTTTCCCTCATCCCGAGAAGAGCAAGAACTTGATGGCACACCTACAAATGAGAAATTAAAAAATCTGGAGAATGTTGTCTTAAGCCTTGTTGACCGAATGGAGAGCATGTTTCAAGAGATCTACACTCATGTGGATCAAGTTGTCAATATTCAAGGTGGAAAATTCGAAGCATCTTTTGATGAAAATCGGAGAAGTCAACAACATTTGATTGATACCCACCAAGCACTTGAAAGACAAGTTGGAAGTTTGAATAACAATGTCAAAGGGCAACTTAATGAGTTCTATATCCAACTTTCCCAAATCCTCAAGAATTCTGGAAAGGCAAATGAAGCAATTGCCGTGAGCCAAAGCCAAGGTATTCTCAATGTTGTTCATCAACATGGAAAGCAGATTAGTGATGTCCACACGGATCTCATCTCAGTTAACACCAAAGTGGGCTGTCTTTGGGGTTCTTATGAGAATATTTCCGAATCCATTTCATCTCTTCGTGAATCGGTTCATACACTTCTTGATTACGCCAAAAAGGGGGAAGAGAGATTCAGTCATTTGGAGAGCATGATTGAGATGATGATGACTGCCATGGCTAGCAGAAATGTTGGCACAAGCAGTAGTAGAGGTGGAGGAGGCAGATCTGCTGGAAGAAATGCACCAAGAAGAGGAGGATTGGAGTATTGGTTCGGTGGTGGTGAAGCTGGCAGTCCAGGAGGATCAAGCAATGCAAATACCACTAACCGTTCTTTTCGTGATATTGTTTGTGCAGGAGGAAACATTGAGCAAATAAATTGGTACAACCGTGCAGCTCTTTATTTGGAATCCACACCGAGAGATGGTAGAGTTGAAATGCCAAAGTTGGTGACTTTGAATGATCTACCAAAAGGAATGAAGAAAAGTGGTCCTAGTGATCAAAACATGTGGGTTTCAAGTGAAAATTTCAGAAGAATTCAAAGCTATGCTAGAGCCTTGATGATTATGGTTCTAAGGGACTACATCAAAGTCAATGATGCCGAGCTACAAGATGGAAAAAGTCTAGAAGAGTGCATCATATGGTATGAGGAAGGTATACTGCCCGGGAGAAACATCACTGAAGCTTTCAACTACTATTCAGTTGGGCAGGTATGCAACAACTTTGCCATTAGTGACAATTTCGTTGATGTTCAGAACCATATTAACAATGTGCTCAAGGAAAAGAGAAACAAAGTGATTAGATGATTTGTATGATTGGTACAATTTTTGTGGTCCACGGGTACATGAACCCATAAAACAATTTGGAATGATTTGAATTATCTGTTTATAATGCTATTAAGTTGTTTCTTAATTTTATTATTTGTCTTGAAAGGTAACATTTTTAGCTTAGAGTGTATCAAATCGCATGAATTGGAAAAATGCAAAAATTCATTATCATTAAAATTCCAAAAATGCGAAATAGGAATATAGTGGCTAAAAATACCTTTCCTAGAGTCAAAATCATTTGTTAAACTCATCTTGGCTATGTCAATGAAAATAAAATCTTTTGAAAAATAATTGTTTTAAAAGACAAGCCAAATGACCGAGTATAGGTTTTGGCGTCATCAAAAAGGGGGAAAATTGATAGGAATATTTTTGTAAGTTTTGATGAGCCAAATGTATCTTTAGATCCCCTTAGTTTTTAAGTCTTTAGTACAAGCATCATAAATCAGAATATTGAAATCAGAAGGAATCTACCATAGGAAGAACAAAATTAATTTGAGAAATTAATTTTGGTCCTACGAGTATTCATCCGTGAAAGAAGCATAAAGCAATTGCGTTGCAAGGAATGATCGGATGAGTCTAACGGTGAAATGGTAGAGGTCCTTACTCTAAACGATCACACCCGAGATCGATTCCCCCCAAGGACTTATGTTTTTTATAAGGCAGATTTTGAAGGAGCTCGATGTGTGCTAAAGGAGCACAATGTGTCCGAAGGAGCACGATGCTTACTAAAGGAGCACAATGTGACCAAATCTGAAAGAAGCACAATGCCACCTAAGAAGCACAATGCGAATGAGCACAATGCCACCTAAGAAGCACAATGCTGTCAGAGCACAATGCCACCTAAGAAGCACAATGTTGTCAGAAGAGCACAATGTACCGAAAGAAGCACAATGTTCAAAGTCAAGGAGGACGATGTTCAAGTCAAAGGAGCACAATGTGGCAAAAGAGCAAGATGATCAGAAATTGGATAAATTCGAAGGAATTTACTCCAAGTCCACCCACATGCCACAAGACTCCAAAATTGCCTGAAAGACATTTGATCAGAACGGAAAAATATTTATGAAGGCATGAATATAAAAACTTATCCTAGAAATAAATTCTATCAGATGAATTTATTTCAAAGATTCGTTGGATATTCAAATTGACAATTAAAGTAATATTTTTAGAAACAACTAGAAAATCAAAGTTGTGCTAAAGAATTACTTTGTCAGGCAAGTTGACAAATCAAATCAAAATTGAAGATCTACTACTGTCAACAATATCAGGCTATGAAGATTCAAAATTCAAATATCAAATTATCCCACTCCAACGGATATATTTGATTATCTATAAAAAGCCATGAAGACTGGAAGATAAAAGCAGAGATAGAGGTGAAAAGAGATAGAAGTGCAATACAAGTGCAAAATTCAAAAGTGCTAGTGCTCAAAATATTCTAAGAGACTTAGTCTGAATAGTCTCAAATCTAGTTGGAGAGAGAAATACAAATCCTTGTATTTGTAAATTGTAGAAAGAGTATAGCTGTGTGCAAAATACTCTAGTGAGTGTAGCTGTGTGCAAAACACTCGTAGTTGCTAAGTGTAGCTGTGTGCAAGACACTTAGTTGGCGTTGAGTATAGCTGTGTGCGAAATACTCGGAGTTGAGTGTAGCTGTGTGCGAGACACTCGGAGCAGGGTGTAGCTGTGTGCAAGACATCCGGAAGAAGTGCCTGTGTAGCACTTGTTCACTATTGTAACTGTGTGTGGAAAATAGTGAATTTCTCCTAGACGTGAAAGGAGAAAAGTGGACTAGGAAGATTACGCCACTTCCGAACCACTATAAATTGCCTCTCTCATTTACATACCGCACTTACATTATTTGCTATATCTATCTATCTCATCCGGCTTACCCGTTTACTATTCACAATTAATCTTAATCATCCGGGTTTAGTGTGTCCTCACGTATGCATGTGACTCAAACTTCTCGAGCTTAAATACTAATTTATTCTAAGCAAGTTTGACGTGTAACATTCGTCACACGGACGACGTGACACGATATTTATTTACAATCTTGAATATTGTTATTATATATTGAGTGCACCATCTCCTTTATATATTCAAGATATCTCTGTCACTTTACATATCATTTGTACCTATCTTACTTATACTTGCACACTTAATTTACTAGTTGGGCATAACTCTTTACTATTATTCCGCTGTGCAGTACAAACTTGCTCTATTTACTTGTTACTTAGAGTTGTAGTTACCGAAGCGTTATTTAATTTGAAAAAGCTTGAAAGTCTATTCACCCCCCCTCTAGACTTTCACCACCCTATCGGGACCAACACCATCAATTTTGGCTTATTTGACTAATATCAACTGTTTGACTTGGTTAAACAACCAATATGAGTGTTTGATTAATTAGCTTTTTGTAACATTTTATTGCTCCAAAATACTAAAATCCAAAAAGCTGCTCAAAGCAGCTTTTTGAATAAGTTTTTTGAGAAAATAATCAGCTAACAGCTAATTTACCAAACATCTTTCTACAATTAGTTAATGCTATCAACTAGTCAAACCTATTAAACCAATTAGCTAATCACTATTTACCAAACACCTCCTTAGTATTGTTCGTAATGCTAGAGGTTGTAGAGATGCTTAGAACATTCTAAAACCTTAGAGAATCCTCAAGGTTGTATAGAGATTTTGAGAGGATTTTAGAGAGTAAATCCTAGTCATAGAGTTAAGTAGATCTCCACCATATATTTAGGAGGTGGAATGAGTATAAATACCCATCAAGGGGCCTCATTTATAACCATCCAAGAGTAATCCAAGTTCCTTACAAAGTTTTCAAGTGAGTCCTTAAATTTCTTTTCAAGATGCCAAAACCTTGTGGTTTAATGACACCCGAGTTACACTCCCAAATGAAAGGGAGTGGGTTCAAGTCTCAGTGGAGGCAACATTGACTAAATAAATTTCTTTTCAAGATTCTTGCCCCAGCGACCTTAGCGCACCGCCGATAAACACACAAATAAACACCCAATTAACAAACTTTAACATAAATAAATTAATCCACTCGGTAATATTGACTAAACAAATTTCATCCACTCACTATAATTATAAATAAATCAGTAATATTGACTAAACAAATTTATTTTCAAGATTCTTGCCCCGACCACCTTAACGCACCGCCGATAAACACACAAATAAAGACCCAATTAACAAACTTTAACATAATCAAATTAATCCACTCACTATAATTATAAATAAATCATTAATATTCTCATCACAGCTAAATAAATTTCAATATTACTGATTTATTTCAATTTCAGTTTTGGCCTTATGACTCTAGGGGTTTTGTTAACTGCAGTCAACGACTTTCAAAAGTGTTAATTTAGTACATTGACTATGCAATTTTTATCAATTTTGGTCACTCTAGCCAAATTACCGGCTAAAACTCACCATAAAATTTTAATAGTCAAAATAATGAAGTTATTTTAGTCTTTTTGCATGTTCGTCAGATTTGCTGCAAATTTCGCCAGAGAAGAAGAAGATCGGTGATCGCGTTGTCAGGTAGCTACATTCACTCCTGCAAATTTTGCCCGGATGCCTATCCATTTAACATTGTTGTTCCAGAATCCTCAGATCAGATCAGTATCGATTCATCCAATGATCAGTAACTCCGCCAGAATAGTCTCTTCTAGTGACGATCTCTCAACTGAGATCTTCTTGCATTTGCCCTTGAAATCGCTTCTCCGATTCAAATCCGTCTCCAAACGCTGGCTTTCACTCATTACCCACCCCTACTTCCACACTCGCCTGAAAAAACCCACCTCCAGCATCGTCTTCAAGAAGTCTAATTCTACCCTGCCCGTCCAGGAGTTCGATTTTATATCGTTGGATGGCTGCAGGGTACAACGATGCCCCGTTCAGACTCTGGAGTTTGGTGATAAGAAATATGGAATGGCTATCCAGTCTTCTAGTAATGAGTTCTTGTGCTGTAGTAGCTTCCGGGTTGAAGATGGCCACCGGAGCTTCTACGTTTACAATCCAGTGCTTATAGTTTCGTAGCTATGTCAGATTCCCCTTACAATTCCTTCTTGGTAAAACAGGGAATCTAGAGAGTTCATTCTGTTACCTTAGCATTTGACCCCGCAAAAATTGCATCATTACAAGGTTGTTCTTGTTGTCTTCTCCAATAATGCCTTGCCGACCCCGTTTCATCTCGAGGTCTACTCGTCGGAGATTGGCGAATGGAAGCGCCTGCGGAGGCCGCTTTTCCGCGATCTCAACTATAAGCTGGCAACAAGAAGTCGAGATCGGGCTTCACTTCGACGTGGCGAAAGAGAGCTTCTCGACAATGGCGATGCCTCCCATGCCAAACCAAAAATGGGTGGTTCGTGAAGTACTAGATTCGATGATATTACTTATCTTAAGAGGTGTTTTTTTAGTCACACATCTTGTTTCTACATTCTGCAAGTGCAAGTAGTGTTTAAGTAAGGTAGGCTGGCAAAATTTGCAGGCATGAATGTAGCCACCTGACAGCGCGATCCTCTTCTTTTTACGGAAGATCCGACAAAGAAATGAGGGAGAAAGAAAATACATGCAAAAAGACTAAATTTTCAGGTGAGTTTTAGCCGGCAATTTGGCCGGAGTGACCAAAATTGAAAAAAATTACATAGTCAAGGTACTAAATTAACACTTTTGAAAGTCGTGGACTGCAATTAACAGACCCCTATAGTCACAGGACCAAAATTGAAATATACTCTAAATCTAAATACAAGAATATGAATGGAAATCTAATAAATCTAAATACAAATTGTCAATGGAAGATAATAAAAAATATCAAGAAGGTAGATAGATTAATTGAACGGGGCTTCCTAATGAGGTATCCCAGGACCGTGCAACAATGAAATCATGGCTGCCACTGAACAGATAGCCTAAAAAATTCTAAAATAAAAACTGGTCATTATGGATTATATTCTTCTTTTTTCTCTATTTCGATTTCGGTAGTCTGGATAAAACCCTCACTAAATTTATAAATAACAAAGCCTAAAAGTTTAAAACTGACTTCTAAAATGTAACTGCCAAAATGTCAAGATTTGACACGTTTTTGATAAGTAATTCAACTTTGAGATTATTGATCTGATTTGCAAAGAAGTGGAGTCCTACAGGTGCTAACAGAGTATATATGGAAGTTGAGGTTGCTTGGGAAAAGCCGGCTGGTGGCTGGGTAAAGCTTAACCTAGATGGCTGGATCAGATAGCAGGTTGAGGTGGCATTTTGCGAGACACCAAAGGGGATTAGCTAAAAGGTTTCGCGTTTAACATTGGACAATGCGCAACAGAGGAGGCTGAAACCTGGCCGTTTTTGCAAGGCATACGCATGGCTAGGACAAATGGAATTAGGAAACTCATTATCGAGATTGACTCTCAAGCTATAGTAGAAAGTCTCTGAGGTAGCAGCGGATTACATGGGCAGAGGCACAACACCATCCGAGTGTGCATCGCGGAACTTGAGAAGTTTGAGGTGGTGAAAATCAAACATATTTTTCGGGAACATAACAAAGTGGCCGATATCCTTGTCAAGTTCTCTCTCCCACATGGTAGAGGCTTGAAAATTTGGGCAGACCCACCGGTTGAAGCCCGTCCTGAGACTTGGCATGACCAATTATGGGACAAAATACACCAGAAGAACCCCCGTTTCAAGTATAGGAAATGTTGTTCATCCTTAATATCTAAACAAACCTATTTAAATCTATTTAAATTTTATGAAAATGTCATTTTTAGTCTTTTAACATTTATTAGTTTATCGAAAAGTTAATTTTACCAAACACTTTTAAGCATAATCACTTAGCTTAACAACTCTTCAGTTTTCAGCTTCTAATAAGTTGTAACTTTTCAACTTTCAGCTAGGTTTGCCAAAAATAGCCTTAATAAATGTGTTAATCCTCAAATTGGCTTTGATTCCTATTGCGTTTTGGTCTAATTTGTACTATAAGATGGAACATCCTATATCTTTAAGATGAAATTTCTTTAGCCAGTCGCTTATTCCTAGCTTCACAGGCTGTTTGTATATGTTTTGAAATATTATGCAAAAATATGTAAATAGCTAACTGATGGATTATATGTGTAACACCCCGTGTTACGGCCTCTAACCCGGACTAATTATTTAATTGATTACCGTTAATAATAAGTAGAAAGGATTTAATTAAGTTAGGATCCATTTAATTAATTAATATGGCCCACCATGGATCATGGGCCCTTATCCTTAAAACCCAAATCCTTAATCCTACAAGGAATAGGATGGGTGGACCCTTGCTATTCAGACCCTAGATAGGACTCCTAAATATACATATATAGGGACCTAAGAAGCATTTAGAAACCCTACCACAATTAATTCTACCACACAAGATATTCCCCGAAAGAAACCCACAAAGAAACCCCCTGACATCAAATGTAGGAGAAGAAGATCTTAGAGAAAAACCTTAGTAGCCAAGGATATTGATTAAGGCTAAGAGGTAACCCATGTCTCAACAAAACCTATTTTCCTTGCTATATCTTATTCATTGGCTCCTTTGATATATGATTCTGTGCTTGAGTCTTGATAGAGCTTTGCCTAGGATTTATATTGTGTTAATGTGATAATCTTGATGTTTGTGTGTTGATCTTGATGCTTATGTGGCAATCTTGATGTTCTTGATACTATGATTAATTATATGAACGATCTTGTATTTTGATTATGTCTAGAGCCCTAGGATTAAAACGTGGATTTCGTATTATGTTATTCTGGGTATGTTTGGGTGGGATTTCACACGACCGAGTGTTGAGTCTAGCCTAGGACTTGTGTTTAGGTCTTGCATATAGAGTTCTTGATGTTCCTGTGGTTCCGGATGCTCCTGAACCGTTATATGATTGATGTTAGGTCCTGACATGTTTAGGAATCATGTTTGAACGTATTTGTCGTGATTCTTGGTTTAATTCCGTTACTTGAATACGTGGTGTTGTCGTTTATGTTTGAATGTGTCTGGACATGGTTTCCGGTTCCACGAAAGATCCCTGGACCGAAATATTACATGAGTCAGTGGGGGGTAGGTGGGGGCAGGGGTACCCGCCACCTACCCGCTGCCCCTTGCCCGGTTTCCAGCGGGCAGGCGACTGCCCGCGGGCACCCGCTGGAACTATAGCCGCCGCCGGCGGGTGGTCCTCCACCCGCCGCCCACCCACTGGAAAGTTGGTGGGTAATGTGATTTTTTCCCCCGTTTGTTGTTTCCCCGTGTCCCGTTGTACCCAATCGGTGTTTGTGAGTCTAGTTTGATGTATCGGGTACCGTTTTTAGGATAAAAGAGTCTTGTGTGTTGCATGCGAGTTGAATTGTCCCATTGGCCTAGGAGGTAGTTGTATGAGCCCATAGGAGTGTCGTGGGTGGGTTAATGTGGTTTGTTATGGATGAGTTATGTTGGGTTAGTTGTATGAGCCCATAGGAGTGTTGAGTTATGTTGGGTTAATGTGGGTTGCTTGTTGATTGGCTTCTATGTTGTTATGCATGATGACCCAATTGGTTGCGATCAATTGGCTATTATGACTATCTGGTTGGTTGAGAACAACCAGGTATTAACCCGACCGGTTGCGATCGGTCGTCTATACGGGCAGTTGGATTGGTTGAGAACAGTCGGCTGTTATTATTAATAGGGCTGCGGTCCATAGTCTGGTTGCGATCAGACATATATGATAAAAGGGCTGCGGTCCATAGTTTGGTTGCGATCAAACATTTATTATACAAATGAGATGCGGTTCATTGATTGGTTGTGGTCAATCGTTTGGTTCTTCCTTGTGTTGCGGTACAAGTTAAAGTGCTGCAGGGCAATGTCAGGGCTATATGCACTGACCCCTTGACAATGGAACTCAAGGTTCGGGTCATGTGAATGGTCCTGCGGCAGCACCATATGTGTGTGCACCAATACGTGTTTTGTTTTTGATTGTTTGACTTTGATGATAACTAGGTATTGATATAGTTTGTATTGCGTAGTCTTGTGACCTTAGGATGCATGCTAGAATCTTTATGCTTAATTATGTTGAATGTGTCTGCTATTGCTTGATTGAGTCTATTCTCGGATTTAAATTAGAGTTACTCAGGATTATATATCTATTCAAGTTTCAAAATGAGTTTCTTATATCTACCTATATTGTATTTAACGCGTTGGAGTGGGTTACCAACATTATTCGCTGACGGTTGTTATACTGAATATTTTTCAGGTAATGAGCTTCAGCTTCGGAGCGCGCTAGTCAGAGCCTTGGCTTAGTTTTAGTCAGTAATAGTTCAGTAGTTGGCCTGCGTGCCTTGTGATTGTATTGAATATTGATTTGAGGATTTCATATGTTTGAATAGTCTAGCTTGTGCACCTAGGCTCTCAAACCTAGGTGTGGCATAACACGCCGAACCTTATGGATAGTATGATGTTCGATTTGGGAATTAAGTCAATGAATTCGCCTTTATTTTACAAGTTTTAAATATCTCCAAATTAGGGGTGTTACAGTTGGTATCAGAGCCTAAGTTCGACCATAGGATGAGACTCATAAGAAAAGATTTTAGGACATTAAGCTTGAACTCTAGGTATTTAAATACATACGATTCAGGAAACGTAGGACGCGCGGTGAGGCTGTGAGTTTATCTATCGTTATCTGCCTAACTTCCCCTCACTCTATCATGTGCTTAGTTTAAAAATCCCCTATACTCATAGCATCAAGGTAAGGATGCAACCCACTAACTTACCATTACGATCAATATTTGCCCTGTAGACCACCAGATTGGCGCTAACAAGAAGTCAGTCATGGACCCCTAAACCCTTCGCTCACGAATCTCTAGTCCAGAATCTACAGCAATTGACCCAGGTTGCCCAAACGCTAAGCGACGCTATCCTCCATAACAACAACCGACCACCACCACCGCCAAACGGAAACTCAGATGTCGCTCGCCAAATCTCGAACCATCGCCCGCCTATCTTCTCAGGGGAAGAGGACCCCACAATCCTCGAAGAATGGATCTGGACCTTCGACAAGATCTTCGAGGTAGTAGAATGCCCGGAGGGACGCCGAATAGAAATAGCCTCATTCTACTTCGGACACGAAGCCGATCTTTGGTGGGTCTACGAAGGACCTACTTGTAGACAAGAACCAGGGTTCAACTGGGAATCCCTAAAAGTGCGACTACGGGGACGGTTCTACCCCGCACACATAAGGGCAGCCATGTACGAGGAATTCCTCCACCTAAAATAGGGGATGGCCACGGTCATGGAATATCACAAACGATTTCTCGAGCTAGCTCATTTCGCGCCCAAATTGGTGCCTACAGAAACGACCAAGATAGAGAAATTTGTGACAGGCTTCAACTTCGAAGCTCGAAAGGCTCTAATCGTAAGCAAACCCCGAACCCTTAACGAAGCTTACATCAGCGCCGCTGACCTCTACCGGATCCAACTTCTACAACGAGGAGTTCAAGAACAGATCCGTAAGAGGAACGTGGGAGGCGGGGCGCAGCCTATAAAAAGGGCTAGGAACGACTCTAACACAAGGACAGTTAACCTATCTAACCAAGGATCGCTTATAAGAAACAACGAAGCCAACGCAAGACCATTCCTTTGTCGAAGATGCAACAAGGTTCATAGGGGCAAGGACTGCCTGGGGAACACCTTGCGGTGCTTCAACTGCGGGGGATAAGGACACAAGTCCTTCCAGTGCACTCGACCCCCGAGCACAAACCCTACGGTCGTGGGTCAACAAGGGAGCGCGAATAACCGAGGGAATTATGGGGCACCCAGGCCCACCTTGAAACCGAAGCCAACATCGACGCAGAAAACGTGGCCCTATGGGACGAGGATCCCGCGAACCAACCAGGGGAAAATCCGGAAGAGGGATTCTGCTTAGGATAGATTGTGAACCCCTGTAAACTACCCTTTTAGTAGAATCGCTTATTTAGTTCGGTTATTTAGAATTTCTCATGCCCTTAAATAAAGGACAAAGTCAATTAATTCAATCAGTTTAACTTCCCCTGACTACCGCCCCTCGGAGTAGGTGAAGGACTAAGATCCACGCCTTCCATAAAGTCTACGGACCCCCCAAACCTAACACAGGGTGAAACCAAAAGGTCCGACAAGAAGATCTAATCAAAGCACTTGCCACACCGGATCAAAAGGATAATAGGAAGCCCCAAAATATGGAAGGGGTGCACAAAAAAAAAAAAAAAAAAACTAATGCAACCAATGGGAATGGAACCTTGGACTTCTTACTTACAAAACTAAAGCTCTAACCACTAAGTTATAAGTTTTTCTTAAAACCTTAAGGGGACACACCTTTCTTAAACCCCTCCAAATCCCTAAAACTCACAAAATCCCCAAATAAAAAACCCTTCTCCTTCTTCTTCCTCACACTCCTACCCTCTCTCTCTCCCTCTCTCCCTCCACGCCGGCCGACCACCCAAAACCCCTCAGCCGCACACCAGTAACCACCACCGACCGCACACCACCAACCGCTCATCGCCACGATCCCGTCGACCACCCGGCTAACCGCCACCACCCGCGAGACGCCCGCGACACCGCTCTCCCGTCGACGCCACGACGCCACCGCCGTCCCCGCCCAAAGGCAGCCAAGATCCTCGCCGTCGACTCCCGTATCTCCACCGGAACAAAGCTGCACCGCCGCCAAGCTTACCGGTAACCCCACCGAAATTCTCGCCGGAAGTCCCGCCAGAATTCTCGCCGGAAAAATCAATGGGAAGTCCCTCCAAAAAATAACCACTCCAAACAATGCCGAAAAAGCCCATCGGTACCCGAGCCCCGGAATGGAACGACGCCGACTACACGGTGATCGGAGGTAAAGCAGTCGAACCCGACCAATTCTCTCCGGAGTTGGTTGATATGCTTAGATTCCAAAGCCTCCTGGATACCTATCTCGAAATTAAAGAGGATACGTACCCCGATATGGTAAAGGAGTTATATTGTCATTTGGTAGCCACCAAACAGGGGGACAAGTTGGAGATCACCTCCAAGGTTCGGGGCAAGGAGATAATGCTCTCCGAGGGCCGCTTGGCTAAACTCCTGAAACTGACCACCACGGGTGTGTCGGACTATGACCGGAAGACATGGGTCAGTACCCAAAACACAGGGTACACGGATTATCTCGGGTATTTGATAGGGAATGAAGGTGGTTTCACTTCGACCACAAGGCCAAACAAGAAGTACTAACTGCCGAGTAGAAACTGCTAGTTATGATTGTGTCCGACAGCTTGTTGCCCACTAACAACAAGAGCAAGGACGTGGGGAGCTTGGAATGCACCTTTGCCTATTTCCTTAAGCATAAGGTCAAGTTCAATTTACCCGCCCTTATGTTGAAACACATGGAATTCTGTAAATCTAGCAACCGGCTCAGCTTACCCTACGGGATGATCCTAAGTTGGATCATGGAAAGAAAGGGAGTGGACCTAAGCCGGACTGAAACCAGGCCCATAGGCGGAATGGTTTTCAATGCCCAAAACCTCCGCCGTAACGACATCTACTATGTAGAAGAGGGACAGTAAATCACCCTCGAGGAGGTTTGCCTGAAATCCTCGGAAGAACGACGAGTGTTGGTTGATCAGTTGGAAATCTCTAACAATAGGATGAGACAGGCAATTCAAGAAAGTGGAGAACAAGAGGAACAGGAAGAAGAAAGCGAGCCTAGCCAGCCTGAGCCCGCACAAGGAAAAGAAAACTTGGAGGACTGAGATGAAAGGACCATCAATGAGGGCATCCTTGCGCAACTCACAAGACAGAATCGGATCATGGATGACGGATTCTCGTTTTTGATTCTCGAAAATAGTTTGTTGGATAGGAGAGTGGTGGCAATCGAGACCATGTTGGGCACTCGTGGAGCTTCAAGTTCGGGAATGGGAAGCCAAGGTACACCCAAAACTCCAAAACACCACTCGCCACCGACCTAACCAAACCCCACCCTACCTTCAGCAAACGACACATTGAGCCACATTTCCTAAATCAGGAGGACAAATGCGTGACATCCAGGGGTGAAAGATTGAATCCATGCCCGAGCTTCGGGGACGAAGCCTCTTGTAAGGGGGGGGGGGGGAAGGTGTAAAACCCCATGTTATGGCCTCTAACCCGGACTAATTATTTAATTGATTACGGTTAATAATAAGTAGAAAGGATTTAATTAAGTTAGGATCCCTTTAATTAATTAATATGGCCCACCATGGATCATGGGCCCTTATCCTTAAAACCCAAATCCTTAATCCTACAAGGAATAGGATGGGTGGACCCTTGCTATTCAGACCCAAGTTAGGACTCCTAAATATATATATATATATATATATATATATATATATATATATATATATATATATATATATATATATATATATATATATGGACCTAAGAAGCATTTAGAAACCCCTACCACAGTTAATTCTACCACACGAGATATTCCCCGAAAGAAACCCACAAAGAAACCCCCAGACATCAAACGTAGGAAAACCCACGGGAAGAAGATCTTAGAGAAAGAACCTTAGTAGCCAAGGATATTGATTAAGGCTAAGAGGTAACCCATGTCTCAACAAAACCTATTTTCCTTGCTATATCTTATTCATTGGCTCCTTTGATATATGATTCTGTGCTTGAGTCTTGATAGAGCTTTGCCTAGGATTTATATTGTGTTAATGTGATAATCTTGATGTTTGTGTGTTGATCTTGATGCTTATGTGGTAATCTTGATGTTATTGATACTATGATTAATTATATGAACGATCTTGTATTTTGATTATGTCTAGAGCCCTAGGATTAAAACGTGGATTTCGTATTATGTTATTCTGGGTATGTTTGGGTGGGATTTCGCATAACCGGGTGTTGAGTCTAGCCTAGGACTTGTGTTTAGGTCTTGCATATAGAGTTCTTGATGTTCCTGTGGTTCCAGATGCTTCTGAACCGTTATATGATTGATGTTAGGTCCTGACATGTATAGGAATCATGTTTGAACGTATTTGTCGTGATTCTTGGTTTAACTCCGTTACTTGAATACGTGGAGTTGTCGTTTATGTTCGAATGTGTCTGGACATGATTTCGGGTTCCACGAAAGATCCCGGGACTGAAATATTACATATGAGTCAGTGGGGGGTAGGTGGGGGCAGAGGTACCCGCCACCTACCCGCTGCCCCTTGCCCTGTTTCCAGCGGGCAGGCGATGCCCTCCGGGCACCCGCTGGAACTGCAGCCGCCGCCGCCGGGTGGCCGACGGGTGGTCCTCCACCCGCCGCCCACCCGGTGGAAAGTTGGTGGGTAATATGATGTTTTCCCCCGTTTGTTGTTTCCTCGTGTTCTGTTGTACCCCATCGGTGTTTGTGAGTCTAGTTTGATGTATCGGGTACCGTTCTTAGGATAAAAGAGTCTTGTGTGTTGTATGCGAGTTGAATTGGTATCCCGTTGGCCTAGGAGGTAGTTGTATGAGGCCGTAGGAGTATCGTGGGTGGGTTAATTTTGTTTGTTATGGATGAGTTATGTTGGGTTACGTGTTCCCCGATGATCCCC
Source organism: Ipomoea nil (assembly GCF_001879475.1). Taxonomy (NCBI): domain Eukaryota; kingdom Viridiplantae; phylum Streptophyta; class Magnoliopsida; order Solanales; family Convolvulaceae; genus Ipomoea; species Ipomoea nil. The sequence goes on from NW_017619219.1 coordinate 494,707, forward strand.
CCTTGTTATGTGTTAATGTGGGTTGCTTGTTGATTGGTTTCTATGTTGTTGTGCATGATGACCCAATTGGTTGTGATCAATTGGCTATAATGACTATCTGGTTGGTTGAGAATAACAAGGTATTAACCCGACCGGTTGCGATCGGTCGGCTATACGGGCAGTTGGATTGGTTGAGAACAATCGTTGTTATATATTAATAGGGCTGCGGTCCATAGTCTGGTTGCGATCAGACATATATGATAATAGGGCTGCGGTCCATAGTTTGGTTGCGATCAAACATTTATGATACAAATGAGTTGCGTTTCAGTGATTGGTTGCGATCAATTGTTTGGTTTTTCCTTGTGCTGCGGTACAAGTTAAAGTGCTGCAGGGCAATGTCAGGGCGATATGCACTGACCCCTTGACAATGGAACTCAAGGTTTGGGTCATGTGAATGGTCCTGCGGCACCACTATATGTGTGTGCACCAATACGTGTTTTGTTGTTGATTGTTTGACTTTGATGATAACTGGGTATTGATATAGTTTGTATTGCATAGTCTTGTGACCTTAGGATGCATGCTAGAATCTTTATGCTTAATTATATTGAATGTGTCTGCTATTGCTTGATTAAGTCTGTTATCGGATTTAAATTAGAGTTACTATGGATTATATATGTATTCCTATTTCAAAATGAGTTTCTTATACCTACATATATTGTACTTAACGCGTTGGAGTGGGTTACCAACATTATTCGCTGACGGTTGTTATACCGAATATTTTTTAGGTAATGAGCTTTAGCTTCGGAGCGCGTTAGTCAGAACCTTGGCTTAGTTTTAGTTAGTAATAGTTCAGTAATTGGCCTGCGTGCCTTGGGATTGTATTGAATATCGATTTGAGGATTTCTTATGTTTGAATAGTCTAGCCTGTGCACCTAGTAGAGCCAGAAAACTTGAGTTGGGGGGGCCGATATAGTAGAGAAAATTTACAATGTTAGTCGACATTATAATTAACCTCACCATATTATTATATATACCATACATTATTGTGATTATTATTAATAATGATTTCTAATTATAGTATATGTAATAAAGTATGAAATACATAATTATATAAGTACGATCGACACAGCTATTGATCGTTACTTTAGAAAATTTTCACTTAACACAAAATATAATAATAACAATAACATCAACATTTATTTAAATATAGATTGTCACATAACATCAAATAAAAAGTTTTGTCATCACCAAATTTTTTCAAAATTAACTTATATTCATTTTACTGTTAACTGAATATTTCAAAATTTGAGAGATAAAGACAAAAACCAAGACGAATTAAATAATCAATATTAATTTTTGTCAATTTCAAAACTAATCATTTAAACTAGCAAATGTACATCTTAAAAATGTAAATAAATAATTAAAACACACAATAAATCACTAATTAATTAATCAACATATATAACTAATAAAACTAAAGCATATATCTCAAATTTGGAGATTTTTTTTTTTTAAATTAAAATGTATACTTGATGTCATTCTTTATTAAAATCTTGATAAAAAAAATTAGATAATAAAGAAAAATGGTCACTTTAATTATTTGATTTATTTCTATATATTTAATAAATTGAAACTTTAATATATATTTTGAGTTCATTTAATATAAACTTAATTTTTTAAAAACAAATTAGAGGGGGGTCAAAAGTGTATTTTATCCCTACTATATCAATATATACATACATATTTACTAAAAAATTTAAGGTGAGGGTAGGGGTGGGATGGGGGTGGGGGGGAGGGTAGGGCCCCCTACCCCCTTAAGTAGATCCGTCCCTGGGCATAACACCCCGACCCTTATGGATAGTATGATGTTCTATTTGGGAATTAAGTCAATGAATTCGCCTTTATTTTACAAGTTTTAAATATCTCAAAATTAGGGGTGTTACAATATGAACCCGGGGGTCCGGATTATACAACCCGAATATATGATTGAATATAATAAGTAAATGATAAAATGATAATAGGGGTATAAATAATGCACGGATAAGCATCACGGGGACGAATATTGTATTAATTGGATGTATAATGCTATTATAGAGGTTCGAGACGTGTAATAACAAGACAACTATAGTAAGAAGGTAGCAGATGTCTGAATAAGACGTCGGGGAGTGTTTTTATACTCCCGGTTGTGCTAATAGCCCGGGGTACGCGGGAGGAGTCACAATTATCGCCGCGAGACTCGCTCCACGCGAGGACCCGGCCCCTAGAGCAAGCACGGAGCTCGGCCAAGGAGCCGGCCATGGGCTCGGCAGAGTCCATGGAGGTCGGCTCCATGATGGGCTGGTCCTCTGATGGGCCACGGGTAGCTCGTTTCGTGCTGGGTCCGACCCACTCTTTAGCTGTTCGCTCTGGACCTGCTCCGTAATTATTCCATCATCAGTCCCCCACTCTCGGGGCTGCGAGGAGTCGCCAGCAAGAGAGAGTAAAACATCGATTAATAATTGCGGAGTCCTAAATTATGTTCCAAAAATTACAATCCGCGTTCAGGTAGAATTTTCATCGCGATAGGACTCCAAGTCTGACTAGAATTCGAAATTTAGCTCCTCCTTATCAGCTTAGGAGTCCCCATCCTACCACAACACTTCATCTTCCTCCATAAATATCCTCTCAATCTTCCACACCCTACTCCACACTCAAAAGTCACATCCTCTTCCTCCTCCCAAGAATTCCCCTCTTCCCCATACTCCATTTGAATTTCAAAATGACTTTTCCATTACCCCCCATTTTTCCCTCACCTTCCCTCTATATAAGGTAGCACTTCCCTCACTTCCCACACACACACAAAGCATCCCAAAAATCTGAAAATTTCCCCCCTTCTCCCCCCAAATTTCCGGCCGACACCCCCCGCTGACGATCGCCCACTACCACCGAGCTGCTGTCTTCGCCGAGCTACCGCAAAGGAGCCCAGCCGTCGCCGACCCTGTCCAGCTCCCGAGACGCGCACCGGAGCTCACCGCCATTGAATCGAGCCCACGCCCGACCGAGTCCACTCGGCCGAGTCCCCCTAGCGGAGTTGCCGAGTTGCCCGCGTCCTCTTTGTTCGTCTCCTCCTTGCTTGTGTCGGGTGAGTAACCCTCCACCCTCTTTAGAGTTTCGTTGTGAACTCCATAATTTCCAAGCTTGTTTTATGCACTTTGTAACACCCCGTGTTACGACCCCTAACCCAAACCAATTATCTAATTACTTACCCTAAAAAGAGAATTAAAATCCATTAATTAACTAAGAAGGGTCCACCGTAGTCCATGGACCCTTATCCCTAAAACCAACCCCTTAGTCCTATAAGGAATAGAATTAGCAAGCCCATACCATTTAGACCCTAATTGGGACTCCTGAATATATAAATAGGGGCATAGGAGGCACCTAGAACCCACACCACAATAACTTTCACCACACAAGAATTCCCATAGGAGAAATCAAGAAAGAAGAGATCTTAAAGAGAGACCCTTCATAGCCAAGGAATTTAATTAAGGCTAAGAGGTAACCCATGTCTCAACAAAACCTATTTTCTTTGCTATAATCTTCTTCTTTGGCTCCTTCTATATGCTTGTGTCTTGATGAAATCTTCTGTGATAATTATGATATGATCTTGATGATTGATGAGATGATTTTATGTGTGATCTTGATGATCTTGACGATGATAAGAGGATCTTGATGATTGTGTGATATTCTTGATAAATCTTGATGTTTCGTGATATTAAAGATGAACTATGATCTTGATGATTTAAAACTGATTAGAGCCCTAGGTTGAATCGTGAATTTCGTATTGGGATATTCTTGGTATATTTGGGTGGGAATTTCACATGTTCGGGTGTTGATTATGTTTAGAAGTCATGATAGGATGTGTTCTATGTGATTCTTGCTTTTGATCCGTTAATTGTCTACACGGTGTCGTCATTTGCGTTTAAAAGTGTCTAAGCATGGTTTCGGGTTCCACGGAGGATCCCGGGACTTATATTTTGGAAAAAGAGTCAGTGGGGGGTAGGGGGACCCGCCATGTAACACCCCGAAATTTTAAAACTTTTGAAACTTATGTAATGAAGGTAAGTTCTCATTAAATCTCAAAACATAATGCAGTAGAGTACAGGGTGCTATGCCACACCTGGGCTGGAGAACTCAGGTGCACAGGCTAACTAACTAATATCCTCAATAATGTAAATACATAAGCATGGCACGCAGGCCGAAAGGGAAAACTATCTACTCTACGCTCCAAATCTCTAACGCGCTCCAGTGTCTACTCCTCTGTGCCTGAAAGCCAAATATATCTGTTCAGCGAGAGATGCTGGTTACCCACTCCAACGCGTTGAAATACATTATATATATATATATATATATATATATATATATATATATATATATATATATATATATATATATATATATATATATACGAAAAGTCATTTTGAAGCAGGAAGATATATACTTAGGAGACGCTAGTTTTTAAAACCAGGAATAGACTCGACAAATAGGGATAAGCACATTCAACAGTCATAACCGAGCATATAAAGATACTAGAATATTTCCTATGGTCACAGATTCACTTCGTCTCATTCAAATCCTCATTCCAACTCATATCCCATCACACACAAGCACACTTTGGTGGCGCCACAGGACCAATCGCATGCCCATACATGAGGGTCAGCGCATATAGCTCTGACACGGCCCCGCAGCACCCTGCCTTGTATTGCAATATGAAGGGGTCGATCGCAACCGACCGATGAACCGCAGCTCATCATAATGTTTGATCGCAACCAAACAGTGGACCGCAGCCCAAGAGTAGTCATCTGACCGCAGCCAGAAATACGAACCGCAGCTCATGTAAAACGTTTCATCGCAACCAAACGGTGGACCGAAACCCGAGAGTGTAATTCTGACCGCAGCCAGCTTCTGAACCGCAGCTCAGGAATAACCAATTTGATCGCAACCAAATTGGGGTATCATGCACACATAACACATAGCAAGCACATGCAACCCACATTAACACATTGGGATAAGGGGAGAAAACGTATAACGAAACCAATGCGTAGCCATCCACATACTAGGAATATTCCTAAGGGGTTCATACTCATTTCACCTAGGCCAACGGGATACCAATTCCACTAGCATGCAACATATATACATATATAAGACTCGTTTATCCTACGAATGGTACCCGAAACATCAAACTAGACTATAGGCACGATAAACGGGGTCCGTTGGGACACAACGGAGGTCGGGGAACATCAAACGGGGAAGCCGAAATCCCGAGTTGGGATAATTTCCAGCGGGTAGCCGGTGGGTGGTGGACCACCCGCCGGCGTCAGGTCTCCGGGCAGCGGGTGCCCGGCGGGCAGTCGCCTGCCCGCCGGCTGCCGGCGACGTCACTCTCTTGGGCAGCGGGTAGGTGGTGGGTCACCCTACCCCCACCTACCTCCCACTGACTCTTTATCAAAAGAAACGTCCCGGGATCCGTTGTGGAACCCGAAACCATGCTTAGACACTTTTAAACGCAATTGATGACACCACGTAGACAATTAACGGATCAAAAGCAAGGATCATATAGCACATATCCTATCATGACTTCTAAACATAAACAACACCCGAACATGCGAAATCCCACCCAATTATATCAAGAGTAACACAATACGAAATTTCCAATTTTAACCTAGGGCTCTAATCATATTCAAATCAATAAAATCATAGTTCTTCTTTTAATCATCAAAACATCAAGATTCATCAAGAACATCACATAATCATCAAGAACCTCTTATCGGCATCAAGATCATCAAGATCACACATAAAATTATCCCACAATCATCAAGAACATATCATCAATATCATAAACGATTCATCAAGACACAAGTATAGAGAGGAGGCCAAAGAAGATAATTATAGCAAGGAAAATAGGTTTTGTTGAGACATGGGTTACCTCTTAGCCTTAATTTCCTTGGCTATGAAGGGTCTTTCTTTAAGATTCATTCTTTCTTGATTTCTCCTAGGGGGATTCTTGGAACTTCTTGTGTGGTGAGGGATTACTGTGGTGTGGGTTCTAGGTGCCTCCTATGCCCCCATATTTATATACCTAAGAGTCCCAAATTAGGGTTAGTTTTATTCCTTCCAGAACTAGGGGATTGGGTTTAGGGATAAGGGCCCATGGACTATGGTGGACCTTTTTTTAATTAATTATTGGAATTTAGTCATTTCTTTTGGGTAATTGATTAAATGATTAATTGGTTTTAGGGGTCGTAACACGGGGTGTTACACTCTCCCCCCCTTACAAGAGGCTTTGTCCCCGAAGCCTGTGTGTTAATCCATTCTTTCACCCCTGGACACTCTGTATGTTGGCCTCCTGGTTAGGAACGTGGCCCCACGTGTTGTCCTTACTGGGGTAAACTGGATTTCTGGTGACGTGGTGATTGGAAAGTTCGGGTCTAACTTGGTTTCCTGCTCCGGAACTGGATGCCCCGCGAGTACCCAGGATGGTCTCGATTGCTGCCACCCTCTGATCTAAAGCGAGTGTCGCGTGGATTAAGGACGAGAACTCTTCGTCCATGATTTGGTTTTGCCGAGTGAGCTGTGCTAGGATGCGCTCATTGACAGATTCTTCATTTTGTCCCCTTGGGTTTCCTCCTGTTCGTGCGGGTGCCGGTGGGTTAGGTTCGCTATCTTCTTCCTGTTCCTCACTTCCCTCTAGCCCCCCACAATCTTGCATTGCCCGTTTAAGCTTTTTGTTGGAGATGTCCAATCGGTCAACCAACTCTCTACGCTCCTCCTCGGGTTTGAGACAAATTTCCTCGAGGGTGACATACTGTCCTCCCTCGGTGTAGTAGATATCATTGCGACGGAGGTTCTGGGCATTAAAAATCATGCCATTCGTGGTCTTGACCTCAATGTGGCTCAGATCCACCCCCTTTTTCTCCATGATCCAACTTAGGATCATCCCGTTGGGTAGGCTAAGCTGGTTGCTAGTTTTGCAAAATTCCATGTGTTTCAACATGAGGGCCGGTAGATTGAACTTGATTTTGTGTTTCAAGAGGTAGGCGAAAGTGCGCTCTAAACTCCCCACGTCCTTGCTCTTATTATTTGTGGGCAAAAGGCTGTCAGTCACAATCATAACCAATATCTTTTGCTCCACAGTTAGCCACTTCCTATTTGGTCGTGTGGCCGAGGTGAACCCTTCCTCTTTTCCGAGTAGGTACCCGAGGTAGTCCTTGTACCCCGTATTTTGGGTACCAATCCACCCCTTTCGGTCGTGGTCTGACACACCGGTAGTGGTCAATTTCAAGAGTTTGGCCAAGCGGCCTTCGGAAAGTATGATTTCCTTGCCTCGGACCTTGGCGGTGATTTCTAATTTATCACCTCGCTTGACAGCCACCAAGTGACGATAGAACTCTTTCACCAATTCAGGGTATGTATCCCCTTTTATGGTGAGATATGTGTCCAGGAGCCCTTGGAAGTTAAGCATGTCGACCAATTCTGGAGAGAATTGGTCGGGTTCAAGGGCTTTACCTCCGATCACGGTGTAGTCGGCGTTGCTCCATTCCGGGGTGCGGGTTCCGAGGGGCTTTTTCGGCATTTTGGGTAGGTTGTGCTTTTTCCGATGAACTTTCGGCGAAGCTCCGGCGAGCTTCCGGCGGCGCGGTTCTCTCAACGGCAGAAAAGGCGGCGGCGTGGTTCGGCTCTGGCGACGGCTCAGCGAGGGGGGGCGGTGGCCTTTGGACGGAGCTGGGCAGTGGTGGTGTGTGTGGCAGTGGGGTGTGCTCGGGTGGTGGTGGCGTCGCGGGTTCCTTCTGGGCGGCGACGGTGGCGGGCGGCGGAGCGTCGCCTGGGTGGTCGGCGTCGACTCGGCTGGTGGCGGCGACTGGCTGGGGGGGGGTTGCTGGTCCGGCGTTGGGTCGGCGGGGAGGTGAGAGGGAGAGGAAAAGTGAGGGAGAGGGAATGTGGAAGAAGAAGAAGAAGAAGGGTTTTTGATTTGGGGATTTTTGTGGGTTTTAGGGACTTGTAGGGGTTTAAGAAGGGAGTGTTCCCTTAAGGTTTTAAGAAACGCTTATAGCCTAGTGGTTAAGGCTTTAGTTTTATAAGTGAAAGGTCCAAGGTTTCATTCTTATTGATAGCATTAGTCCCCATTGTTATGTATTCCTTGTCTTTTTCCTTCTTTTGTCTTCTAGTGATAGGAGGCTTGGTTTAGTTCCATTTTTGTTGTTTTGACGTGTATAATTCAATCTTTTCCCCGTATGCTAAAATTAATTTTGATTTAGATCTTTATTTATAATAATTCCGAAGTAGCTAATCTAAGCAAGTAGTCCCACTTCGAGGGTGGTTACAAGGGATTTGCCGGTTATCCTAAACTGAATTCATCCCCTTGGTTTTCTTCTAGTGGGTTTGCGTGGTCCTCGTCTTCTGGGGCCAGGTTTCCCTCCTTGAGGTTGCTTTCGTTCTCGAGTTCGGCCTGGGTGCGGCTCATGACGAATACCTTTCCGGGGGCACCGTAGTTTCCTTGATGACTCATGCCCCCGTGTTGGCCCATGGTTGTGGGGCGTGATCTCTGGGGTTGAGTGCATTGGAAGGCCTTGTGCCCTTCTTCTCCACAGTTGAAGCATCGCCAGGGGTTGCCCACGCAATCTTTGCCTCTATGGCTTTTGTTGCATTTTGGGCAAGGGAAGCTCCTTGTGTTAGTTTCATTGTTTCCTTGGGGTGGCCTCTGGCCAGCTGGATTGCCCGGTCTTGGGTTGGCGTCGTTTCTGGTCCTTTTTATGGGTGGTGTTCCACCTCCTGTGTTTCTTTTTCGAATCTGTTCCTGAACCCCACGTTGCAGCAATTGGATTCGATAGAGATTTGCGGCACTGGAGTAAGCTTCGTTGAGGGTCCGGGGTCTGCTTACTACTAGTGTTTTTCGGGCTTCGAAGTTGAGACCCGATACAAACCTTTCTATTTTGGTTGCATCAGTGGGGACTAGTTCTGGTGCGAAGCGTGCTAGTTCGAGGAATCGCTTATGGTATTCCATGACAGTGGTCGTTCCTTGTTTCAAGTGGAGGAACTCTTCGTGCATGGATGCTTTTACGTGTGATGGATAGAATCGTTCTCGTAGTCGTGTTTTGAGGTTCTCCCAGTCGAACCCTGGTTCCTGTCTGTAAGTGGGCCCCTTGTGGATCCACCAAAGGTCTGCCTCGTGTCCGAAATAGAATGAGGCTATCTCTACACGACGTTCCTCTGGGCATTCTACCAATCCTAGAATTTTGTCGAGGGTCTAGATCCATTCTTCGAGGATTACGGGATCTTCTTCCCCTGAGAACGTGGGTGGTCGATGATTTGAAACTTGTTGGGCGACTTCTGAATTCGTGTTCGACGGAGGGGGTCTGTTGTTGCGGAGAGCTACGTCGCTTAGTGTCTGGGTGACTTGTGTTAGTTGCTGTAGGGTTTGAGTCAGGGGGTCGTGTGTGGCGGGTTGCGGAGTCCTTGATTGTCTTCTGTTTGGTGCCATGCCGCTGTTTTACTAGGTCAATGTTTATAGTAACGTCGAGTTAGAGTTTTGTACCCTTACCTTGGCGTGATAAGCGGGGGGGAAGTTTCTTTAGTCTAAACAAGGGTGAGGGGGAACATGTGATGATGGTGTACTCACAATCTCACCGCGCGTCCTAAGTCTCCTGAGTCCTATGTGTTTAAATACCTAGAGTTCAAGCCTAATGTCCTAAAGTCCGGTCTTCTAGGTCTTATCCTAGGGTCAAACTTAGGCTCTGATACCAACTGTAACACCCCGAAATTTTAAAACTTTTGAAACTTATGTAATGAAGGTAAATTCTCATTAAATCTCAAAACATAATGCAGTAGAGTACGGGGTGCTATGCCACACCTGGGCTGGAGAACTCAGGTGCACAGGCTAACTAACTAATATCCTCGATAATGTAAATTAACAAGCATGGCACGCAGGCCGAAAGGGAAAACTATCTACTCTACGCTCCAAATCTCTAGCACGCTCCAGTGTCTACTCCTCTGTGCCTGAAAGCCAAATATATCTGTTCAGCGAGAGATGCTGGTAACCCACTCCAACGCATTGAAATACATTATAGATATATATATATATATATATATATATATATATATATATATATAGACAGATAGATAGATATACGAAAAGTCATTTTGAAGCAGGAAGATATATACTTAGGAGACGCTAGTTTTTAAAACCAGAAATAGACTCGACAAATAGGGATAAGCACATTCAACAGTCATAACCGAGCATATAAACATACTAGCATATTTCCTATGGTCACAGATTCACTTCGTCTCATTCAAATCCTCATTCCAACTCGTATCCCATCACACACAAGCACACTTTGGTGGCGCCACAGGACCAATCGCATGCCCATACATGAGGGTCAGCGCATATAGCTCTGACATGGCCCCGCAGCACCCTGCCTCGTATCGCAATACGAAGGGGTCGATCGCAACCGACCGATGAACCGCAGCTCATCATAATGTTTGATCGCAACCAAACAGTGGACCGCAGCCCAAGAGTAGTCATCTGACCGCAGCCAGGAATATGAACCGCAGCTCATTTAAAACGTTTGATTACAAGCAAACGGTGGACCGCAGCTCGAGAGTGTAATTCTGACCGCAGCCAGCTTCTGAAGCGCAGCTCAGGAATAACCAATTTGATCGCAACCAAATTGGGGTATCATGCACACATAACACATAGCAAGCACATGCAACCCACATTAACACATTGGGAAAAGGGGAGAAAACGTATAACGAAACCTATGTGTGGTCATCCACATACTAGGAATAATCCTAAGGGGTTCATACTCATTTCACCTAGGCCAACGGTATACCAATTCAACTAGCATGCAACATATATACATATATAAGACTCGTTTATCCTACGAATGGTACCCGAAACATCAAACTAGACTTTAGGCACGATAAACGGGGTTCGTTGGGACACCACGGGGGTCGGGGAAGCCGGAATCCCGAGTTGGGATAATTTCCAGCGGGTTGCCGGTGGGTGGTGGACCACCCGCCGGCTGCACGCCGGTGTCAGGTCTCCGGGCAGCGAGTGCCCGGCGGGCAGTCGCCTGCCCGCCGGCTGCCCGCTGCCGGCGACGTCTCTCTCTCGGGAAGCCGGTAGGTGGTGGGTCCCCCTACCCCCACCTACCCCCCACTGTCTCTTTATCAAAAGAAACGTCCCGGGATCCGTTGTGGAACCCAAAACCATGCTTAGACACTTTTAAACGCAATTGATGACACCACGTAGACAATTAACGGATCAAAAGCAAGGATCATATAGCACATATCCTATCATGACTTCTAAACATAAACAACACCCGAACATGCGAAATCCCACGCAATTATATCAAGAATAACACAATACGAAATTTCCAATTTTAACCTAGGGCTCTAATCATATTCAAATCAATAAAATCATAGTTCTTCTTTTAATCATCAAAACATCAAGATTCATCAAGAACATCACATAATCATCAAGAACCTCTTATCGTCATCAAGATCATCAAGATCACACATAAAATTATCCCACAATCATCAAGAACATATCATCAATATCATAAACGATTCATCAAGACACAAGTATAGAGAGGAGGCCAAAGAAGATAATTATAGCAAGGAAAATAGGTTTTGTTGAGACATGGGTTACCTCTTAGCCTTAATTAATTTCCTTAGCTATGAAGGTTCTTTTTTTAAGATTCCTTCTTTCTTGATTTCTCCTAAAGGGATTCTTGGAACTTCTTGTGTGGTGAGGGATTATTGTGGTGTGGGTTCTAGGTGCCTCCTATGCCCCCCTATTTATATACCTAAGAGTCCCCAATTAGGGTTAGTTTTATTCCTTCTAGAACTAGGGGATTGGGTTTAGGGATAAGGGCCCATGGACTATGGTGGGCCTTTTCTTAATTAATTATTGGAATTTAGTCCTTTCTTTTGGGTAATTGATTAAATGATTAATTGGTTTTAGGGGCCTTAACACGGGGTGTTACACGCTACCTACCGGCTGCCCGAAGTACGCTGCCGGCAGCGGGAAGCCGGCGGGCAGACGACTGCCCGCCGGGCACCCGCTCCCCGAAGGTCTATCGCCGGCGGGTGGTCCTCCACCCACCGGCCACCCGCTGGAATTTTCCCACTTTGGGACTTCGGCTTCCCCGTTTGATGTTCCCCAACCCCCCTGGTGTCCCAACGGACTTCGTTTGTCGTGCCTAAGTCTAGTTTGATGTTTCGGGTACTGTTCGTAGGATAAAAGAGTCTTGTGTATTGCATGCTAGTTGAATCGGTAACCCGTTGGCCTAGGAGGAAGATGTATGAACCCCTCAGGACTATTCTTAGTATGTGGATAATTACGCATAAGTTTTATTTATACGTTTTCCCCTTTCCCAATGTGTTAATGTGAGTTGCATGTGTTTATTATGTGTTATATGTGCATGATACCCCAATTTGGTTGCGATCAAATTGGTTATACATGAGCTGCGGTTCATTATCTTGGCTGCGGTCAAACTGGTTACTCATGAGCTGCGGTTCATTCTCCTGGCTGCGGTCAGTGACTCACTTCTAGGGCTGCGGTCCACATGGGCCTCGTGTGCTATGGTCCATTGACTGGACGCGTCAGGCGGTGTGTAGGACCACTAGCCCGAGGAAGGCCATAGTCCACCGAATGAGTTTGTTAGGCGGTGTGTAGGGCTATGGTCGGCAGCGATCCACCGAGTGTATGTGCTAGCAGTGTGTAGGGTCGTAGTCCCCAAAGATCATAGTCCACCGAATGAGTCCCTCAGGCGGTGTGTAGGGCTATTGTAACACCCCGTGTTACGGCCCCTAAATTAAAATGAATTAAATTATCACCCACCCTAAAAAGGGAATTAAAACACATTAATTAGCCAAAAAGGGGGTCCACCATGGTCCATGGGCTCTTATCCCTAAAGCCAACCCCTTAGTCCTATAAGGAATAGGATTAGTAAACCCATGCCACTTAGACCATAATTAGGACTCTTAATTATATAAATAGGGACATAGAAGGCAACTAGAACTCACACCACAAATAATCCCTCACCACACAAGAAAGTTCCAAGAACTCCCTTAGGAGAAATCAAGAAAGGAGAAATCCTAAAGAAAGACCCTTCATAGCCAAGTAAATTAATTAAGGCTAAGAGATAACCCATGTCTCAACAAAACCTATTTTCTTCACTATAATCTCCTTCCTTGGCCTCCCTCTATATTCTTGTGTCTCGATTGAATTCTTCTATGATAATTATGTTATGTTCTTGATGATTGATAAGATGATTTATATGCTTTCTTGATAACCTTGATGATCTTGATGTTAAAAGGAAGGTGATGTGATGATTCTTGACGAATCTTGATATTTTCTTGATGTTAAAGATAAAATATGTTCTTGATGATTTGGGTGGGATTAGAACCCTAGGTCGGATTCGGAATTTGTATTGTGACGTTCTTGATTTATATTCGGGTGGGAATTCGCATGATCTGGTGTCGTTTATATATAGGATAAGTCCTACATGATTCTTGCTTTTGATCCATTAATTGCTTATGTGATATCGTTATTTGCGTTTAAAAGTGTCTAAGCATGGTTTCGAGTTCCACAAAGGATCCCGGGACAAATTTGTGACGAATGAGTCAGTGGGGGTAGGTGGGGGTGGGGGAACCCACCACCTACCCGCTGCCCAAAAGGGCGCTGCGCGGCAGCGGGCAGCCACCGGGCAGCCGGCGGGTGACCCCCACCCACCGGCTACCCGCTGGTCCACACCCCACCCCGGGTCCCCGGCTTCCCCGTTGGATGTTCCCCGTTCCCCATGGTGTCCCATCGGACCCCGTTTGTCGTTCCTGAGTCTAGTTTGGAATTTCGGGTACCATTCGTAGGTTAAACGAGTCTTAGGAATTGCATGCTAGTTGAATTGGTAACCCGTGGACCTAGGTGGAAGTTATATGAGCCCTTAGGAATTATTCTTAGTATGTGAATGATCACATGTAAGCTTAATTATATGTCTCCCCCCTTCCCTATGTGAATTATGTGTTATTATGTGCTATTGTGTGTTACGCGATGCATGACCCCAACTTGGTTAAGATCAATTGGGCTATACGGGCAGTTGAATGGGCTGAGAACCATCCCAACTGTTAACCAGGCCGGTTAAGATCGGTCAGGGATATTAATATGATATAGGACTGAGGTCCACTATACGGGCAGTTGAATGGGTTGAGAACCATCCCAACTGTTAACCAGGCTGGTAGAGACCGGTCAGGTATATAAAGATTATGTATAGGACTGAAGGTCCACATGGGCCTCGGTGATATGACGCACCGACCGGGACGCGCCAGGCGGTATGGGGCCAACAAGCCGAGGAAGGTTGTAGTCCACCGACCTGAGTAATCAGGCGGTGTGTAGGGCTACGACTGGTTACGACCCACCGAGTGGCGGGACATCGGTATGTAGGACCATAGTCTCCGAGGATCTTTGCCCACCGACTGAGTTTAGCTAAGCGGTGTGTCGGGCTTGATCCGCTACGGCCCACCGATTGTGCGCATCAACGGTGTGTAGGGTCGTAAGTCCCCCCTTGTAAAGGGGATCGTGGTCCACCGACTGGGCGCGTCAGCAGTGTGTCGGATCGTGGTCTGACGTTGAGTTCGTCAGCGGTTCTCAAAGGGTTGGTTGCGATCAACTCCCCTCGTACCACGGTACTGAGGTAGGGTGCTGCGGGGCCGTGTTAATGCTATAGGCATTAACCTTCATGTTCGGGGCATGCGATTGGTCCCGTGGCGCCATCGATGATTATGTGATATGAATGATGATTGGATGATGATGTGGATTGGAATTGAGAAGTGGCTTGTGATCGTAAATGCGTATTCCTTATGATGTTATTGTTGTTGTCGGATGTACTTATCCCTATTTGCTGAGTCCATTCCTGGTTTTAAAACTAGTGTCTCTTGAGTATATGTCTTCCTGCTTTGAAATGATTTTTGTATATCTATATATGTATATATATATTATATTTCAACGCGTTGGAGTGGTTTACCAGCATCTCTCGTTGAACATATATATATTTGGCTTTCAGGCGCAGAGGAGTAGACACTGGAGCGTGCTAAAGACTTGAAGCGTAGAGTAGATAGTTTCCCTTTCGGCCTGCGTGTCGTTCTTATGTATTTACATTATTGAGGATATTAGTTAGTTAGCCTGTGCACCTGAGTTCTCCAACTCAGGTGTGGCATAGCACCCCGTACTCTATTTTATTATGCTTGGGATTTAATGAGAATTTACCTTTATTATATAAGTCTTAAAAGTTGAAAATTTTCGGGGTGTTACAGTTGGTATCAGATCCTAAGCTTGACCCTAGGATAAGACTCTTAAGACCAAGACCCTAGGACAATAGGCTTAAAAGTTCAGTAAGATAGGACTTAGGGAATCATAGGACGCGCGTTGAGATTGTGAGCCCACCATACCCCTCATTAATTTAAAAGACTCCCCTTCGCTTATCACACCAAGGTAAGGGTACAACACTCTAACTCAAACATCACTATAAACATTGGCTCTATAGATCAGCACCATGGCACCAACCAGAAGACAATCAAGGACTCTGGAACCCGCTATACGAGACCCCCTTGGCTCAAACCCTACAACAACTAACCCAAGTCGCCCAAGCACTAAGCGACATAGCTCTCCGCAACAACCGACCACCACCACCTCCACCAAATACAAACTCAGAAATCGCCCGACAAGTTTCAAACCATAGACCACCCACTTTCTCAGGAGAAGAAGATCCCGCCATCCTTGAGGAATGGATTCGGACCTTCGACAAAATTCTGGGGCTAGTAGAATGCCCAGAGGAACGTCGTGTAGAGGTAGCCTCATTTTACTTCGGACACGAGGCAGACCTTTGGTGGATCCACGAGGGACCCACTTACAGGCAAAAACCAGGATTCAACTGGGAAAGTCTGAAAACACGACTGCGGGAACGATTCTACCCAGCCCACATAAGAGCATCTATGCACGAAGAGTTCCTTCACCTAAAACAAGGAACGACTACTGTCATGGAATACCATAAACGATTCCTCGAACTGGCACGCTTCGCACCAGTACTAGTCCCCACAGAGACAACCAAAATAGAGAGATTTGTATCAGGCCTCAACTTCGAAGCCTGAAAAGCCCTAATAGTAAGCGGACCCCGGACCCTCAACGAGGCCTACTCCAGTGCCGCCAATCTCTACCGAATCCAACTACTACAACGTGGGGTTCAGGAACAAATTCGAAAAAGGAACACAGGAGGTGGGGCGCCACCCACGAAAAGAGCAAGAAACGACGCCAACGCAAGGCCAAGCAATCCAGCGGGACAGAGGCCACCCCCAAGAAACAGCGAAACTAATACAGGGGGCTTCCCCTGCCCAAAATGCCACCAAAGCCATAGGGGCAAGGACTGCATGGGGAACCCCTTACGATGCTTCAATTGCGGGAAAGAAGGGCACAAGGCATTCCTCTGCCCTCAACCCTCAAACTCACGCCCTATGAATGAGAAGGGAAAACTCAGGATTCAATATATATTCCCGGTGAAGAAATATTACAAGGCTTATATAGTAGAGCTGCCCACCACAATAGGTGGGGGAGCTTGACACAGCTAAAGACTCTACTTTATTATAACAAACTAATAACAAACTAGCTGACTTAATATCCCCCTTCAAGCTGACGGGGGACAAGATACCACGCCAAGCTTGTGACGGAGATCAGCAAAGCGAACACTCGAGAGTGGTTTGGTGAAGATGTCAGCTAACTGGTCTTGAGTAGACACAAAATTGACCTTGAGAGCACCAGTCGCTACCTTATCCCGGACGAAATGATAGTCCACCTCAATGTGCTTCGTCCTAGCGTGAAAAACCGGATTAGAGCATAAGTATGTCGCTCCGAGATTATCACACCATAACACAGGAACAGTCGAAGGAAGCAACCCAAGCTCACGCAGCAGAGACTGAATCCATGTGACCTCGGCAGCAACATCAGCTAAAGCTTTGTACTCAGCTTCCGTAGAAGACCGAGCGACAGTGCGCTGCTTTTTGGAAGTCCAGGACAGAAGATTAGGACCCAGAAAAACAGCAAAACCTCCGGTTGATCGCCTATCAATAGAGCAACCAGCCCAGTCTGAGTCGGAGAAGGCATGGATAACTGGAGTAGTAGATGGAGACATGCGCAGACCAATATCCAACGAGCCTTTGACATATCGAAGGACTCGTTTCAACGCCGCCCAGTGACCATGTGTAGGAGTGTGCATGAACTGACACAACCTGTTAACAGAAAAAGCCAAGTCGGGACGGGTGATTAGTAAGTACATCAATGACCCAACCAGTTGAGAGTATGGGGTTGGATCATCTAACGCTTCTGAGTCCTCAGCAGGAGGCGACACCAACATCGGAGTGCACAACGGTTTGCAGGAATCCATACCAGCCTTCCGTAACAACTCAGTCATGTACCTCTTCTGGGACAACACTAGGGACTTGTCTACCTCAACAGCCTCAATACCCAGAAAGAACCTAGGCTTGCCAAGATCCCGAATCTTGAAGACCGTGGATAGCCTGTTGAGAATGTCATGAATCACAGCAGGGTTGTTGCCCATGAGAAGTATATCGTCCACATATACTAGCAAGTATATCCGAACGTCCCCGGTATCATAAATGAAAAGTGAGATATCCGTTTTGGAAGGGCGGAACCCGACATGAACCAGGAAATCGTGTAGCCTCGTAAACCAAGCGCGTGGTGCCTGTTTGAGCCCATACAACGATCGCTGCAACTTACACACATGATCGGGATAATTTGGGTTAGTATAACCCGGTGGCTGGCGCATGTAGATATCTTCAGTGACATGCCCATTCAAGAAGGCATTATGTACGTCAAGTTGACGCATTGTCCAGTTCTGGGAGACAGCAAAGGCTAACAACAGCCGAATGGTTGTGGGCTTGACTACCGGACTGTAAGTGTCTACGTAGTCTTGCCCTGGTATTTGATTAAACCCCTTAGCTACTAAGCGGGCTTTGTATCGTTCAACTGTACCATCAGACTTCCGCTTGATACGGAAAACCCACTTACAACCGATGACATTCATCCCTGGTTGTGAGGGCACGAGGCGCCACGTTTAATTATGTAGCAAAGCATTGAATTCAACATTCATGGCATCACGCCACTGAGGTTGACGAACAGCCTGGGAATGGCACGTGGGTTCGTCGTCGTCCACCGATGCAACCAAGGCAGTGGGACGCTTGCGTTGAGCGTCAGTTGTAGTCCGGAGTCGCATCACATGCGTGCGAACAGTTGGACGTTGTCGACGACGCCTAGTTGATGTCGTGGTTGACGTGGACGGCTGATAGGAGGAAGATGTTGCAGCTGCCGTGGACGAGGATGTGGGCAACGATGTACGTGGCGGACCACCTGTGGTTGGTTGAACATCATTGTTTGTGGCCATCTTAGTAGCTTGAATGTTAACCTGAGCACACGCCCAAGGTTGTACATCCTGTGTAGGAACAGTTGCTAATGCCTTCACCTGTGAGAATGGGAACACCGCCTCATTGAAGCGGACATGCCGGGATATGTAGACACGTCCGGACTGAATGTCAAGACACCGGTAGCCATAGTAGGAGTCCTGGTAACCAAGGAAAACACACGCCTTGGAACGGAAGTCCATTTTGTGTGTGTTCTATGGGCGTAAATGCGGGAAACACTCACACCCAAACACACGTAGTATGGTATAGCTAGGAGCATGACCGTAAAGTAAAGAATACGGACTTTTACCACACGAAACAGGAGATGGAAGGCGATTGATCAAGTGTACTGCCGCTTCAAAGGCATAGAACCAGAACTTGTGGGAAACCAGAGCACGGGCTAACAAAGTCAGACCCGTTTCGACCACATGCCGATTCCTGCGTTCCACACGCCCATTCTGTTCGTGTGTATGAGGACACGACTTTTTGTGGAGTATTCCTGCGGCTGCAAAAACCGTACCTAATTTCATGTATTCAGCACCCATATCGGATTGGACACATTTTATGGGGCGGGAGAACTGTTTCTCCACTAATGCCCGAAACCTGCCAAAGATAGAATAAATGTCCGACTTTAGATGCATGGGATAAATCCACATGAACCTAGAGTAGTCATCGACGAACAACACAAAGTATTTATGGCCATCAACTGTGGGCACCGAAGATGGACCCCAAATATCAGAAAAAACAAGATCCAAAACCGACTCACTAGACTTTTCAATACGTGACAATGGGAAGCGCGCAGACTTGCCCATCTGACACGGAGTACATACGTTATTTAAAGAATTACAAGACCCTACAACTGGACAGGTTGCCAAGACTTGTTTTAAAACTTGAGAGTTGGGGTGACCGAGACGCTCATGCCATGTCCTTGGGGACGCTTTAGCAGACAAGAAAGCAACTGGACTGGAAACATTGAGTTGGTACATCCCACCTGTGCTAGGACCTCTAAGCAGAATCTGCTGGGTGGTACGGTCCTTCACAACAAAAAAACGAGGGTGAAATTCAAAGTACACATCATTATCTTGTGTAAACTTTTGGACAGACAACAGAGACGCACGTAGTTCGAGGACATGTAACACATGTTTTAGAAACAGAGACCGAGACGGAGAATTTAATGTAAAGGAACCTGTATTCTTTATAACCAGACCTGTGCCATCTCCTACTTGCAGTGCCTCACCGCCTGAATAGTGTTCTACGCCAGTCAGACTATCAACCGCCGGTGTAGCATGCGCATTGGCCCCCGTATCAGGCAGCCACACATTTGAAAAAGGAGCAGTATTGTGGTCATTTTGTTGCTGCCGGTGTACCATGTTCGCCTGAGGTTGAGTAGAAGCCGAACGAGGGCCGTCGTAGTCGTCGAACCGCCGGTAGCAAGTCAGGGCCGTGTGACCGGGTATGTCACATATTTGACAACGCACACCACCTCGGCCACGCTGTTCACGCCCTCGCTGGCCTCTCTGATGCCGGCCGCGACCACGTCCACCGTCGTTGGTGGACCTGTTGTTCGATGGTGCCTGCTGAGCAATCAACACAGCTGGAGAATGGCCGACTGGTGCAGCTTCTTCCAGAAAAAAGGTAGCTGTGAGTATTAAGGAGATCAGCTACTTCCGATATGGTCAGGGGAGCACTTTTGGTCATGAGGGAGGCAACGAGTGACCGATATTCTGGCCTGAGACCCCTGAATAGGTGCAGGTTCTGCTCGTCCAGTCCTATCGGCCGACCGGCCAGTGCGAGCTGTTCGACGAGAATTTTGGCACGTCCGAGATACTCGGATGTCGACGAGTTCCCTTGCTGAAGCCCCTGGAGTTGTGTCAGTAAGCTGAGGGTGCGGGAACGCGACGTCGAGCCCAAGGCTGTTTCGACCGAGACCCAAACCGCCCTGGCAGTGTTGTGGCCGATTGTGAGGTATAGTACCTCCTCCGCCATGGACGAGTACAGCATGCTTAGAATGGACTGGTCCTGTTGGACCCAGTCGGCGTGCAGCGGATTCACCACCGGGGTTGCCGTCGGCGTGGTCGGGGAAGGCAAAAACTCCGGCGGACACACACTCGTTCCGTCGACAAAGCCATAGAGATTTTGGCCTCTCAAGAACGGGACCAGCTGCGCTCTCCAGAACAGGTAGTTCGTGGCATTCAACTTTAGTGAAACATAGTGATGCGCCTACTGCAATACACTGGCCGGACGTCGGTCAGGTTGCGCAACTGCTTGGTTCTCTCGTTCGGAGGAGTCGGCGGGAGTGGGGTTGGATGTGACTGTGGGTGGGTTGGCCATTGGATCGTATTTTAGGCTGATACCAAATGAGAAGGGAAAACTCAGGATTCAATATATATTCCCGGTGAAGAAATATTACAAGGCTTATATAGTAGAGCTGCCCACCACAATAGGTGGGGGAGCTTGACACAGCGAAAGACTCTACTTTATTATAACAAACTAATAACAAACTAGCTGACTTAATACTATGGCCATGGGCCGACACGGGGACACGAACAATCAAGGTAACTATGGTGCCCCCGGAAAAGTATTTGTCATGAGCCGCACGCAAGCCGAACTCGAGGACGAGGGCAACCCCGACGAAGGGAATATGACCCCAGAAGACGGAGACCACGCAAACCCGCCCGAAGGAAACCAGGAAGATGAATTTTGTTTAGGATAATATAACAAACCCCCCTTTTTGTAACCACCCCCGTAGTAGAATCGCATGTTTAGACTAGTCACTTCGGAATTATAATAAATAAAAGCTAGTTCGGAACAATATTAGCATAACAAAAGGAAACAAGACTACCCACAAGACGACAAGCAACAAACATCTTCTGCCACTAGGAGACAAAAGAGGGAAAAGACAAAGAAATATCCCACAAAGAAGACTAATGTTACCAATGGGAATAGAACCTTAGACCTCCCATCTCCAAGTTAAAGCCTTAACCACTAGGCCATGAGTACTTCTTGGAACCTCAAGGGGACACTCCTTTCTTAAACCCCTACAAGTCCCTAAAAACCCCCAAAACCCCCAAATCAAAAACCCTTCTTCTTCCTCATTCCCTTCTTCCCCCACAATCCCTATCCCTCTCTTCCTTCCCCAGCCATTACGCCACCACACAACAAACCACCCCAGCCACCCCGCCGACCGCCACCACGAGCCAAGCCACCAGCGCCCGCCCGCAACGCTCGCCGCCGCCACACTGGGAGCAACCCGCGACGCCACCGTCGACCGCCCGAATCCTCACCACTGCCACGCACCACCACTGCCGCACACCCAAGCTCCGTCGTGAACCACCGCTACCTCGCCGAACACCCCCACCGCCGCGCCGAGCCAGGCCACGCCGAGAACCATCGCCACCGACGAAACTGTACCGCCGGAACCCTCGTCGGAATCTCGCCGGAATCTTGCCGGAGTCCGCCGGAAAACGCTATCCAGAAGAAAATTCTAAAAATGCCGAAAAAGCCCCTCGGAGTCCGCACCCCGGAATGGAGCAACGCCGACTACACCATGATCGGAGGTAAATCCCTCGAACCCGATCAATTTTCTCCGGAATTGGTCGACATGCTCAACCACCAAGGGCTTTTGGATACGTATCTCGCCATAAAAGGGGATACGTACCCCGAATTGGTGAAGGAATTCTATCAACATTTGGTGGCAATCAAACGAGGTGATAAACTAGAAATCACCACTAAGGTCCGAGGCAAGGAAATCATACTTTCCGAAGGCCGCTTGGCCAAGCTCTTAAAATTGACCACCACGGGCGTGTCAGACTATGACCGAAAAGGGTGGATTGGTACCCAAAACACGGGGTACAAACACTACCTCGGGTACCTACTCGGAAGGGAGGAAGGTTTCACCTCGGCCACACGGCCAAACAGGAAGTGGCTAACCGCAGAACAAAAGATATTGCTTATGATTGTGACTGACAGCCTGTTGCCCACAAATAATAAAAGCAAGGATGTGGGAAGTCTGGAGTGTACTTTTGCCTACCTCTTAAAGCACAAAATTAAGTTCAATCTACCGGCCCTCATGTTGAAACACATGGAATTTTGCAAAACTAGCAACCAACTTAGCCTACCCTACGGGATGATCCTGAGTTGGATCATGGAGAAAAAGGGGGTAGACCTAAGCGGCACAGAGGTCAAGACCGCAAGTGCATGACTTTCAATGCTCAGAATCTCCGTCGCAATGATATCTACTACACCGAAGGGGGACAATACATCACCCTCGAAGAGATTTTCCTTAAGCCCGAAGAAGAACGAAGGGAATTGGTTGATCTACTAAATATCTCCAACAAGAAACTCAAGCGGGCAATGCAAGACTGTGGGGAACCAGGGGAAAATGAAGAACAAGAAGAGGATGGCGAGCCCAATCCACCAGCACCCATGCGAGCGAGGGGAAACCCAAGGGGTCTAAATGAAGAATCAGTCAACGAACGCATCCTCGCGCAGCTCACCCGACAGAACCAAATCATGGACGAGGGATTCTCATCCCTAATTCGCGCAACACGCGCTTTGGACCGAAGAGTGGCAACCATCGAGGCCATGTTGGGCACTCGCGGGGCATCCAACTCAGGCTCAGGAAACAAAGGTAGACTCAAACTCTCCAACCCACCACCTCACCAAAAATCCAGTCTAACCCAAACAAGGACAACACGTGGAGCCACATTTCCTAACCAGGAGGCCAAAATACGTGATGTCTCGGGGTGAAAGAATGGATCCACGCACCGGCTTCGGGGACGAAGCCTCTTGTAAGGGGAGGAGAGTGTAACACCCCGTGTTACGGCCCCTAAATTAAAATGAATTAAATTATCACCCACCCTAAAAAGGGAATTAAAACCCATTAATTAGCCAAAAAGGGGGTCCACCATGGTCCATCGGCCCTTATCCCTAAAGCCAACCCCTTAGTCCTATAATGAATAGGATTAGTAAACCCATGCCACTTAGACTATAATTAGGACTCTTAATTATATAAATAGGGACATAGAAGGCACCTAGAACTCACACCACAAATAATCTCTCACCACAAAAGAAAGTTCCAAGAACTCCTTTAGGAGAAATCAAGAAAGGAGAAATCCTAAAGAAAGACCCTTCATAGCCAAGGAAATTAATTAAGGCTAAGAGGTAACACATGTCTCAACAAAACCTATTTTCTTCGCTATAATCTCCTTCCTTGGCCTCCCTCTATATTCTTGTGTCTCGATTGAATTCTTCTATGATAATTATGTTATGTTCTTGATGATTGATAAGATGATTTATATGCTTTCTTGATAACCTTGATGATCTTGATGTTAAAAGGAAATTCTTGATTATGATGTGATGATTCTTGACGAATCTTGATATTTTCTTGATGTTAGAGATAAAATATGTTCTTGATGATTTGGGTGGGATTAGAGCCCTAGGTCGGATTGGGAATTTGTATTATGACGTTCTTGATTTATATTCCGGTGGGAATTCGCATGATCGGGTGTTGTTTATATATAGGATAAGTCCTACATGATTCTTGCTTTTGATCCATTAATTGCTTATGTGATGTCGTTATTTGCGTTTAAAAGTGTCTAAGCATGGTTTCGGGTTCCACAAAGGATCCCGGGACAAATTTGTGACGAATGAGTCAGTGGGGGGTAGGTCGGGGTTGGGGAACCCACCACCTACCCGCTGCCCAAAAGGGCGCTGCGCGGCAGCGGGCAGCCACCGGGCAGCCGGCTACCCACTGCCCGGAACAGCGCCTACCGGCGTGCAGCCAACGGGTGACCCCCACCCACCGGCTACCCGCTGGTCCACACCCCACCCCGGGTCCCCGGCTTCCCCGTTGGATGTTCCCCGTTCCCCATGGTGTCCCATCGGACCCCGTTTGTCGTGCCTGAGTCTAGTTTGGAATTTCGGGTACCATTCGTAGGTTAAACGAGTCTTAGGAATTGCATGCTAGTTGAATTGGTAACTCGTGGACCTAGGTGGAAGTTATATGAGCCCTTAGGAATTATTCTTAGTATGTGAATGATCACATGTAAGCTTAATTATATGTCTCCCCCCTTCCCTATGTGAATTATGTGTTATTGTGTGTTACGCGATGCATGACCCCAACATGGTTAAGATCAATTGGGCTATACGGGCAGTTGAATGGGCTGAGAACCATCCCAACTATTAACCAGGCCGGTTAAGATCGGTCAGGGATATTAATATGATATAGGACTGAGGTCCACTATACGGGCAGTTGAATGGGTTGAGAACCATCCCAACTGTTAACCAGGCTGGTAGAGACCGGTCAGGTATATAAAGATTATGTATAGGACTGAAGGTCCACATGGGCCTCGGTGATATGACCCACCGATCGGGACGCGCCAGGCGGTATGGGGCCAACAAGCCGAGGAAGGTTGTAGTCCACCGACCTGAGTAATCAGGCGGTGTGTAGGGCTACGACTGGCTGCGACTCACCGAGTGGCAGGACATCGGTATGTAGGACCGTAGTCTCCGAGGATCATTGCCCACCGACTGAGTTTAGCTCAGCGGTGTGTCGGGCTTGATCCGCTACAGCCCACCGATTGTGCACATCAACGGTGTGTAGGGTCGTAAGTCCCCCCTTGTAAAGGGGATCGCGGTCCACCGACTGGGCCCGTCAGCGGTGTGTCGGATCGTGGTCCGACGTTGAGTTCGTCAGCAATTCTCAAAGGGTTGGTTGCGATCAACTCCCCTTGTACCGCGGTACTGAGGTAGGGTGCTGCAGCGCCGTGTTAATGCTATAGGCATTAACCCTCATGTTCAGGTCATGCGATTGGTCCCGTGGCGCCATCGATGATTATGTGATATGAATGATGATTGGATGATGATGTGGATTGGAATTGAGAAGTGG
This sequence comes from Ipomoea nil, assembly GCF_001879475.1. Lineage (NCBI taxonomy): Eukaryota > Viridiplantae > Streptophyta > Magnoliopsida > Solanales > Convolvulaceae > Ipomoea > Ipomoea nil. The sequence goes on from NW_017619219.1 coordinate 520,073, forward strand.
CTTGTGACCGTAAATGCGTATTCCTTATGATGTTATTGTTGTTGTCGGATGTACTTATCCCTATTTACTGAGTCTATTCCTTGTTTTAAAACTAGTGTCTCTTAAGTATATGTCTTCTTGCTTCGAAATGATTTTTGTATATCTATATATATATATATATATATATATATATATATATATATATATATATATATATATATATATATATATATATATATATATATATATACTATATTTCAACGCGTTGGAGTGGGTTACCAGCATCTCTCGCTGAACAGATATATTTGGCTTTCAGGCACAGAGGAGTAGACACTGGAGCGCGCTAAAGACTTGAAGCGTAGAGTAGATAGTTTCCCTTTCGGCCTGCGTGCCGTGCTTATGTATTTACATTATTGAGGATATTAGTTAGTTAGCCTGTGCACCTGAGTTCTCCAGCTCAGGTGTGGCATAGCACCCCGTACTCTATTATACTATGCTTGGGATTTAATGAGAATTTACCTTTATTATATAAGTCTTAAAAGTTGAAAAATTTCGGGGTGTTACAGCTATGATCAGCTATGACCCACCGACTGAGCTCGTCAAGCAGTGTGTAGGGTCGCAGTCCCCAATATAGGATCACAGTCCACCGACTGAACACGTCAGCGGTGTGTAGGGCTGTGATCCGTCGTTGAAACTATTGACGGTCTATACAATTGGCTGCGGTCAATTCCTTCATGCTGCGGTATGAGGTAGGGTGCTGCGGGGCCGTGTTAGCACTATATGCGCTAACCCTCATGTTTGGGGCATGCGATTGGTCCCGTGGAGCCACCAAAGTGTGCTTGTGTGACAAGGATATTGATTGAATGATGATGTGAATGATTTGAAAGTGAACTGTGACCTTAGATATGCGTATTTATGATGTTGCCTCTATATAATTGATTATCATTGTTGAATGTGTTTATCCCTATCTGTCGAGTCTAATCCTGGTTTTAAAACTAGAGTCTCCTAAGTATATATCCTCCTGCTTCAAAATGGTTTTACTATATCTATGTATATATAATTACCTATATTGTATTTTAACGCGTTGGAGTGGGTTACTAGCATCATTCGCTGAATAGATATATTTGGCTTTCAGGCACAGATGATTAGCTTCCGGAGCACGCTAGAAGAACTCGGATTAGATAGTTAGTCTTTCCTTTTGGCCTACGTGCCTTGATGATGAAATGACAATATTTGAGGATAGTCAGTTAGAATAGCCTGTGCATCTGAGCTCTCCAGCTCAGATGTGGCATAACACCCCCGACTCTATGTTTAGAATGCTTCATTTGATATCTATTTAATAGAATTGCTTTCGTATTATAAGATCAAAAATTTTTAAAATTTTGGGGTGTTACACACTTAGTACCTTTTGTTAGGAATGCACACTCTGTGGCTTTAGCTTTTCCGCTTGACTTTAGTACCATATTGGACTCCATTGACTATGCGGACCTCCCGTCGAGTGATGACGAGTCCATTGATTTAGATCGATTTCCTTCTCATTATGTTGATGAATATTATCTAGAGTACCCCATTATTTCTCCATTAGCTAGGCATCCTTATATGTTGAATCCCACGCCTCTCCCGGATCCTTTTCCTGCGGGTCGGTATATTGTGCTTGACTCCGCTATTCCTTAAGGCTTCGGGTCTTCCTTGACCGACCATGATGTCGCCGTCGCGCGGGCGTTGGCCGGGTCGACCGTCGAGGTCCATGTTCCTCCTCCGGGGGTGAGCATATTGGAGCCCCCGGGGGTCAATTTTTTCGGTGTTCACATTACGTCCCTTTGCTTGGGTTTGGCTTTCCCACTCCATAAATTCATTATTGAGGTCCTAAACTTTCACCATGTTTCCTTGGGCCAACAAGTCCCCAAATCCCATCGGGCGTTGGCCACTTTTACTATCCAGTGTATCGAGGTGGGCATACGCCCCAACCTCGACCTTTTTCATGCGTTCTTCCTCGCGGGGAACTCGTCTTCTAAGGAGAGCAAATGTTACATGGCGTTCTCGGCTCGGGTGGGGGTAAAGGTTTTGGGGAGCGTGCGGGACTTCAACAAGGGTTGGAAACCCCGGCTCGTATTTGTCTCCACTGGGGAGTCACTTCCTTTTGAGGTTCCCTGGGGGGATAATTTCGCAAGAACAAGCGCCCCGCGTGGACCCCGGAGCTCACTGCTCATATTCGGCTGTTCTTGGGTAAGGAGGGTGGCTTGCTCAGTTCCCGGGCTCTGGTCGCACACGAGGCCCTAGTCGCGGCCGGCTTTGTTCGCGATCACCCACCATACGGCCCCTCCCCTTCGCACTCCATGTAGGAGGTTGAGGAGGTCTCTTCGGATGAGGACTCGGATGACGACGTCGTCGAGCTGCTAGACGGACCTTCGACTCCCCTCTCCGCTAGCCCCAGTCTACATGGTTTATTACCCCACTAACGTGCACTCTTATTTGTAAATCTCTGCGAGGTGCTTATTGGTTGTTTTGATACAGATATGGATTCATCGCGCCCAGCTATCGTTGATCTTGTCCAGAGTTTGAAGAGTCGCGACGGTGAGGACCCCAAGCGCCGGAAGACCGGGGAGACTAGCCGCGCTTCGTCGGGTACCCGGATTTCACGGCGCCGCGAGACGAGGCCCGTTCCGGACGCGGGCAGCCGGCCCAAGGGTCGGCCGGCTGACCTCGTGAGCCGAGCTCTGGTGCCTCTGCCTCCTTCCCACGATGTATCGGCTGAGTGGTCCATTCATCTCCCCCGCACGACCTCGATTCTTTGTGGGGACATCCCTCTAGAGGCCTTCATACGTAGCGTTCGCCTACCCCGCGACGAGGAGATGCACGAGGACCGTGCCATCTTTCGGCCTTTGCTAGAGGTATGCGTTTATTGCTTTGATGGTCATACGTTATACTTTCATGCCTTGATGTCTTATCCTTTGTTTTATGCTTGCTATTGTGTAAACTATCGCCCGGGTCGTGACCATGGAGGGTGTCTTGGGGAGCACCCTGACCTAGCTAGAGGCCGAGATGAGGGCTCGCAAAGAGCTTGAGATGGCGCATAAGACCGTGAGTAGCAAGCTTGCAGCGCTGGAGGGTCAGTATGCCGAGTTGATCGCCAGCCGGATGCGGGAACGCACGGCGCAACATGAGGCTTTGAGGGCGCATCAGGAGGCTACGATGTAACACCCCGTGTTACGACCTCCGTATCCGGACTAATCATGAAATTATTTCTGTTAACATATAATTAAAAAGGATTTAATTAGACTAGAACTCCCATTAATTAATTAGTATGGTCCACAATGGATCATGGACCCTTATCCTTAACCAAGTCTTTAATTCTATAAGGAATAGGAAAAGTGGGCCTTTACTATTCAGATCCTAGTTAGGACTCCTGAATCTATAAATTGGGAATTAGGAAGCATTTAGAAACCCTACCACAATCAATCCTACCACGTGAGATATTCCCCGAGGAAACCTAGCAAAGGAATTCCCCGCCACCAAACTTAGAGGAATCCATTGGAGGGAGATCTTAGAGAAGAACCTTAGTAGCTAAGGATATTGATTAGGGCTAAGAGGTAACCCATGTCTTACAAAACGTATTTTCCTTGTTATATCTTATTTATTGGCTCCTTTGATAATTGTATGGGTGATTCTGTGATTGAGTCTTGATAGAGCATTGCCTAAGATTTATATTGTGTTTATTTGATGATCTTGATGATCTTGATGTTGTGATTGATTATATGTGTAACCTTGTATTTAATTATGTCTAGAGCTTGTCCCTAGGGTTTATATCGTGAATCTCATTGTTGTGATGTTCTTGATATATTTGGGTGGGTTTATGCATGCTTGGGTGTTGAGTCTAGCCTAGGACTTGTCTGTAGGGCTTTGCATATAGATTTCTTGATGTTCTTAAGATTCTGGATGCTCCTGAACCGTTATGTGATTGATGTCGAGTCTTGGCATGTTTAGGAATCGTGTTAGAACGTATTTGGAATGATTGTTGATTCAATTCCGTTAATTGAATCCGTGGTGTTGTCGTTATGTGTTGGAGTGTGTCTGGACATGGTTTTGGGTTCCACGAGAGATCCCGGGACCGAAAAGTTGCCTGCGTACCAGTGGGGGTAGGTGGGGGGACGAACACCCACCACCTACCCGCTGCCCGTTGCCCTCTTTCCAGCGGGCAGGCGACTGCCCGCTGGGCACCCGCTGGAAGTTGGGACCGCCACCGGCAGGTGGTCCTCCACCCGCCGCCCACCCGCTGGAAAATTGATGTGGGTCGTGATGTTTTTCCCCGTTTGATGTTTTCCCGTGTCCCGTTATACCCCATTTGTCGTGTATGAGTCTCGTTTAATGTTTTGAATACCATTCTAGGAATGTATGTGTAGTACGTGTCGTTGTTATTATGTCTTGATTGTTATTGATTGATTATATGTTGATTGATTGAATGATGATGAGTATCGTGGTCATTGCGCAATGATCGGTGTGACTGATGATGATGAGATTGTGATTGGTGGAAATGAATTGTTGGCGGAAAGCACTACGAGTGCTCGGTTGTCGTGCTAAAGGCACGGACCACCACTTGGACTAGCTAGCTAAAGGCTTGGGTCAGGGTATAAGCGTCGCGGTGTCATGTTAGAGCTACATGCGCTAACCCCTTGGTATTGGTACTAGAGGTACGGACCATGCGAATGACACTTCGGTGCTATCATGTTGGTGGACTTGTTGGTGGTTACGGAGTGGGGCATGTAGTTGCTCCGGAGGGATAAGGAAGAGGTATAAGGGTGGCCTGGAGGTACAGGTTGGAACTGAAATAAGGATGGAGTGGAGTGAAAAGGTTGGAACTTGGTATAAGGTTGGATGATGGATTGTGTGACTTGATGATTACTTGCTAATTGGTTGTTTTTGGGTTCCTTTGTTGTCTCTATTTGCTATTTATATGCCTATCTGTTTATTATGTCTTGTATCGTGTTCTTAGGACGCATGCTAGTCTTTATGATTGTTCTATAATGTCAAGTCTGTTGTAATGTCTTGAGTCTTGATCTTGGATTTAAATTAGAGTCTCGTAAGTATATATGTATTCCAGTTTCAAAATGATTTCTTATGTTTACCTATATTGTACTTAACGCGTGGGAGTGGGTTACTCAGCATTATTCGCTGACGGTTGCTACGATATGTTTTTCAGGTGATGACCATTAGCTGAGGAGCGCGCTAGATGGACTCGTAGTCTTGGTTTAGTTAGCCCTAGTTACAGTTGCCGGCCTGCGTGCCGTGGTTTGGGTTTGGATTATTGATTTATGGATTTACATTTGCTTGGATAGTCTTAGCCTGTGCACCTAGGTTCTCAAACCTAGGTGTGGCATAACACCCCGATAATTATGTTTAGTTCATGCTCTGATTAGATAATTATTATTAGTTTGCTTTTATTTTATAAGCCTTTAAATGATTTAAAAATTAGGGGTGTTACATACGAGGGTAGCCGTGTCGAGCTACAAAGACTCCGAGGTGTTCGTCAAGGACGTGAAGGCCTACCTCGCCGAGCATGTGGAGAAGACCTTGGAGGACCTCATGAACCTTCCCGAGGGGAAGGAATGCATAGCTTTGCAGGGATTGATGATGTATGATGCGGGGGAGTTCTCGATGCAGCGCAAGATCTACCTCGTTCTTCGCACGAGAGACGCGTCCTTCGACCCCGTGGCGTGTGGTCTCCCTGAGGAGTTAGAGAGTTTGGACTCACCGGCCGACCCTATGGATGTGGCCAATGGGGAGGGTGGTCCGACCTCAACACGGGACTCGGCGGCCGACCGTTCGTCGAGCGGGGACTTTGCAGCCGACCTTCTTCATTTTGCCGGCGCGGACGTCCCCTTGGAACATGTTCATGTCGATCCGGCGGGTGCCGCGGGTGGCGAGGCGGATGTCCACGAGACCCAGTAGCTTTGGTCCCTATGGATTGTTTTGGAGTTGTGCACGGCGGACCCTTCCTTTTACTTAGTTGTTTTACACAAACTATTTCCCTTATTTGCATGAACTGTTGTTATCTTGTTGCGCGGGCTGCCGCTTTTTGTTGCACCAAACTATTAGCTTCGTTGTGATATCGAATGTTTGCTTCATTTCATGCTTGTGTTCTTTCCTTGTTTCGTCTGATTACTCATTTTGTTTGTCGTCATTTGCTTTTCGCCCGAAGGTGTTTCCGGGGGGTTTAAAGCCTTCTTGCTTTCGCGACTGAGCCGACTACCATGTCCACTCCTCAGCTAGGCCGAGTTCGGCTGTCCATGGGCTTGGCCGGCCAGCCCCACGTGTATGGGTGTCACGGCCTTCCTATGGCCGAGTTCACGGGGTCGGGCGGCCGACCTCGTGAGGTCGGACCTCGTAACGCCCTTAGGACATTTCGGAGATTCTTGGGTCGGAGTCTTCTGACTCGCATCCTGAATCCTTCCGTTCGGCGGTAAGCGAGGCAGGACCTCGTACCGTCCCTAGGTTGTCAAGATTGCGTTACGCCCGTTCGGCGCCAGGCGAGGTCGGACCTCGTACCGCCCTTAGGACGTTTTAGCGATTCCTAGGTTGGTGTAACACCCCCGATTTTCAAAAACTTTTAAAACCAATTAAAGCTTAATGAAGAGATAAAGTCTACTCATCAAGATTAAAGTTAAGCGAAAGCTAAAAGACAAGTACGGGAGATGTTATGCCACACCTACACATCTATAGGTGCACAGGCTAAGTCTAAACAAAACGTCAAAGTCATTCTTATAAAAATTCACGGCTCACAGGCCAAAAGTCTAACTAAAACAGTCATAAGGAGATACACTAACTAACGATCTGCTAGCGCGCTCTCCAAGAAGCTACTCAAAACCTGTAAAGCAACATAAAGATAGGGGATGACACCCGATCAGCGAACATTGCTGGTAACCCATCAATACGCGTTAAATAGCATATATCAATAGTATAAGTCAAAAACCATTTTCGAAAGGGAATACAGTATATATCATTTCAAAAGCCATAGAGAGAGGTCAACTTCAAAGACTCATTCACACTCTCAAAGGAAAAGGGAAATCAACATCCCTACGAAAACAACAAGACAAGAATACCAACAGTAAACAATACAACTCGAGATGTATTCTACTGATCACAAAGTATAATACATCAAGACATGCTCAATAGCAAAGAGTACACATTCACACATTGGCAACTACATGCCAAAGTGACATTGCGGGGGACCCCATCCCGGCCGAGCTCCGGGCTCGGTCGGGCCGACCCCACGTAGGCCGACCCGGAGTGCGCCGGCCGACCCCGTGGTGGTCGGGCCTACGTAGGCCGACCCCGGGGTGCCGAGCCCATGTTGGCCAACCCCGGGGTACCGAGCCCATGTTGGCCGACCCCGGGGTGGTTCGTCACTCCGTGTGCACAGTAGCTGGGGACCCTGTGATAGTAGTCGAGGACCCCGGGGAGGTAGACCCCTCCATGGTCTGTCCGACCGCGTGCGTAGTCTACTCGGTACCGAGTGTGATCCGTTCCAAATTTCTTCACTCCAGGTCCGCTCCGTAATTATTCCATCAATAGTAGTTAATACCCATTTTGGTCCCTCGACTATTAGATAATAATAGTTAATACTCATTTTGGTCCCTCAACTATTAGATAAAAGGACGTTTTTACCCCTCTCTATAACGGTGGATGGATAGAAATTGTAACGGAGGACCAAATTGGGTATGATTTTACAAGTTAGAGGACTAAATTGGGTATTTTTAATAGTATGAGACTAAATGCGCATTACCGAATAGTCGAGGGACCAAAATGGGTATTAACTCGATATAGAAGTATAGATTATTAATTGTGTGGGAAGTTAAACGTTCATTTTTTATACGGATTGGAGTAGTGACAGAATAATATTGTTGAATAGGCCAGGAATATGAATTTTAATGTAGAATTGTAGTAAGAATAAGAAAGTAGGAAACTATATATTACACTATTTTACAATATTACGCAAACCTTAATAGTATATGACTGTTTTGGACGGGAAGTTAAAATGGAGAATTTTGTTTTTATTAATAGTATAGATACTATATATAGTATAGATATAGATTAACATTATAATTATTAGTGCATGAAATATTAAATATATACTAATATTGAAGAGCTAACTGCTGATTGCCAAACAAGGACATTGCGAGGTAGTTTCCCACTTCAATTTGTCAATAAGGCCCCCAAGTAGTTAATATCTTTTTGAAAGTTACTGGCTCTATTACATTGTAGTATCTGTTCATATACTTTCTCAACCTACTGAAACACAAAGAACCAATAACGCCTCCACTGAGGTTTGAAATCATAATCTTCCAAATGGAAGTCCAACCCGGATACCATTAGACCACATAGTCCTGGTCTAATATGATTGGCTTAATTATATATATATTTTTTTAAAACAATTATTATTATTATTATTATTATTATTATTATTATTATTATTATTATTATTATTATTATTATTATTATTATTATTATTATTATTAAATATATGTATACCCTTAGGTCATTTTACATTTTAATCTAAACAGCTAATTTTTTCAAATATCTTTTACCAACCGTTGATATAATCCGCTAACGCTAACCGCTAACTGTTGATTGTCAAACAAGGATATTGCGAGATAGTTCTCACTTCAATTTGTTGTGTGATTTGAATACTCTCTTTATCAACAAATCTCTTAAGTAGTTAATATGATTGGCTTTATTAATTATATTTTTTAAATTTTTTCATGGTATTAATAAAATACTTGGTAAATAAATATATAACATTATTTTGTATTATAACTTTGATATTTAATTTAAAAAAATAGTGCACAAAAAAGATAATAGACAATGTAGTGAATATAATCAATTGATGAATTTGAATGTAAAGAATTTTTACATTAGAGAAAAATAAAGACAATATAACTAATAAAATTGTTTCTCTTAATTAATTTATTGATAATGAATAATTTTTTTTTTTAATAAAGGCATTGTTGGCACAATGTAGCGAATATAATCAATTGATGAATTTGAATGTAAAGAATTTTTATATTGGAGAAAAATAAAGACAATATAACTAATGAAATTATTTCTCTTATTTAATTTATTGATAATGAATATTTTTTTTTTGAATAAAGACATTATAGACACATAATTCTAAATTAAAGAAATGCATATGTATTATTTTTTGTTGTAGCTACTAAATTATTATTTAATTTAATAAGAGTAAAATAGAGTACTAAATCTACATCTACAATGCAATTCTAATAAGAGCCAATAATATTAGGCCCTTAACTGGAACAAAAAAATGTCCGTAGTATTGTTTCTTAATATGAATGGTTCATATTATTTTGATTTTAGTATTTTTAATGATTTTCTTTATTTACCCTCTATTATATTAATTTCTTCCCTTAAATAACCTAAACTCCGTTAGTATAACCTTTAGTAACAGAATATTCCGTTAACTATTTATTACTTTTAACTTACTCATTAATTTTTAGGAATAAGGGTCAAATAGGCCATCGAACTGCACACGATCAAACAATTAGGCCATTGAACTTAAAAAACCAACAATTAGGTCCCTAAACTAATCAATTTCAAACAATTCTTTCAATTTGAAGGTTTCCAACAGGTCAACAGGTCATCTCCCAAATTAATTATTTTTTTAAAAAATAAATTTTAAAAATTAATTATTTATAAATTAAAAAAAAAAAAAAAAAAAAAAAAAAAAAAAAACTGGAATCCAGCCGGAGACGGTGGAACCAGTTTTTTTTTTTTTTTTTTTTTAAATTTAAATAATTAATTTTTAAAATTTAAATTTTAAAAAATAATTAATTTGGAAGGATGACCTGTTGACCTGTTGGAAACCTTCAAATTGGAAGAATTGTTTGAAATTGATTAGTTTAGGGACCCAATTGTTGGTTTTTTAAGTTCAGTGGCCTAATTGTTTTATTGTGTGCAGTTCGATGGCCTATTTGACCCTTATTCCTAATTTTTATAAGAAAAGTCTTAGGTTCGAACCTATCACAATTAGAGTTGGCATAATTGTTAAACATATACTACGAATATGTTAAAATGTATTAAAAAAATATATAATATAAAATTGAAAATAAACTTTGGTGAAATAATTAGTTCGACTAAATACATAACATTCAAAGTTAAGCATTAAAGATTATAAATCAAGAACTTTAAAAATCATTTGAGTTTTATGCATTTAAAAAAAAAAAAACAAATTTAGGTTAAGTTTTTTTTTCCGTTTAATTAATCTTCTTTTGATTATTTAGATCAGAACAAAACTTAATATTTCAATTATACTTTTGCATTATTGGTATGATTTAAGTCGTTATGGTATCAATATTTTTTGTATGTATTTTTATAATGGTACAATTGTACATTATTTATCGGACAAAATTGTTCTTACATCATTGTCAAACCTGCGCGACTTAACTACAAAGTTGTTGATCATAAATACAATTACACCTGGACTCTAAAACGGTAAGACCATTTTCCAAAGAATTGACAATGTTGACATCCTACTGGCTCCAATTGAACAAGTTTACACATCAGAATTTTATCAATGCATGAAAACTTCTAAAGAAATTTATAATTTAATTTTTACTATATCATTATAACAATATCTATTGTAATTATATATTTTGAATTATTTATTATCATCCTCTATTGACAGGAATTATAACAATTGTCATTGACAAACTCTCAAAACAATTTGTCTCAACAACGAATTTAAATTAAAAAAAAAAAATCAATGATTTCATTATTGTTGATGAAAGTATGTACGCCACTTTATTACTCTTACAAAATTAAATAAATTAGTAGCTTTCCTAAAAAAAAAATAGTAGTTTTCCTAAAAAAAAATAGTAGCTACAAAAAAATTACATATGCATTTCATTAATTTAGAATTAGATGTCTATAATGCCTTTATTTAAAAAAAATATTCATTATAAAAAATTTAAAAGATATATAATTTCATTATTTAGTTATATTATCTTTATTTTCTACAATTCAAAGATTCATTACCTTCAAATTTATTAATTTATTATATTTACTACATTGTCCATTGTCTTCTTTTTACATTATCTTGTAATTAAATATTAAAGTTATAATACAAAATATGTTATATATATTTATTTTCCAAGTATTTTATACAAATATAATAAATATTAATATTTTGTTCAATACTTTCACATTATAACCTACGACACACATCTCACAACGCATGAAACATGTAGGGGAAAAATTACCACTACCAAATATCAATAGGTGCTTGTAAGATAAAGTGTTAATAGTACAACTAATTAGATCTCATCATATCTATACACAACAAAGCAAATTTAAAGCTCCCTCTACCATAATCTCATTGCAAGATGAATCCGTCTATGCTACCACTAGTAATCCAATTGCTCCCTATACCATAAAAAAAAAAAAAAAAAAAAAAAAAAAAAAAAAAAAAAAAAAAAAAAAGGCATGTACTGAAGATGAAGACAATAACAATGCTACCCAAAAGAGAATTGAGAAGAATTAGAGAAATTTAAACCAAAAAGTAGTATTTATTTAGACTATCGTTTTTAGACTAAGTATTTAGACTAGTGTTATTACAAAGTTGCAAACATTTATTTTAGTGACAATATAATTAATCTCTCATATATTATCTTGCAATATATTCTTTAAATTGCCGATTTAAATAAACAAATTCAATATTTATTTACTTATGCATGAACATCTATGATATAATATTGAGCAAATACCAATTTTGGTCCCACGAGTATTAGCAAAATGACAGTTTTGGTCCACATATTTAATTCCTACCAATTTTCATCCACGACTATTGTTTTAGTACCAATTTTCATCCACAACTATTATTTTAGTGCCAAAATTCATCACGTCGGTCACCCCTTCGTTTAAGACATGCCAAAATATGAAATTATTAAGGGCATTTTCGTCATTTTCAACATAAGATTTTAATCTGAGCATGAATAAAGAGATTTAAGCTTTAAGATCGATCACAATCCGCAGTTCACCTCCTCATCATACCTTAATTTGAGGAGGAGAACTACGAATTGAGATAGATCTTAGTGCTTAAATCACTTTATTCATGCTCAAATTGGGATCTTAATTTGAAAAGGACGAAAATACCCTTAATAATTTCATATTTTGGCATGTCTTAAATGGAGGGGCGACCAGCATGATGAATTTTGGTACTAAAATAATAGTCATGGATGAAAATTGGTACTAAAATAATAGTCGTGGATGAAAATTGGTAGGAATTAAACATGTGGACCAAAATCGTTATTTTGTTAATACTCGTGGGATCAAAATTGGTATTTACTCATATAATATTATATTGATATATTTTGAAATACTTATTTAAAAATAATCATTGCGCATTATTCCATTCGCGCAAAGCGCGTAAAAGAACTAGTTTAATTTAATAATAAGAGTAAAATAGAGTACTAATTATGCCAACTTTGATTGGGTTGGGGTTCGAACTTGGGGCCTTTCTTATTGAAATCAATGAGTAAGTTAACGGTAAACTAAGAGAAATTAACGGAAAAGATAATATTTAACGGAAAAGTTAACAGATAATTATATTTATTAAGGATAAATTAGGAAATATTAAGGAAAAATAAAAATCTGATCAATCTCAGCCATTCATTTGATTAAAAAATTTTACCGCCATTTTTTCTACTCATTATAGGCCTAACTCTCTTGGGCTCTTATTAGTATGTATATATATATATATATATATATATAATGATAGCGGTGGTGTCCAAGACTGTCAAATGCCAATCGTTATGCTGTGCATCCATGCATGGTGCATACAGATGCCAAAACGACGTCGTTTTATTAAAAAACGCGCGTCTTCCCTTTAAAAAAAATTCAGGTTCGATTTCCAGCAACAACATTATATTGTTCATTCATTCTGGAATTTTAGTTCATAGATTATGGAATTATAGTTCATTGATTATGGAATTATAGTTCATCGATTATGGAATTGTAGTTCATCGATTCTGAAATTTTAGTTTATAGATTATGGAATTTTAGTTCATTCATTCTGGAATTTTTAATTCATAGATTAGATTATGGAATTATAGTTCATCGATTATGGAATTATAGTTCATCCATTATGGAATTTTAGTTCATCGATTATGGAATTTTAGTTCATCGATTATGGAATTTTAGTTCATATGTTGTTGCTGGGAATCAAACCTGATTTTTTTTTTTTAAGGGGAGACGCACGTTTTATTAAAACGACGTCGTTTTTGCATCCGTATGCACCATGCATGGTTCATACGGATGCACAGCATAATTTGCCGTCAAATGCTCAAGACGTGTAACATGGATGAGAATGAAATGCATTTGTGGCCAAGACGTTAAGCTGACTCATCTCTATGTGTAAAGCGGTGTTTGTATATGTATAATATATAATGTGGAATATATAGTAGAGTGTCCCTAGTGGATGTACACACAAATATATATTAAGGAACAACAACAAATTATTATTGGGATTAAAATATAAGACAAGGGAACCAAAGGCCCTAAAAGGAAGCAAAAAATAAAAATAAAAATAAAATGAAAAAAATCCAACCCGAAGTCTTCCTAAATATTTTAATGAGGTTTAACATTAGTGGTTGGGGGAGTGATTTGGGCTAGAATCACTTTTTAAAAATTGATTAAATAAATACACTTTTTCTCAGTGTCTGGAAAAGTGCAGGCTTGTTGAAAGGGAAAGCCTAGGCCACAGGCTTGCTTTTCTAACAAGACAATAATGTTGCTTCTATTTGGATAAGTTCGTTTGAAAGCTAAGTGTGAATTGTCTGTGTATGTGCTTCCATTAGTGCTTCTTATTTTCCTTTTCGTCCTTTCATTTCAAGGTTTGGCTTTAGATGGAATAGTGTGGAATATGTGTCCATATCTTGAATTTTGACAACCAATTGAATAAATCGTGACTTATGTTCCATTTTAAAAAACTAATATGTTGAGGATGAGAACTGAATGAATTGTATTGAATAAATTTAATTATAAAGATACATGATATATGAATATATATAATGAGGGAATTACAAGGAGACTAGGATAAAGAGTCATAATCTAACTCAAATATATAGAGTCCTAATATTCCCCTCAAGCACGGGGTAAACTAGTAACCAGTAGCTTGTCTCCAAGAAAAGAAAATCTAGAACCAAGCTTTTGTAAATATATCAGCAAGTTGATCTTTCGTTGAAATAAAATCAAGGTTGTAAAACTCAGCCTAGGCGGCCGCATAGGCGCTAGACGCCGCCATTCCTTGCTGTTTTGGCCTATAGTCGGCCAAAACTCAGCCGGCTGCGTAGGCAGGGACTGAGTCGGTCAATTTTGGCTAAATCGGCCGAGTTAATTCAATTTTTTTAATTGAGTTTTTCGTTCAAAAACGTCGTTTTGAGCGAAAAACCCAATTAAAAAAAATTTGATTCGTAAATTTGATTTCCTAACCCTATTCTCTAAGTCAGTGACCGAGAGTGCGAGACGGGAGATTGCAAGAGCCGAGACTCAATCGAAGCCGTCGTCCGTCGCCCGTCGCCGTCAAGCTCCAACCGTCCGTCGTCATCGAAGCTCTAGCCTTCAATTCCGTCGCCGTGTGTTTCTTTGACTCTGTAAGTTCACGAATTTCAACAATAAAAATTCAATTTTTATGTTTTCATTTTGCTTGTCTCTCGCACAGTCGCACAAATAACAAATTTCAACAAAAGAAATTCAATTTCGTCGCTGTCTGTTCTCGTCGTGTGTTCTACACTTCTCAGCTTGTGTGCTTGACTACTTGTAGTTTTATTTTAGTTTTTCTTACTTATATAAATGTAGTTTATGATTCAATGATGATTACTAATAGATGTTGGATGCTTAAAATCATAAAAGTAATTTTTTTTTGTGAGATTTGGAAATATTTGGCAGCAACTAGGCAATGTATAATTTGAAAATGGTCATTTTTTGGACTTTTTGAACATGGTAAATTTTAGATTATAAACTTATTTATTGTATATGTCAATTGAATTATACATTTATTGTGTATGTTTTTTTAGTTATAATGGCTTCATCAAGTGCTTCGGTTACTCAAAGTGGTGGATCTTTTGAAGCATTCACACTTAAAAGGAGATCAAATGATGTAGGGTGGGATTATGGTATTTTAGTTGATGGGAAAATTTTGAATAAAGTAAAATGCTTGTTGTGCGGGAAAGTTTTATCCAGTGGAGTGTATCGAATAAAAGAGCATATCTAAAAACATAATAAGTGTGAATGAAAGTTATACCATTTATTTATGTCCGTTTTTTCCTTTAAGTTTTTTTTTTTATACATTATGCTATAAAGGTTGTACTTTATAATATTTTGGACAAACATACCCTTATGGTTATAACTTCCGTTATCTTTTCCACTATTGTTACCATGCACATGCATCCACCATATATTTTCTTATCTTATTCAATAATAATAATAATATTTATACATTATAATTTGGAGTTATTTCCTACAATATAAATATCAAATGTATAAAAATGTTTACACTTTTTTTATTATTATTATTATTATTATTATTATTATTATTATTATTATTATTATTATTATTATTATTTAAATATTAAAAATCTTAATATAAAATACTAATATTGGGCACCTAATTTTTGCGCATTGCGCATCAGAAAATACTAGTTGCTCATATACACGGAAATGTTGCTCCATGTTCTAAAGCTATTAAAGATGATCAACTTAAGTGTAGAAATGCAATCAATGAAGCCAAGATGAGAAGGAAAAATAAAAAAGCTAATGAAGATAATTTAAAAGCCGAGGTGAATATTGATGGTAGAAGTGAGTCAATTGATGTTGAGGACTTTCAAGGGTTTCTTGGATCTATGAAGCCACCACGTTCACTTGGCCCAATTGATAAGTTTGCAAGTGGTATCAATCCCGAACCTTTCATGAATTTAGGAAAGACATTGCAACAACAACGTATTGATGGTGCAATATGGAAGGAAATGATAAATAAAGTGAAAGAATATATATGTAGATGGGCATATGAGGCCGCTATTCCTTTTCATGCATTTGAAAGAGATAGCTTTAAGATGATGTTAGAAGCAGTTGGACAATTCGGTCCCGGAGTTGAATCACCAAGTAGATATGAGATGAGTGAAACATTCTTGAAAAAAAGAAGTTGATAAAGTTCGTAAGTCTTTGAAGATACATGAAGAGGAGTGGAAGCTAAATGGGTGCTCAATCATGACGGATGCTTGGACGGATAGAAAGAGAAGAAGTGTAATGAATTTGTGTGTGAATTCAAGTTTGGGCACCGTTTTCCTTTCTTTTAAAGAATGTTCACTTGATTCACACACAAGTGAATATATTTATGAGTTTTTTGAGCATGGCATTTAACAAGCTGGAGCTGAAAATGTTGTTCAAGTTGTCACGGATAATGCCTCAAACAACATGGGAGCTTCAAAGTTGTTGAAACAGAATAGGCTAACCATCTTTTGGACTTCTTGTGCCACCCATACAATAAATCTAATGCTTCAAAGCATTGGAAATCTCCCAAGGTACAAGAAAGTTCTTGATCAAGCAAAGGCTTTAACGATCTTTATTTATGCTCATCACAAGACTTTGGCAATGATGAGAACTTTCACAAAGAAGAGTGATATAGTGAGGCTCGGTGTGACTAGATTTGCATCTTCATTCCTTACTTTGCAAAGTTTAGTCGAGAAGAAGATTGAATTAAGGGCAATGTTTTCTAGCAATGAATGGGATGCATGTTAATTTTCCAAGATAGCTAAAGGGAAGGTAGCACACACAACCGTAACGAGTATGGGATTTTGGCAAGGTGTAACGGCATGTTTGAAGGTTTTTGCACCATTGGTGAGAGTACTTCGACTTGTTGATTGTGATAAGGATCAATGGGGTTTGTATATGGTGAGCTTATGAGAGTAAAAGAGGAAATCAGACATGCTTTGTCTGATGTCCCAAGGAACTATAAATCGATTATTGACATTATTGAAGAAAAAAATAAAAGATAGACTTGACTCTCCTCTTCATTTGATTGCATATTTGTTGAATCCTTATTACCATTATAAGGATCCACAACTTCATTTGGACGAAGTTGAAGGTGTTGGAGTTGTTGATTTTTGTGATATTCTATTCGTCAATGATTTTGACATGCAAAATAAGATGTTAAGTGAAGAATTACCAAAATATAAGAAGAAGGAGGGAATGTTTGTAAGAAATATCACAAGCAAAGCATGTGAGGTGAATGATGACAACTTTAATCCCGGTAAGTCATTATTTATTCTTTAATACTTTATTGTTTACTTAATTATATTTATTTATTTATATTTATTAATTATTATGAAATTTGTTTTGTAGAAAATTGGTGGTCAACTTTTGGTGTCTCAACCCCTTTATTGAGAAGAATAGCCATGAAGATTCTTTCTTTAACATCTAGTTCTTTTGGGTTTGAAAGAAATTGGAACACGTTTGAAGGGGTTAGTAACTTAGTATGATATTTTATTTAGTTTGTTATCAACTTGGCATTTTAATATAAATATGAATTATGATACTTAATACTTTATTACTTGAATTGTAGATACATACAAAGAAGAGAAATAGGCTTGAATCAAATCGTCTCAACAATTTAGTTTTTGTCCAATTTAATGCTACTTTGGTGAACAAGAACAAACAAGATAAAAATATTAATAAAAGTTGGTTGGTAGTGATGCAAGTTTAGCACAAGATTGGATTGTGGAAAATGTTGAGAATGATGATATTGAGCCGGGATTGGATTGCAACAATAATGCTATTGAGCCGGGAATAGATGAAGCATTACAACCCCGTAGAAGTGCTAAATTGAGGGATCTTGATGAAGATAACTTTGAATCGGAAGGGGAAAGTGAGGAGGAAATAAACAAAGTGGAATGTGAAGATGATGGTCAACGTGTTATTGGGCAATATGGAGAAAATGAAGAAATTGGCAATGATCCTATTGTGTAATGTGTAGTCCCTTTGGATTTCAAAAATTTAGAATTTGGACTTGGATGTTAAATTGTTGATTGTTGAATGTTAATTATGTTATAACTTGTAAGTTGTATTGTTGGATACTTGGATGTTGTATTGCTCTTTGACTGTTTGAGTAATATTGCTATGATGTTATGACTTATGACTTATGAATTATCATTATTTCTGTTGGTTTATGTGGCCGGACAGTGCCTAGCACCTAGGCGGACGCCAAAAAAAAAAAAAAATAGCGACAGACTTGCAGTTTGATAATTTTAATGAGGTTGTGTTCAACATTTAATCAAATAACACATCTAATCAAATATATCATCCACATAAACCAACAGATACACAGAAGCAGAATCCTGCGAATAGTGAAATAATGACACATCTGTCTTTGATGACTTAAACACAACTGACAGTAAAAACGTGTGTAGGAGATTAAACCAAGCTCTATGAGCTTTTTTAAGCCATACAGAGATTGTTTTAGCAAACAAACATGATTAGGGAACTGAGAATCAATATATCTAGGTGGTTGACGCATATAGACAGTTTCAGTCAGATTACCATTTAAGAAAGCATTATGAATACCAAGTTGTCTAATAACCCAACCAGAGGATAAAGCCAAAGATTAAAGTAACCTGACAGTAGTGGGCTTTGCCACAGGACTAAATGTTTCAAAGAAATCTTGTAGACGAACTTGATTGAACCCTTTTGCTACTAACATTACCTTGTGTCTTTCAATTGAACCATTAGTCGTGCATTTAGTACGAAAGACCCACTTACACCCAATAACATTCATACCTGATCGAGAAGGAACTAGGCACCATGTCTGATTCTATAGAAGAGTGTTGAACTCTTGATCCATTGCCTCACGCTACTCGGGATACTTAACTGCCTGTGTATAACAAGTGGGTTCAGTAGGACAAACCTGTGCAGTTAGGACTTAAGGAGGAGCACGAGATCGACTCCTAGTGGTCGATCGTGGCATGAGTCCGTGTGGTTGGCTTTATAGAGTGGCCACGTGCCTGTGTAGTAGTTGCCACAGGAGCTGTCGAAACGTGATGTACAGAGTCCACAGGTACAGTTGTTGTGTCATGACATGGCTGCAAAACGGATTCAGCCCAAGGATGAGCCTATGGAACTGGAGGTGCTTGCAAAACAGTCTTAGTAGCAAAAGGAAAAATTGTCTCATCAAATCATACATGCCTGCAAATATATATATCTTATTAGTCTGTTAGTCCATGCACCTATACCCCCGAAATGAATTAGGATAACCTAAGAAGACACAATGACAGGATCTGTAGGACATTTTATGACGATTGTAAGGTCTTAGGTGAGGATAGCATAGACAACCAAAGACACGAAGAAAAGAATAAGACGGGGGAGATTTATGCAGCATAAGATGAGGATTGGAATTATGCAAGACACTAGATGGCATTCTATTTATCAAATAAACAGCAGTTTCAAAGGCAAAATCCCAAAACCAAAATGCAACAGGGGCATGAGCCAAGAGAGTTAATCTAGTTTCAACAATATGCCTATATTTTCTTTCAACACGACCATTCTGTTCATGAGTATAGGCACAAGATTATCTATGATTAATACCTAACTGCCAAAACAAAGAATGTAACTTTTTATACTTAGCACCCAAATCAGACTGTATAGCTTTTATTTTACGAGAAAAGGAACACTCGACCATGACACGGAAACGCTCAAAAATATCATATAGATAAGATTTTAAGCGCATTGGAAAAAACCATGTAAAACGAGAGTGGTCATCCACAAATATAACAAAGTAATGATGTCCATTAGATGAAAGAATTGAATCAGGACCCCAAATATCAGTGTAAACTAAATCAAAAATGCTAGAACTAGAAGACTCAACATATGCCAAGGGAAAACGTGCAGATTTTCAAACTGTCATCCAGAACACAACGAAGAATCACTAAGAGACTTACTAGACCCACTAATCAAACAAGACTGCAAGACACGGCTAAGAACACGTTGATGTGGATGACCAAGACGGTTGTGCCAGACTGAAGCAAAGGCTTGTGCTGACAGGAACACAGATGGAGTAGAACGAGACACTGGCAAGGAGTAGAGTCCACCAGAACTATTGCCCTGAAATAGCACCGCCTTGGTGGCGATATCTTTCACAACAAATAAAGAAGGGTGAAATTCAAAGAATACTTTATTATCAGAAGCAAAACACTGAACAGAAAGTAAAAAGGCACACAAGCTAGGGACATGCAAAATATTAGACATCTTAAAAGACCTAGAATGGGTATTAAAAGTAACATGACCAACACGACTAATAGACAGGCTCATACCATCACTGACACGTAAAGTGTCATTACCAGTCTACATCTCCGAGGTAGAAAGGGCAGCTATGTCTAGAGTTGCATGATTTGTGGCTCCAGTGTTTGGAACCCAAGTATGAGAATTTTACGAGGTTTTAGCTCCCAAACCATCCTGAAACACCAAATTAGGTTGAGAACCCGGAGCCCCTGAATAACGTTGAAAACAATTGGCTCCCGTCTGACCGAAACCATTACAAATTTGACACTGATCATCATAGCGCCGTAAACAATTGGTTCCCGCGTGACCGAAACCATTACAAATTTGACACTGATCATCAAAGCGCAGAAAACAATTGGTTCCCGTTTGACCAAAACCATCAAAAATTTAACATTGAACATTAAAACCACGGCTGTCACGTTGCTGACCTTGATGCAGTCTGCCACAATTCCAACTACCATCGCTTTGTTGCATGATTTCATAAATTGTCAGCGAATATGGAAGCCGATGAATTGACGCACTAGCACTCCAAATTGGCTTTTTTTTAAAAGCATCACAATTCACTTATAATGCTCATAAAGGCAGTGATGGTATGCGAATATAATACATAGTGGCTACTTTTTTGGCAATTGTATTGGATTTTCGTTGGTTTTGCTTGGGAAATTGCATTCTGTCGTCCTTAGCAACTCCTGAGCTAGGCTTGAATTTGTAGTTTCATTGCCTTCAAGAATCTTCTCATCAACGCATACAGATCAGAGGTACGTGTGGACAATAGAGCTGGATCTTGATTGATGAATCACAACAAACCATACCTAATTGATATCATATGATATTAGATATATTAGGTACATAAGTGGATACAATTAGTCATAGCATATTTGTAGCCTATTGTATAGGATATTTCTTTTACTGTATTATTGTAATCTTGGGACTCTACGTTCGGTTGTTAACAGAATCTCATTTGGTATCAGATTGTGATAGGCTTTCTTTATTTTCTATCCCTCTCTCTCGATGGCCACTAATTCCTCATAACACACCGTAAGCACCACCGCCGTTCTAACTCCGGCAGCCCCCCAAAACCACCTCACATCCGCTCACCATTTCGTGTCGATCAAACTAATGACACGAAATTATCTCTTCTGGCGTACACATCTCATCCCATTTTTACGTGGCCAAGGATTATTAGGGTATGTTACCGGGGAGACACCATGCCCGCCACCGATCATTGCTGCGCCCGCCTCCGCCGAAGCCACATCTACTATAGCTAATCAGGCATACGGCGTTGGGTGCAATAGGACGCGTCCATCCTCTCCCTCTTGATCTCGGTGCTCTCCGAGGAGGTTATGCACCTCGCGCTTGGCCGCTCCACCGCCCGGGAAGTGTGGCGATCCATCGAGACGGCTCTTGATTCTTCCACCCGTGCTCGATGCCTCAACCTTCTCGGCCAGTTCCAGGAACTCCGGCAGAGGGACATAACGCTGGAGGAATACCTTGGCAAGGCTCAGTTGCTTGTCGAAGCCCTCAACCAAGCCGAACGCCCAATCTCCCTCGACGAGCAGAACCTTTATGTGTTCCGTGGTCTCCTGCCAGAATTCTGATCAATGGCGGCTTCATTGGCGGTAACAGGTAACCCGGTTTCTCTCCTGCAGCTGGCCGATTATTTGCAAGCCCAGTAGTTCATTTACTCCGATGAGTATCCATCGGGGGGTGCACCGCTGCTGGAAAGATCGCCGACAACGATGATGGCGAATCGCGACCGCCGGCAGTCCAGTGATGGCGGCCGTCAGATGCGTGGTGGCGGACGAGGACATCAGCGTGGTAGCGAATGTGGAAGAGGCGACCGAGGCAGAAGCGGATCACCGTTTTGCCAAATCTACCGTTTACATGGGTATATGGAGGTTTACTGCTTCCGCCACTACACCGACCAGCCACCGGCTCAGGCGAATGTCATCATTACTGCAAACGGCGGAGCAGCTCCGGACACTGCTACATGGTACCCCCACACTGGCGCAACTGCACACGACACACCGGACGCCGCCATGATGAGCTAGTCCGAAGAATATTCCGGTGGTGACGTTCTTCGCGTTGGAAATGGGACAGGATTGTCTGTTTCATTATTATCTGTTTATCGGTTCACAAATGATAACAACGTCTTTTTTGAATTCCACCCTTCGTTTTTTGTTGTTAAGGATTGCAGTACCAAGGCGGTGCTTCTTAAAGGACCCAGTTCGGGTGGTTTGTACCAGTTGTCAGTTCTGCGGTCGCATATGGTCTTCGTGTCTGCTCGTGCCTCGCCCGTGGTTTGGCATCGTCGGTTAGGCCACCCACATGATCGTGCCCTACAACGTGTCCTCCAGGGGTGTCCAGTTGTTCCAAATAAGTCGGGCTCACCACGTCTATGTGCACCTTGCCAACTTGGCAAATCTTGTCATTTTCCCCTAGATAAAATAAAAACTTCCAGTTGTAATGTCTTAGATCTTATTTATACGGACATTTGGGGCCCGGCACCTGTTATTTCGACCGATGGCTTCTGTTATTTCGTTTCATTCGTAGACGATAGTAGTCGTTTTTGCTGGTATTACCCGTTACGTGTAAAAACTAACATATATAAAATCTTTGATATTTTTCAGGCCTCGGTAAAACGGTCATTTTCCCGTTCTATCAAGGCCATACAGTCTGATTTAGGGGGTGAATACCGTCGTCTGCATACACTATTATAATCCCTTGGTATTGTGCACAGGCAAACATGTGCCTATACACATGAACAAAATGGCTGAGTAGAGCGCCGGCATCGGCACATCGTTGAGACCGGTTTAGCTCTATTGGCTGAAAGTTCAGTTCCACTAAAATACTGGGAATCGGCCTCTAAGACTGCAACTTACCTTATTAATCGTCTACCATTTTCGGTTCTAAACTTTGAAACTCCACATTTCAGATTATATAAAACACCACCCACATACACATTCCTCCGTGTCTTTGGATGCCTTTGTTTCCCATATTTGCGTCCGTATAACTGTCATAAAATAGAGTTCCGGTCGACACCTTGTGTGTTCTTAGGTTACCCTATGTCTTATCGGGGCTATCGCTGTTTAAACCTTAACACAGGGAAAACCTTTATTTGTCGCCATGTGCGATTTGACGAATCTGTTTTCCCCTTTGCTACTACATCTACTTTGCAGGGGTCAAGTCAGTCAACCGACATCAACATACCGTGGGGTTCGAGTCCCGTAACAACGGTCCTACCGAATACGAGTAACCCGCCCACTCCAGCTGTCCCGCTGGCAACGACGAATCCTGTCCCACTGGCAACTGATGAACCTATCCCGTTGGCCCTAGAGGGACCACGCACACACAGCCGAGGCTCTGGGGAGCCGCAACACCGGGGCCATGGCATGCGTCTACGGCACATGACACAGGGCACTGGTGAGCAGTTTTATGCACTCACTGCCACTGGTGATACAGCCGACCCCACTTGCTACACACAAGCTGTTGGTCATCCACAGTGGCGAGATGTCATGGACCAGGAATTCAATGCACTGCTTCATAATAACACCTGGGAGTTGATCCCGCTGAAACTAGGTATGAACATAATTGGGAGCAAGTGGGTCTATCGCACTAAGAAGAAGGCCGATGGGACTATTGAGTGCTACAAGGCTCGCCTGGTCGCAAAAGGGTTCAACCAGGTCGCCGGGGAGGACTTTTTTGACACTTTCAGTCCTGTTGTGCAACCTACAACAGTACGTATGCTACTTTCTTTTGCAGTTTCACGAGGATGGACGCTACGGCAACTTGATGTTCACAACGCCTCCTTAAATGGGCATCTCTCTAAGACCGTCTACATGCGGCAACCGCTGGGGTACGAAGATCCGGGCCATCCACACTATGTGTGCCACCTCCAACGCTCCCTATATGGTTTGAAACAGGCGCCCCGGGCCTGGTTCAAACGACTACATGACTATCTTCTTTCTACAGGGTTCAACGCCTCTAAGATGGATGTGTCCCTGTTTCACTACTCGGCTGGCTCAGCGCGAGTGTTCTTACTGGTTTATGTGGACGACATCATTATGATGGGTGATGATCCGGTCCTCCTAGACAGGTTGCTACACCGATTAGCCACAACGTTCAAGATTAGGAACCTTGGCATGCTTAGTTTCTTTCTTGGCATTGAAACTATCGCCACTGACGGAGGCATGGTTCTGTCTCAGCGTCGATATATGGGTGACTTGCTGAATCGGGCTAGGATGACTGACTGTAAACCCTTGGCCACACCAGCCGCTGTCACGCAAGCTGTTACTTCTGCGGCTGACCCGTTTGACAATCCCACACAGTACAGGCATCTAGGGGCTCTGCAGTACTTAACAATTACCCGACCTGATATCTCCTATGCGGTGAACTGCCTATGCCAGTTTATGCACACGCCAACTGTCGAGCATTGGGGTCTCCTCAAACGGGTCCTTCGGTACGTCAAATGGGACCTTAACCTATGGGCTGCGGCTGTGGCCCTCTTCTTCGACTGATATCCATGCCTTCTCGGACTCAGATTGGGCCGGTTGCCCGATTAATCGTAAATCCATGAGTGGGTATGCGGTTTTCCTGGGCACTAACTTGGTTTCATGGGAATCTCGGAAACAGAAGACCATTGCTCGCTCCTCTACTGAAGCTGAATACAAGGGGTTGGCAGACGTTTCGGCTGAAGTTACCTGGGTTGTATCTCTACTGCGTGAACTTGGCCTTCACTCGAGTCGTCCAGTGATGCTTTCTGGTGACAATCTTGGGGCCACCTATTTATCTGCTAATCATGTGTTCCGTGCAAGGACTAAACATGTTGAAATTGACTTTCACTTCGTCCGCGAAAAGGTTGCTGCTGGGGATTTTCAGGTGAATTTTGCATCTAGAAAGGATCAATTGGCGGACACCTTCACCAAGCCTCTACCGTCACAGCGCTTTGGACTGCTTTGCGACAAGCTCAATGTTGTCTCCACCTCACCTTGTGCTTGAGGGGGTGTATTAGATATATTAGGTACATAAGTGGATACAATTAGTCATAGCATATTTGTAGCCTATTGTATAGGATATTTCATTTACTGTATTATTGTAATCTTGGGACTCTACGTTCAGTTGTTAACAAAATCTCATTGATGAGAACTGAATGAATTGTATTGAATAAACTTAATTACAAAGATACAGGATATAGGAATATATATATATATATATATATATATATGAGAACAGGTCTTCCCGTGCGGTCAGTGCGGCATACACCATTAGGTATGCATAAATGCACCACACAGTGTTTGAAAATACACCATTATATGTGATGTATTTTTTTTTGGAATAAGGTTCAAATTGGCCACTGAACGTAACCTGAAAGTGCAATTAGGCCATTGAACGAAAAAAAAGTGCAATTAGGCCACTGAACACTCCAAAAATGTGCAATTTTACCTGATAGCAGGTTACCCTCAATTTTAGCAGGTTATCTGCTTACGTGGCAGCTGAGTTGGCATTTTTAATAAATTTTAATTAATTTTTAATAAATTTTGATAATAAATTTTTATTAAAAAATTTTTAAAAAAAAAATAAAAACGAATTTATTTTATTTTTTATTTAATTTTTTCCAATTTTTTTATAAAATTTATTATTAAAATTAATTATTAAAAATTATTTAAAAATTATTAAAAATGCCAACTAAGCTGCCACGTAAGCAGGTAACCTGCTATCCGGTAAAATTGCATACGTTTGGAGAGTTCAGTGACCTAATTGCACATTTTTTGAGTGTTCAATGGCCTAATTGCACTTTTTTTCGTTCAGTGGCGTAATTGCATTTTCAGGTTACGTTCAGTGGCCAATTTGAACCTTATTCCATTTTTTTTTGTGGTGCAATTTTTGGAATTTCATTCTGGTGTATTCTCGAACACTGTATGGTTCATTTATACATACCTAATGGTGTATGCCGCACTGACTGCAAGGGAAGACCTGTTCTCACGGGAACCAATATATATATATATATATATATATATATATATATATATATATATATATATATATATATATATATATATATATATATATATATATATATATATATATATATATATATATATATATATATATGATAACGTTCATAGATTCATCATTTGTGACAATACAATTAAAATTTGTAAGAATTTTTTTTTTAAAATGTCTACAGTACTATTTTATTATGAAAAAAAAATTACAATAACATGACATAGGCACATAGGCAACATAGCCCACAAGAGAAGGCACAAATAACATAAAATTGTATCTAATAACAATTTGGGAAGGAACAGAAATGGGTTGGGTTCACGTCTTCCTTCCATTTATTAAAACTTCGTCGCATCAGATCTGTACGTAATGACAATTAATTATTGATAATTGATATATTTATTCAACGCTTTTTCGTCATTTTGCCTTAAAATATTATATATTCTAAATTATAATTATTATTATAATCAGTAATCACTGCTGATTGAGGCATAGGATTCCTTGCCGTGAATTCAAGTTGATTTCAGGAGAAAAAGGAATCAGAATTAAGTTTTAAAAATAAAAAATAAAAAAAAAGCCCCAAAATGCCTTTATTTTAAATTGGGAATGTGACGTGTTTGTTCATTTGCCTATATACGGAAGAACATATTAAACTTAAATTACCGATAATTAGTTTTTTTTAGAGTATGCTTTAGTTCATGATGAAATAAATATTACTCCGTAAAAGAATAGAAATATTACTTATAGAAAACAGAAATAAAAAATGAAATAAGAATTTCAATTTAGTATTTTATTCATTAAAAGCATAGACATTATGAATTTCATTTGATATTTAGATAATTTAAGGAGCATAAATTAAATAAGCAAAAAAAAACATATATATATATATATATATATATATATATATATATATATATATATATATATATATATATATATATATATATATATATATATATATATATATATATAGATTAGCGCTCAAATGCGGCAGTAGCTTTAGGTGCGGCGGTGCGGCTATATCAGCATCGTCCATTTTGCTTAATCTAACGGCAGCGGCTAATTTCTGAAGATTTAAAGATTTAAGCGCGTCCTGATAAGTGGGGGGTGTTATGGTAATTGTAGTGGTCATTTATATCGGCCGCTTGTCAGAATACACCAACAGTGTTAACAAAAGACACTAATAGTGTTAGGAAAAAGCACCACAATGAAATGCACAAATACACCAAAAAACATACAACACACTCAAAAAATACACCATATAACTCACCACCCCAATGGTGTATTTCTGAACACTGTGTGGTGCTTTTATTCATACCTAATGGTGCGTTCTGGTGATGCATATCTAATTTGTGACATGTTTTTTTGGTGTGCATTTTCTAACATGGATGGTGTATATTTGTATAACTATTAGTGCACCCGCACTGACCGCATGGGAAGGCGCGGGCGCACCTAAACTTGGCACCAACACGAATCCTCAAATACACCACAGTAAGGTTAATAATGCACCAATAACGAACATAAAACACACAACACTATGATTTGATCTATTCAGGTGCCCAATGACGACTTTAACCTTGCAGTTCGCGTAGTGTGAGAACGTGCGCGAAAATATCGGAAAAGCCTGAATGAATGTGATTCGTTGAATTTATCTAATCTAATGGCGTACATTTAACCGCACCGTCGCACCTAAGCGCACTGCCGCACTTGAACCTTCCTCTATATATATATATATATATATATATATATATATATATATATATATATATATATATATAGAGAGGGGGGGGGGGGGAAGGAAGGGTTATGATCTAGATAGACACTACAAATTCAAAATTAAATTGTGTTAGATAATGTAGACTTTGTACTCAGTACAAACTCAACACTTACACCAGGCCATTCACTTTGAAATGGTATTGAGTATAAGATTCATGGTGTTGATCGGCGTCTTAAAATTTTATACATCTATATATGGCCATATTCATGTGGAAACCACTCCCTAGAGAACTAAGCACCAATATATTAGAGATATCCATCTAGGCATATCTAATGGATCCGAAGCACTTAGAGAAACAACAACAACAACAAAAAAACACACTGTGACATTTTTATAAGTAATTCAAACTTTAAAGTACAACTAGTAACATTATAAAGTGAAACTTCTAACACAATAGAGTTCAACTAAGCAAAGGTAAAGAGTAGATATGTGTAAAAATGCAATGACATTTTTGTAAATAATTTAAACTTTAAAGTGTAACTACTAACACTATTGAGTGCAACTTTGCAAAACTACGTAATACATCTATTCAGTGCACTTATATATATGACAAGTTCACTATATATGATTGTTACTTTCACTTTAAAGTTAGCGTTATTTACGAAAATGGATTTACTTTTTTTTTCTCTCATATTGTTTTAAAGTCGTCAAATCTGTCGAAATCAACAATTCTGAGTGGTTCCTAGTTCTCTCTTATAACAATGTTCTTATTTGATTTGATTATGAATGTTTGTGTGTGTGTGCGCGCACGTGCGTGCATGCGTGTCTATGTGAAGGGGAGGGGGGCTTCAAACGAGAACATAGTTCTCTTGTAAAAAGTGATGACTAATCACAGTCACTTTAGAATTTGGTACAAATGAGAACCTCTATTAACATGTGAACCTGTGTACCATTGAGCACCACTGATCTAGCTCAATTTTGTAGTTTATAATGATTTTGATATGGTAAATATACATCAATGCACCACTGCACCACATCACTTCACCACTGCACCATTAAACAACCGCACCGGATGCATCACTGCAACAGTTTTAAGATCTCGACCGTCCAATCTCACATGCATCTTAACGGTACATAGGAGTTTCATGGGTTAACACCCAAACAATAATTCTCACCTGAACTGGACCATATATATATATATACTTCTGCTATAATGCGGCTGCGCCTTTCCGTGCGGTCGGTGCCACCATTTGAAAAAGGCCTCAATAGTTTTAGGAAAATGCACACCAATGAAATGCATAAATACATCAAAAAACGCGCAACACACCTTAAAAAATGCATCATACATTCTCACACCTAATTGTCCATTTCCAAACACTGTGTGATGCTTTTATGCATACCTAATCGTGCGCTTTAGGTGATGCGTACCTATTTGTGCATTTCTTTTGTTGTGCATTTTCTAACATTGTTGGTGCATATTTGCATAACTATTGGCGCAATCGCATTGACCGCACGTTAAGGCGCGGCCGCACCTAAACTCTGCTTTATATATATATATATATATATATATATATATATATATATATATATATATATATATATATATATATATATATATATATATATATATATATTGTAGGGTTCCAATGAGAACACTTGCTTAGGTGAGAACGTGAGAACAAATCGTGTGCATCGTCCATCTAATATTTTTTAATGGTCTAGATTAGATTAAGTGTGTGCGAACGCGAATTAAGTGTGTGCAAACATACTTAATTTAGAATTATGTGTCTACAATGTCTTTATTCAAAAAATTATTCATTATCAATAAATTAATTAAGAGAAATAATTTTATTAGTTATATTGTCTTTATATTTCTCCAATGTAAAAATTATTTACATTCAAATTCATCAATTGATTATATTCACTACCGTATCTATTATCTTTTTTGTGCACTATTTTTTAATTCAATATCAAAGTTATAATGTAAAATAATACTATATATTTATTTACCAAGTATTTTATTAATACCATTAAATATTTAAAAAATATATAATTAATAAAGTCAATCATATTAACTACTTGAGGGATTTGTTAACAAAGAGAGTATTCAAATCACACAACAAATTGAAGTGAGAACTACCTCGCAATGTCCTTGTTTGACAATCAGCAGTTAGCGGTTAGCGTTAGCGGATTATATTAGCAAATTTGACCAACGAATTATATCAAGTATCAACGATTGGTAAAACGATATTTGACAAATTAGTTGTTTAGATTATAATAATAATCTAAGGGTATACATATATTTAAAATGACCTAAGGGTATACATATATTTAATAATAATAATAATAATAATAATAATAATAATAATAATAATAATAATAATTGTTTTAAAAAAATAAAAATATTAAAAATATATAATTAAGTCAATCATATTAACTACTTTGAGGATTTATTGACAAAAAGAGTATTCAAATCACACAACAAATTGAAGTGGAAAACTATCTCGCAATGTCCTTGTTTGGCAATCAACAGTTAGCTCTTCAATATTAGTATATATTTAATATTTTATGCCCTAATTTTTATTTTCTCTCCCTTATGTCTCGTATTTGGTTTCAATCATACCTATACAATTATTTTATTGACAATTATAAACAATCTTGATTATATTATCTTGCATTTGTAAACTTAGAATTGCTTATTATTTAAATACGCAAATTTAACATTCAATTATCTATGCATGAACAATTTCAATATAATCTTGCCTTGGTATACTTTAAATACTTATTTAAAAAAAATTTAAGCATTATCTCAATCGCGTGTAAAAAATAATTTTTAAATAAGTTTGGAACAAGTACAGGTGAAGTGTAAACGAATTCGTAATAGACTGAGTATATTAATATAATAATTGGAAAAAGAAATAATTTTAAATACTTTTTAAATGGGTTGGTACTTTATACTGGACTGATGTATTGCATATTTGCACAAATGGAAAAACATCATTTTGCTTTTTAAATATAATCCATACTAAATCGAAAGGGCAGTTCTAGAAATAATAATAATAATAAAAGTATGCCTTATCCACAATGGTTGAACAAGTGGTTTGTTTAGTTAATATTCAATGCCAAATGGCAGGTTACTCAGTCTTCAACGAATTTGCCTTGCTGGCAATGCCATTGGACAATGACCCATTGCACTGATAGGAGCGTGAACTTCCCACATTCCAACCCAACTGTGGTTAGTGCGTCCAGGTGCAGTTAAATATGAGACATTGATCTTGCTTAAATCAACGTCCAGGATTACCAAAATTAAAAAATAAAATGCGGTGGCAATTTGGTAATTTTTGCATTTAGGTCAAATTTAAGGTAGGTACGTGATTTTTGTGCTTAAGGTGCATGAGGTTTGTGTTTAAGGTGCGTGGGTTGTGTGCATAATGTGAGTATTTGTTGAAACTTAAGGTGCGTGGTTTTTGTGCTTAATTAAGGTGCGTGGGTTTTGCGCTTAAGGTGCGTGCTTAATGTGAGTAGTTGTTGAAACTTAAGGTACGTGATTTTCTTTCTTAAAGGTGCATTATTTTCATTCTTAAAGTGCATGATTCGAATGCTTAAGGTGCGTCAATTGTGTGAAACTTAAGGTGAGCCATTTTAAAACCTTAGGTGCGTGATTTGTGTTCTTAAGGTGCGTGGTTTGTGTTCTTAAGGTGCTTTGTTTGTGTGCTTAAGGTGCATGTGTGGTTTGTACGTGTACCTAAGGTGCACCATTTTAATGTTTAAGGTGCATCAACCGCACCTGAACCATTCCCTATATGTATATATATATATATATATATATGTATATATATATATATATATATATATGTATATATATATACATATATATATATATATATATATATACATATGTATATGTATATATATATACATATATATATATATATATATATATATATATATATATATGTATATATATATATATATATATGCTATACTAATAAGAACCCAAGAGAGTTAGACCTGTAATGAGTAGAAAAAATGACTATTACAATGTAGTATCTATTCATATACTTTCTCACACAAAGAACCAATAATGCAATAACGCCCCCACTGAGGCTCAAACTTACAACCTTCCAAATGGAAATCCAACCCGGGTACCATTAGACCACATAGTCTTGGTCATTAACTTTTCCGTTAAATATTATCTTTTCCGTTAATTTTTGTTAGTTCACCGTTAACTTACTCATTGATTTCAATAAGAAAGGTCTTAGGTTCGAACCCCATCCCAATCAAAGTTGACATAAAAAGGTCTTAGGTTCGAACTACATCCCAATCAAAGTTGGCATAATTAGTACTTTATTTTACTCTTATTAAATCAGTAGTTGTTTTACGCGCTTTGCGCGAATGGAATAATGCCCAATAATTATTTTTAAATTAGTATTTCAAAGTATATCAATGCAATATTATATCGGAGTATTCATGCATAAGTAAATAAATATTGAATTTGTTTATTTAAATCGGTAATTTAAAGTATATAAATGCCAGATAATATATGAGAAATTGATTATATTGTCACTAAAATAAATGTTTGCAACTTTGTAATAACGCTAATCTAAAAACGATAGTCTAAATAAATACTACTTTTAGTTTAAATTTCTCTAATTCTTCTTAATTCTCTTTTGGGTAGCATTGTCATTGTCTTCATCTTTAGTACATGTCTTTTTTTTTTTTTATTGGTAGTGTGTCATGTGTAATTGGGTTACTGGTGGTAGCATAGATGGATTCATCGTGCAGTGAGATTGTGGTGTAGGAAGATTTAGATTTGTCTTGTTGTGTATATGATGAGATCTTAATTGTACTATTAACTCTTTATCTTACAAGTACCTATTGATATTTGGTAGTGGTAGTTTTTCTCCTACATGTTTCATGCATTGTGAGATGTGTGTCGTAGGTTATCATGTGAAAATATTGAACAAAATATTAATATTTATTATATTTGTATAAAATACTTGGTAAATAAATATATATAACATATTTTGTATTATAACTTTGATATTTAATTACAAGATAATGTAAAAAGAAGACAATGGATAATGTAGTGCATATAATAATTAATAAATTTGAAGGTAATGAATCTTTGAATTGTTGAAAATAAAGATAATATAACTAATGAAATTATATCCCTTTTAAATTTTTTATAATGAATAATTTTTTTTAAAAATAAATGCATTATAGACATCTAATTCTAAATTAATTAAATGCATATGTATTATTTTTTGTAGCTACTAATTTATTTAATTTAATAAGAGTAATAAAGTGGCGTACGTACTTTTCATCAACAATAATGAAATCATTGATTTTTTTTAATCTACATTTGTGTTGTTGAGACAAATTGTTTTGAGAGTTTGTCAATGACAATTGTTACAATTCCTGTCAATAGAGGATGACAATAAATAATTCAAAATATATAGTTACAATAGATATTATTATAATGATATAGTAAAAATTAACTTACAAATTACTTTAGAAGTTTTCATGCATTGATAAAATTCTGATGTGTAAACTTGTTCAATTGGAGCCAGTGGGATGTCAACATTGTCAATTCTTTGAAAAATGATCCTATCGTTTTAGAGTCCAGGTGTAATTGTATTTATGATCAACAACTTTGTAGTTAGGTCGCAGGTCTGACAATGATGTAAAAACAATTTTGTCCAATAAAAAAATAATAGTATAATATTTGTAAAGTAATGTACAATTGTACCATTATAAAAAAATACATACAAAATATATTGATACCATAACTACCTAAATCATACCAATAATGCAAAAGTATAATTGAAATATTAAGTTTTGTTATGATCTAAATAATCAAAAGAAGTTTAATTAAACGAAAAAAAAAAATTTAACCTAAATTTGTTTTTTTTTTTTAAATGCATAAAAATCAAATGGTTTTTAAAGTTCTTAATTTATAATCTTTGATGCTTAACTTTGAATGTTATGTATTTAGGCGGACTAATTATTTGACCAAAGTTTATGTTAAATTATATATATATATATATATATATATATATATATATATATATATATATATATATATATATATATATATATATATATATATATATATATATATCAACATATTCGTAGTATATGTTTAACAATTATGTCAACTCTAATTGGGATGGGGTTCGAACCTAAGACCTTTCTTATAGAAATTAATGAGTAAGTTAAAAATAATAAATAGTTAACGGAATATTCCGTTAATAAAGTTTATACTAACAGAGTTTAGGTTATTTAAGGGAAGAAAATAATATAATAGAGGGTAAATAAGGAAAATCATTAAAAAAATACTAAAATCAAAATAATATGAGCCATTCATTTTAAGAAACAATACCACCGGCATTTTTTTGTTTCCAGTTAAGGGCCTAACATTATTGGCTCTTAGCTTATAGCTTATTAGAATTGTAGAAATACTTAAGGGCCTAACATTATTGGCTCTTAGCTTATAGCTTATTAGAATTGTAGAAATAACAATTTAGTAGCTACAACAAAAAATAATACATATGCATTTCTTCTCCCAAAAGGGAGAGTCCCCAACCCTAAAGGCCACCCACACTTCGACCTGACAGGGCCAAATGCTAATGCGCACAAGGAATCTGCCCACTTTGGACACACTTCGACCTGACATGGCCAAATGCTAATGCGCACAAGGAATCTGCCCACTTTAGACATAATTCCCACACTGCCACCACCAAGGTTTGAACCTTAGTCTCTTCTCCCAAATACTGCCCACTAAACTATTGAGCTAAGCCCGTGCAGGTTACATATGCATTTCTTTAATTTAGAATTATGTGTCTACAATGTCTTTATTCAAAAAAAATTATTCATTATCAATAAATTAAATAAGAGAAATAATTTGATTAGTTATATTGTCTTTATTTTTCTCCAATATAAAAATTCTTTACATTCAAATTCACCAATTGATTATATTCGCTACATTGTCCCTACAGTGTCTTTATTTAAAAAAAAAAATTTATTCATTATCAATAAATTAATTAAGAGAAATAATTTTATTAGTTATATTATTTTTATTTTTTAATTAAATATCAAAGTTATAATACAAAATAATGCTATATATTTATTTACAAAGTATTTTATTAATACCATGAAAAAATTAAAAATATATATAATTAATAAAGCCAATCATATTTGTGACACCCCGTAAATCCAAAATCTATTTAAGGATTAATTAGATATTAATCCTAGCTTATTTGGTAATTTATTCCTAAAATCCTGAAAATTCAATAGTCGGAGGACTAAAAATTGACTAGTCAATTCAAGTCAAAGATTTGTACTCTATGCCTTATGAGTTGTTCCCTTGTCTCCTTATTCTTCCAACTTTAGTAAGGGCAAAGAAGTCTTTCTACCTAAAGTTTGTGCCCCAAGCTAACCTAGCATCATCCTTTCATTTCATCCACCAACACCCTAAACACAAAAAACTCTACCTTCTCTCTAGGAAATTGATAGCTTCTTCTCCAAGCCAAATTTTGGGTATCCTAAATCCTACAAGTTGGCCTCCAAGATTCATACCTTCCTAACCTTGAGCATAGGGGAGGGTAAGATCCTTGATCTCTTGGTTGTCTTTTTCTAAAGATAGAATCTTTGTTGTCTTTTGTTGTGTTTATGAAGTTGGAGTTGAAGGAGAGGTTTAGGGGAAGCTTTTAAGGGTGTGAAAAGTGAAGTGTTAGGCTACAAAGGTAACCCATGCTTTACAAAATATATTTTCTTACCTATATGATGATTTCTTGGCTTCTACTTGTGATTTTTGTGATGAAATGTGAGATTTGATGCATTGTCTTGTGGTAATGCATGTCTAGAGCTTGTTATTAGGGTTCTTGTATGCTATTGCTTGGCTATTTCTTGGGTTCAAGTCATATTGTTGTATTGTGTGAGATTTGGGTGTTTTGGACTTGAATTTGGACTTGTTGTTGAAAATCCTCGAAGGGATTATTTTGGGTTCAAGTTGGTACCTGCGGGCGGAACGGCGGGCAGAGCTCCACCCGCCGCCCCACCCGTGGGGTACACATCTCGTGGGCTTTGGTACCCGCGGGCGGAACCACGGGTGGAAGTCCACCCGTGGCCCCACCCGTGGGGTACATTATTGTGGTTGGTCGGAGATTTGTTCCCCGTGATTCTTTTGACTCGGTAATTGATGTTTTGACCTCCCGATGTTGTTTTATTGGGCTATTTGAGTGTCTTCTTGATGTTTCGTGTGTCTATAACGGTATGTTAGGAATCCATGTAGGATTTGGTGTCTTTAATCGTGCTAAGTGTCCAACTTTGTGATTCGTTGGACCATGATGAGTCTTGTATGTTCTATGGAACTATCTTTGGTTTACCCGTTCGATAAGCATGCTAGTTTGATGTTTGTAATGCTAGTGTGTGCGGTTTCTACCTTCCTATTGAGATTGAAAACTTGTGTTGACGATCGTTGGTGTCAGATTGTAATCCTTTCTTGTTGAGTATGGTTTCATATCTTTGTTGTGATCCATTGATTGATTCCTGTGATGTAAATGTATGTACTTGTGGTGCCTTGATTGCACGATTAAGGGTATGGGACCTTAATCTCTAAGGTACCAATGTGGTCCTCGTGTGGCCATGATTGAGATTGGTGGTTTGTTATTTGAGTGTTGCTCATGAGATTGGTGGTTTTGTGTTATGATATTGAATGGTACCCTCGTGTACTGAGAGATTGGTGGAAATGTTGGCGGTTGTTGGCGGGGGAACGACGGTTCCCGGTGTAACAACCCAAAATTTCATTTTATAAATCCAGTATTAAGAAGTCCCAAAATAGCTTTTTCATCCCATTAAAAAAATTTTGCGATCAATCGGTGTTTGAATAAAATAATTTTGTTCCACATTAAAATTAATTCGACACCGAAGAAAAGAATTTCATTCGAAAATTTCAAAGTTTTCGGGTACTTCGCGTACCAAGATTTAAATTGAGAATTTTAAACGAGTGAGACCGGGAGAATTCAAAATGGAATTTGAACAAGTGTTCATCCATATAGCTTTTGGGAAAATTCACTTTCAAACCCAAAGTAATAAAGAAATATCATTTCTAGCCTATGGTTCATGATACATGGTGGACCACAAGACATCCAAAAATCCCTTATAAAATCATCTTTTAGCTTGGGGAAATTACCCTTTGCCCTCAACCAATCATTGTGAATCATCCTAGGGTTTTGAACCCTATATAAACCCTTCATTCCATCACATTTTCCTGATCTTACTCTTTGCCTCTTCCTCATTTTCTTGGCTGCCAACAACAAGAAGAAATAACACAACCTAGTAAGCTTGTTCATCCTTCATTCTAGCATCATTTCTCTTCTAGTTTTCTTTAGTCTTTGAGGTTCTAGGCTAAGGATAGAAGGTGTGTGGGAAGTGTAGGTGGTGAAGGAGGCTCAAGCTAGGCCAAGAGGAAGAAGAGATCCAAGCAAGAAGACTAGACTACAAGAGGTATAACCCCATGGATTCCTCTTTAGATTTGGCTCTATGAAGCTTAGTGTTGAGTAGAAATGAGTAGAAACTATGAGTTTTTTATGTGTTTATGCTTGGATGTGATCTAGTATGTGTTGTGAGTTGTTGAGATTGCATATGAATAGGAGTATATTATTGCACTATATTGCATATGAATAAGAGTATATTGTTGCACTAGATTGCATATGAATATGATTACATTGTTGCACGAGATTGCATAAGAGTATGAGTATATTGTTGCACTAGATTGCATACGAGTATGATTATATTGTTGCATGAGATTGCATAAGGGTATGAGTATATTGTTGCACTAGATTGCATGAGAGTATGATTATATTGTTGTACTAGATTGCATAAGAGTATGATTATATTGTTGCACAAGATTGCATAAGAGTATGATAATATTGTTGCACTAGATTGTACAAGAAGCATGACCATAATGTTCATGATTGTATGCGAATGAAGCATCGTAAGAGAATTATTTAAATGAGAAACTTAACTTAAGGTATTCCTTTGAGCATGATTGTGGTAATGAAGTAGAAGTTCTACTTAATGAATTATGTGATAAGAGTATGGAAGCATGTGAACACCTGTTATATGGTCTTTTAGCATGATCCTATCTGTAAGCATGAATTTCCTGATAAGCTACTTGAGATGTCTATATGTTGATGAATTTACGTGATCAGTCCTATACACATATAAGTATGCCAGCTGATATTATAGGGTGCAAGCATTTAGAAAGTATATGATAATCTAAAGATGATTTGAGATTAGCTTATTGCTATAAAGATATCAAATGTTTTCAAAGTATATACTAGAATGCTTTACAGGGTTGAGTGTGGTTATACTTAGCTTCGTGCTAACGGGTGTTTTTCCTGTTTGTCTATGTGTTGCTTGCAAAACCCCTTTCAGGTGGGCCCAGCAGTGAGAAGAGATCAAGTTAGATTAGTCTCTTAGTTTGAGATGTCTAAACTCTAGTTTTATTTATGATCACGTTATGAATTTAGACTTATGACTTATGTTGGAGGATTGATGTAGACTGTTTTGGGGTGACGTTTTCCCCCTTATCTTTTCCAGTATTTATTCTTAGTACCCAGACTTAATCGTATTTTGTAGTTTTACCCCTTTAGCATGTGCAATCACCAAGAGTGGTGGTTGTGGCGGTGACACTCCTACTATTTATCTTCTAGTTTTCCGCTGCTTAGTTAATGATAATGACTGTTTAGAGATGTAATTAAGAGTTAGAAAAGTGGGGTGTTACACCCGGAGGCAAAAGGTTGGACTTGGAAGTACAGGGTGGCACTCGGAGATAAAGGTGAGAACCGTGCCAAGGCCGGGGGTAGCCATAAGGTTGGAACATGGCATAAGGTTGGAACTTGGAATTGTGTTCTTGTGACATGTAGTTGTCACTGTAGCATGTAGTTGCCAATGAGTGTATGTCTTTCTTTGATATGAGCATGTCTTGATGTATTCTACTTTGTGATAAGTAGAATACATCTCGAGTTGTGTTGTTTGTACTGTTGATATTCTTGTCTTGTGGTTGTCTTGGGATGTTGATTTCCCTTGTTTCCTTTGAGAGTGAAATAGAGTCTTGCAGTTGACTTCTCTCTATGACTTTCAAACTGATATATACTATATTCTGTTTCGAAAATGGTTTTGATTTATACTATCTATATATGCTATTTAACGCGTATTGATGGGTTACCAGCAATGTTCGCTGACCGGGCGTCGTCCCATTTCTTTATGTTGCTTTACAGGTCTTGAGTAGCCTTTGGAGTGCACGCTAGCTGTTGTTAGATAGTGTAGCTCCCTTTGGACTGTTTAGTTAGAGTTTTGGGCCTGTGAGCCATGGATTGATATGAAAATGATTAGTACGTTTGTTTAGACTAGCCTGTGCATCCGCTTTGATGTGGATGTGGCATAGCACTTCTCGTTTTTCCCGTTTTTAATTAAAGTCTTCCGCTGTTGTTTAAGTTTAATGCTACATGTTAGTTACCTTGTTTCATGCTTTTAAGTTTTAAAATGTCGTGAAAATCGGGGGTGTTACAATATTAACTACTTGAGGGATTCGTTGACAAAGAGAGTATTCAAATCACATAACAAATTGAAGTGAGAACTATCTCGCAATGTCCTTGTTTGACAATCAGCAGTTAGCGGTTAGCGTTAGTGGATTTGACCAGCGAATTATATCAACGGTTGGTAAAAAGATATTTAAAAAAATTAGCTGTTTAGATTAACATATAAAATGACCTAAGGGTATACATAATAATAATAATAACAACAACAATAACAACAACAACAACAACAACAACAACAATAATAATAATAATAATAATAATAATAATAATAATAATAATAATAATAATAATAATAATAATAACAATAATTAATAATTGTTTTAAAAAAATAAAATAATAATAATAATAATTACGCCAATCATATTAACCACTTGGAAGATTTATTGACAAAAAGAGTATTCAAATCACACAACAAATTGAAGTAGGAAATTAACTCGCAATGTCCTTGTTTGGCAATCAGCAGTTAGCTCTTCAATATTAGAATATATTTAATATTTTATGCCCTAATTTTTATTTGATCTCCTTTATGTCCCATATTTGATTTCAACCATACCTATACAATTATTTTATTGACAATTATAATCAATCTTGACTATATTATCTTGTATTTGTAAACTTAAAATTACCTATTTAAATATGTAAATTCAACATTCAATTATCTATGCATGAATAGTTCCAATATAATCTTGCATTGATATACTTTAAACTTTTAAAGTACTTATTTAAAAAAAAAACATTGAGCATTATCCCAATCACGAAATGCGCGTAAAAAATTAGTATATATATAAAAGATATAATTAGTCGTGAAACAAAAAGAAAGATCAAGTTGTGGCTTTAGCTTTTAAGCATACTAGTAATTGTCCTGTGCAATGCACGAACTATTATTAATTTAACAAATTTACCAATTCAATTTTTGACATCCTCTGAATTAGCAAAGAAAGTAATGGTTGTGGAAACAGAAAAACGTACTTGAGTTTTTGAGCTCAGAATTAGTTTGATTAAAAATGTAAGTATAACTATACAATGTAATATTTAATATTTTTAAAAGTTTAATTATGGTATTATTATATTGATTTTAAAGTTTACTGTTACTTGTATTATTATTTGAAATTTCAATTTTTTTTAAAAGAAATTTGAATTCGAAATAACAACTTTAATTATATAACTAATTAACATATTTAAATAAAACTTGTAAATAAAATAACAGGCGATATTTGTCGAAAATCTCCACCAAAACTTATTCATTTGAAAAAGATTAGTTCTTATCCAACGGTTGATAAAAAGATATTTGAAAAAATTAAATGTTTAGATTAACATGTAAAATGACCTAAGGGTATACATAATAATAATAATAATAATAATAATAATAATAATAATAATAATAATAATAATAATAATAATAATAATAATAATAATAATAATAATAATAATAATAATAATAATAATAATAATAATAAAAATAATAATAATAATAATAATAATAATAATAATAATAATTGTTTAAAAAAAAAATAAATAAATAAATATAACTAAGACAATCATATTAATCACTTGGGGGATTTATTGACAAAAAGAGTATTCAAATCACACAACAAATTGATGTGGGAAACCAAATCGCAATGTCCTTGTTTGGCAATCAGCAGTTAGCTCTTCAATATTAGAATATATTTAATATTTTATGCCCTAATTTTTATTTGATCTCCCTTATGTCCCGTATTTCATTTCAACCATACCTATACAATTATTTTATTGACAATTATAATCAATCTTGACTATATTATCTTGCATTTGTAAACATAGAATTACATATTTAAATACGCAAATTCAACATTCAATTATCTATGCATGAACAATTCCAATATAACCTTGCCTTGATATATACTTTAAAGTACTTATTTAAAAAAAAAAAAAAACATTGGGCATTATCTCAATCGCGCAATGCGCGTAAAAAATTAGTATATATATAAAAGATATAATTAATCGTGAAACAAAAAGAAAGATCAAGTTGTGGCTTTAGCTTTTAAGCATAGTAGTAATTGTCACGTGCGATGCACGAACTATTATTAATTTAACAAATTTACCAATTAAATTTTTGAAATCCTCTGAATTAGCAAAGAAAGTAATGGTCGTGGAAACAGAAAAACGTAATTGAGTTCTTGAGCTCAGAATTAGTTTGATTAAAAATGTAAGTATAACTATATAATGTAATATTTAATATTTTTAAAAGTTTAATTATGGTATTATTATGTTGATTTTAAAGTTTACTGTTACTTGTATTATTATTTGAAATTTGAATTTTTTTTGAAAGGAATCTGAATTTGAAATAACTACTTTAATTATATAACTAATGTATTTAAATAAAACTTGTAAATAAAATAACAGGCGATATTTGTCGAAAATCTCCATCAAAAACTTATTCATTTGAAAAAGATTATTTATATAAGAACTATATTTATTTTATATCTAATTTATCCTCTTTATATATGTGGAGTCAAATTAATTATAATTGAGGTTTAAATGAATATATACACAAATTATATTAAATATAAAACTTTACCAATAAATTTGAACACAATAAACTTTTTTTCATACTTCATTATGCTTTAATATATATAAAGATAGAGATAGAGCTATAATAATAAAATATAATTTATAAAATATAAATACACATAATAACTTTAAAAAAAAATGTATAAATACACCTATCCATACAATTAGTGCATTCATACTTGCTAATCTTGTTTCTATCAAAATGCGTTCATACTTTGGAGGGAAAATTTTGTGACTAGATTATGCTTTATTATATATATATATAAAGAAGATATGGTGAAATAATGCTTGACTATAAACATATTTCTGAGTACGGGATGGGAAGTGCATTATATATCAAGTTTTGGCAATATAATGGTCTAAGTCTTCATAACTATGTGAAAATGGTGATATTTTCAATAATGGTCTAACTTCGATTATGAAATGTTCATCCCCTCTCTTGGGGACTCCAAGCTACTAACTTTATTACATTGAAGCTCAAATAGTCAACAACGTCTTCACTAAGACTCAATCTCATAACCTCCCATATAAGAGAGGTCACTCAATGCCATCTGAGCACAATTAAGGTGCTTGGCCACATGTACTCTGAAACATGTTTAGAGTCAAGCATTAATAATATCTTACAAAAATCAACTATGATAGTTAGCTAGAAAACTGCTATGAATTGAATTTCACCATGCTCAAAAGCTAAAGCCACAACTTGATCTTTCATTTTGTTTCATGACTAATTATATATATATATATATATATATATATATATATATATATATATATATATATATAATCGTGAGCATTATAACTCAATTGTATTAAATATTTTGAATAATATTCTCAATTCAATTATATAAGCTTGTTCAACAAGTTGAAATTTTGGTTGAAATGATCTTATTAATTACGTTAAATTAACTGGATTGGAAATACCAAATTGAACTAGTATGAAACTTAAAATTGAAACAAGTGATTGAAACGTTGAGACAACAAAAATAAATAATGAACCACTTGATTTTCCGAGTAGTGGCGTAAATGATTTATTATAAAGTTTTAACTTGATCGTGTGGATTAAGTCAAAGTTTTGTCTAATATTGTAATATATAAAGGCAACAGGTTAATTACTAAGGGTGTGTTTGGAAACCTGGAAAATGAGTTCTGGAAATCATTTTCCAAGTTTTCAGTGTTTGGTTGTGCCTGGAAAATCAAGTCAACGGAAATCATTTTCCGTTGACTTTGGAAAATAGCCTTCTTTTGGAGGAAAATGACTTCCCCTTTTTTTGGGGGGAAGTCATTTTCCAACTTTTACACCAACATCACACCACCACCAACATCATCAACACCATACCACCATTACCACCACTATTGCCGCCGCCACCACCACTATACCACCGCCACCATCACACCACCACCACTACCACCACCAACACCATACCACCGCAACCACTACCACCACCACCACCACCGCTGCCACCACCACCACTATACCACCGCAACCATCACCACCATACCATCGCCACCACACCACCACCTTCACACCACCGCCGCCGCCACCATACCACTGCAACCACCGTCACCGCCACCACCACCACCATCACACCAACACCACTAACGCCGCCGCCGCCACCACCGCAACCACCGTCGCCGCCACCACTACCACCATACCACTGCCGCCGCCATCACTACCATACCATCGCAACCATCGCCACCACCACCACCATACCACCGTCACCACACCACCACCATCACACCACCGCCGTCGTCGCCGCCACCACCACCACCATACCACCGCCGCCGCTATCACCACCATCACACCACCGCCGCCGCCACCATACCACCGCAACCATTGCCGCCACCA
Organism: Ipomoea nil; assembly: GCF_001879475.1. Lineage (NCBI taxonomy): Eukaryota > Viridiplantae > Streptophyta > Magnoliopsida > Solanales > Convolvulaceae > Ipomoea > Ipomoea nil. The sequence continues at coordinate 564,111 of NW_017619219.1, forward strand.
CCACCACCATACCACCGCAACCACCGTCGCCGCCACCACCACCACCATCACCATACCACCGCAACCATCGCCACCACACCACCACCGTCATACTACCACCACCATCACACCAACACCACTACCGCCGTCGCCGCCACCACCATACCACCGCCAACACCACCACATCGCCGTCGCCGCCACCACCACGACCATACCACCGCAACCACCACCGTCACCACCACCACCATACCACCGCCACCACACCACCACCGTCATACCACCACCAATTATTATTATTATTATTATTATTATTATTATTATTATTATTATTATTATTATTATTATATAACGAATAACACCACTACCACTACACCACCACCACCACCACCATAATATTTTTGATATATTGTTATTTTTTTTTTTGAAAAACTTAGCTATTTTTTATTATATTTAAAATTAATATTATATTATTATATATTATTATACATGTTGTAATATTCTACATAAAATAATTAAAATGTTTAATTATACAATTCTACTCATTTTCCAAAAAATGAACCAAACACACAAAAACAGTTTTCCAGAATGCAACCAAACACTGGAAAGGAAAATGTTTTCCGGAAAATGACTCATTTTCCTGAAAACATTTTCCAGAAGTCATTTTCCTGCTTTCCAAACGGACCCTAAATGAGCTTTAATCTCGATGTAATAGCCGTAATTAATAATATTATTATTAATTGGACTTGCCTAGTCAAGCCTTCGTGGGTGTGGCACGGTAGACTAGGTCTTGTTAACCTTGACATATACATAGATTAATTTGTATGGACTGTATTCCAAGTTAACTATAATTACAAATATGAAATTTGTGTTGAGGCAAAACGAAAATTCATTTTAAAGCGACTAAAATGAAAATTGAATCACTTGATTTAATTCATACCAGTGTATTTGATTTTGAATCAATACAAAAGCATGGTGGTAATAAGTATTTTATTATCGTTATCAACGATATCACTCGATAAGTGCTAAGTGTATTTGCTTAATAGCAAAACAAAACCGTTAATAAATTTATTCTTTATAAGAATAAGAATAAAGTGAAAAATCAACTTAATCGTAGAATTAATACGGTTAGAAGTGATCGATGGAATTAACATGAAACACCTATTAGTAATTTCTATGTAAGTGTTGGTATCGTATTCAAGCGAATGACACCGTATTCACCTCAACCAAACAATGATTCCGAATATAGAAATCACACATTGAAAGAAAAAATATTATAACTTCATACGAATCTCGTTAATCGAATCAAACAAACAAAATGGTAGGGATATAGTATATATTACTCCGTATTGCGGTATTGTTTTTGTCTAATCATTGATAAGAAGGGCCGCATATCAGTTACCACCTGAATCATCCTGGCGTGACAGCCACGCGCTATCCAACCACGTGAGGACTTGTTCTTTCAAACCGGATAAGGACTCTCTCTGTCTACTCAAAATCCTCGTCAGAACCACCTTCGCTTCCAAATCCAAGCGCGCAAAACACCCCCCTGCAGACATCTCTCTCTCTCTCTTTAAATTTCTCTCTCACACACAACACCCAAAACACACACTCTCCAAAAGTTTTCCTTTTTTGCTAGTTGGATCAATCCCATCTATTCTGTTATTCTATCTCCATTCAATTCCTGCTTTTTTTATTCTGAAATGGGCGCTAATGCTTCTTCAAATGACTTGGAGCCTAACGGCGGGCATGGTCAACCACCATTAAAGGCAAGGTTAGCGGACATACCGGAATCTTGTGTCGCTCTGGTCTTGTCCTATATGGAACCGCCGGAGATCTGCAAGCTGGCCCGTATTGACCGGGCCTTCCGGGCCGCCTCGTCGGCGGATTTCATCTGGGAGCCCAAATTGCCCTCCAATTACCGGTATATCTTGGAGGATCTGATCGGGTTCAGCGCCGCCGGCATGCCAAAAAGGGACATTTTCTCTATGCTTTGCCGGCCCATTTCTTTCGATGGTGGCACAAAGGTCTGGAAAATTAAAGTGCTTGTTTTACAGGGTGATTCTAACAATATAATCTCTCTGTGTTTTTACCAAATGTATGTTTTATGTGTCGCAGGATGTTTGGATTGATAAGACTTGTGGAGGAGTTTGTTTGGCGATTTCTGCTAAGGGCATGAGGATTACCGGAATCGATGATCGGAGGTATTGGAATCACATTCCGACTGAAGAATCAAGGTTGGTCTTCATTGTTTTTTGGATTAATACAGTCTCTTCTTGATTCTAATGCTAAGGATGTCCTGATCAGTTACTATTAGGATCAAATACGCCAAAAGTGGTAGTAACTTATTACTATGCCATTTTTTCTGGTGAGCACACATAATCAGATACCCCTTGTTAAGATTATACAATTATCACTTTATTTCTTTATACACAGTAGTCATCATATTTTCAAGAGGTAGGTGGTGAACTTGACCTTTTACTGAACTTCGTCCAACAATTGACAAATTTTTACATGGGTCCAACAATTGACAAATTTTTACATGGGTCCAACAGTTGACAAATTTTTACATGGATCAAGTTGTGTGGACCACAAAATAAGTAAATTCTTCTGGTGTGTTTGGTTAGCATAAGGGAACTGGAATCAGAATGAGAATCAAATACTTGGTATTGGTAATGGATTTTGGTGAAAGTATTTTGCATATTTGGTAGTAAGGTAGAATTGGAACGATTATCAATATTGATTTTGGTTATGTACCTTATGATAGGGATAAAAGTTGGTACTTTAAGGGTAATCAAATCACAATAGTTGTGTTTTAAAAAGTTGTCAACCAAATACTAATTATGATTAAAAGTACAAAATAATGTATTTCCAATGCTCAAATAATATATTTCCCTAAATACAATGTACAATTTTAATATACTAAAATCACATTATTTGTATACTAAATGTAAATTATTTAATACTCCTAGTATACAAAATAATTTACTTTTAGTACTCAAATAATATATATATATATATATATATATATATATATATATATATATATATATATATATATATATATATATATATATATATATATAAAAGTAATTTATGGTTCACACAGCTGTGTGGACCATGATTTATACCATTAATTCTCCTAGTCACTAATTAATAGATTTGACATTTTACCGATTTTTGCCCGACCGTTACTAACTTACTATAGTTATTTTGCATTGTTTGAAGTCAAAGTGACGAATATTCGTTGCGTTTTTGGGAGTATAATGTTGTTAAGATGTCAATGCTATATTTTAATACAAGACAAGATATAAAGTACAGTACAAGTGCACGTCCTCGGTTACCCAAAAAGAAAAGAGAGAGATAGGCACAAATGGTGGCTGCTAATATATATAGTAGAATTCCATTTTTATTTGTTGTCATTCTGTGGGAAGTGTTAGTTTCTTAGATCATTACGTAATTTATCATTGCCAATAAAAGACATATCCTATACCCATCACTAACAGAAGACGACCCGAGTTGGGTATCGATGTGGAGAGGTTAACCCAATCATCTTTGGAACAACAATTCTACCTAAACTCAAACACTTCAGGATCATGTCTTGCTTATTATCTAAAAATTAAGTCTCAATCAAAGTTATATCTCTCATTTTTATCCATATTTTTTATGCTAACCATTTTGTACATTATGTTTTTAGAGTTGTACTATACAATTTTTTGGACAAAAATACCCTTACTGTTATAACTTTTGTTATCTTTCCATTACTTTTACCATGCACATGCATCTACCATATATTTTCTTATATTCTTTAATGATAACAATGTTAGTTAAACATTATATATTCATATATATTGGATTAATATAATAAATAAATTTTATTTCACTTAGATTTTAATTAGTAAAAATTTGTTATTTTTAAAAATATAAATATTGGGCATATGCTTTTGCGCATCGCACATAGAAAAGACTAGTGTATATATATATATATATATATATATATATATATATATATATATATATATATATATATATATATATATATGCTGTCATATAAGTCACGATAACTCAGGGACTAGCCGTCGAGGCTAAATGTCTGTGCCCACAAGGGATCTACCCACTTTGGACATAATTTTCACACGGTTACCTAATTTCTAGCCTTGGTCTCTTCTCTCAAATACTGTCTACTAGACCAGTGAGTTTAATCCATGCGGGCTAATAAATCCTATTATGTCTATATATTCAGATTCAAGAAATCAATATATTAAATGCGTTCTTTATAATTAATTAATTCCTTAAAATGAATTATGTGGCTTTAAGCTAACTTTGGACTGCACATTTTTGTGGCTAGCCCTTGATAATTGTTGTCTGAATCAGGATAATCTTCAGGTATTCACAAGCAAACATTATGGTTCAAACTACTATTTATGTATGCTTAAGTTAAGGGCGATTTAGTTTTTTGCTGGTCAGGGAAGCTTTACCTGTCCTTTTCACTTTGTTTCCAGAAATAGGAATCCTTAAATGAAGTTTGTACACATTCCTATCAGCCTGCCTGCTTGCTAATGATTGTGGGAAGGGTCCTAATAATTAGGTTTTTGATGTTATGTTTTGCTCACCATAATGTAGATTCCAGACAGTTGCATATCTTCAACAAATTTGGTGGGTCGAAGTGGATGGCGACCTCGAGTTCCAATTTCCTGCGGGGGAATACAGTTTGTTTTTCAGGCTTCAGCTCGGGAGGATAACGAAGAGGTTGGGTGGTCGTCGAGGGTGCAACGCTGAGAATGTTCACGGCTGGGACATTAAGCCGGTTCAACTAAAGTTCACATTGCAAGATGGTCAGCAAGCGACATCGCGGTGCTTCCTGGACAACCTAGGAACCTGGGTGCACTACCATGTAGGAGATTTTGTCGTCGAGGATGCCAACGCCGATGCGTTGACAAAGATTAAGTTTTCTCTGACTCAGATTGATTGCACACATACTAAAGGTGGTTTGTGTGTAGATTCTGTCCTAATATGCCCCAGTAGAATGGGGAAAGATTTTAGATTGTCTTCTGGATAGGTGAAAATTAAAGCAGATTGTAAGACACAATATTTAGCTTGAGTTTGGAAGTGGCATGGATAGTTATGTTGTGTGAGATCACTCATTTTTGAATTGCGGATGTGTTTTTTGTACATAGGAATAGGCAATGTTTTCAAGTTAATGGCAAGTTTTGATATCGGATTTCTTCTGATGACTTTATGACCAAAAACTAGATTATATGAACCACAAATAAATGTTCGGTTTTAGTATATTAATATTTTGAAAATACATTTTTTAAAAGTATATTTAGAAATGAACTTTCAATATACAAAAACTGAATCTTAAAAAATAAATATTTAATTCAATGTACTAAAAATGAATTTCTAATGAATTTTATGTTAATGATTTATCTTGTAAGATTGATTATGATTTATGGTATAATGATTGTTGCTATATATAGTGGTTGTTTGACAAACAGGTGCCTTAGAGCAAGGGGAGGAAAGGGAGAACATAGAAAAAGAAAAAAAGAGATTTTTTTTTTTTTTTTTTTTTTTTGTGTGATTAATTTGCCCAACTGACATGTAATTCAATTATTATTGTGTGGACCATGATCCATATAAATTGTGCATCATATTTTGTCTACTGTAAAATAATGTACATTCAGTACAAAAGTAACGTACATTGTATTCAGGGGATGTACATTATTTTTGTTCTGAGTGTACATTATATTGTATAATGTACATTCAGTACAAAAATAATGTACATTTAGTATATTAAAAATGTACTTTTTGTTATGGTACATATAACATTGTGTGGACCATGGTCCACACAATAATTTGCCCATGTAATTGGGCACGACTTGTGCATCAACTCCTACAATTTTTTCTTCTCCTACCTCCTCTCTCTACCAAATCATCACAAAAATCAGAAGGAAGAAAAACTCTTAAAAATTGTTGGTGTAGATGCTCTTAGAGGCTTTTTTGTTGCTTTCCCATCAATTAAATTATTAGAAAAATAATTGTAGAAAATATATATTGTTGGAAATAATTTTGATGAGAAAATTAATTAACATACAACATATAAACATCAAATACTAACTGAGTGTTATAAATATAATTAAGTGTGGACATTATGAGTTGATTATGTAACTGATGTAACGGTCACATTTATGTCTACCATTATTACCTTCTGTTACAAATGTATATTACTGGTAGAGAATATCCCGACCGACATTATTTTACCCCGGCTGGTATGCCTTTGTCTTTTTCTTCTTGTCTTTGCAGGTAACAGGTCGGGCTTCTTGTGAGGAACCCGGTCGGGATCTGACCGGGAGTTGCCCGAACGATAGAGTCGACCACCGAGCGGTAGCCCTTTGGCGCGAGAGCTGGCAAAGGACACGTGGCGGTTCCTTGCGACGACAGACAGAGCACCCGGGAGGATGACACGTGGTGGCTAACGACCGGATTTGTGTCCCCGGCGCAGCGGCTATAAATACCCACAGTAGCTACAGTGTGAGGGACTTTTGGACGATCGATAGGTTGTTGTTAGAGAATCCCGACCGCAGTCAGTCGGCACTCAGAGCAACCAAGTAGATTGTACTTAGGGCCTTCACCGTGATCAATAAAGATATTTACTTGCTTTAATTGGTCTCGGGTTTATTTAATTATTGCTACGTAGAATTAGCAGTATCAATTACATATAAGTATGGTTGTAATATAAAAAGTGCAGACGATGAATACAACAGAAGATATTCTCCCTTGTCTCTTTATTTTTCTTTTAACACGTTATCAGCACAATGCTCTAACCAACTGAGCTAGACAGGCAATACCATGTCTCCGACGGCGATTAGACGGTTGCAGGCCGGCGATTCATCCCTTCCACCATCGCAATCCGTCGCTCATCCATCCCAATATCATCGCGATCCACGATCCGAAGATCGGCAGTCACCTGTGACATCTCGCGATTGTACCCCCTTTTGACGAACGAACCTAGGGTTTCGTCTCGTGGCTTCTCGTCAACAATCGACGTTGCTACCCTGTTTTGGAGGTCGGAATTGAAGTCGGAGAAGGTGTGAGATTGATCGGCAACAGCAATTTGGGTAAAGCATCATGTGCTGATAATGTGTTAAAAGAAAAATAAAGAGACAAGAATATTAAGTTCCCGAAGGAGTTTAAGTTCTCAAAATGAGAAAAAGTGAAAATCGCAACATTAGAATATTAAGGTCTATATATGACTTGAAATAATTAAGAATTGACTGAGTATTTTCCTCTCGAAGAAGGAATAATATGTACCATTATGTGCTCGATAAAGGGTTCATAATGAACTTATTTATTTACAATCTTAGTCAATATTGATGTTGTAAGCATCAATGAAATATTTAAAGAGCTTGACAATGTCAATTCATGCCTAAAGACGGAGATTTTTTTTTGGGAAAGCTAAGTATTATCTCGACTTGAAGATCGAGTTTTTCCCTTGAATGAATTTTATACATCAGTTAACCTACATCTAAAAACGCTTTTTACATGTCTATATGGATAAGTGTCATGTTTTTATAAAACTAAAGGTTGCCTAATAATCTCTTGAAGTAGATAAGGAACCGTTTGGACTCGAAGTCCCTTACTTCATTATCGTTGGAGCACCACTTTAGAACCAGAAGTTCCATAATCGCAATAGGCATGATATTTGCAATGAAATAGCTAGCAGAATCTAGTGCTCCTCCTACAATGAAGTACTTGAATAATGATTAACATATCATCCAGTATATTCAAGGTACAAAGACATGCCATTTATGTAAGAAACTATGATACAATTTTAATAGGCTACTTGGGTACTGGCTATTTTGTTTGATCCCCGTAATGCCAAGTCTCAAACTGGTTATACAATGAATTTCCCTAAATGTTCAAAATGAGGATAATAACACTTGTGTTGCACAAATGTTATATGAGCTCTAGAAGAGCCATAAGATTTTTAGATATTTACTCTAGTGACAAATCCAAAAGATTTGTCCAATCCATTTCTTCAAATTTTTGAAATATATGTAGAATTTGAAGATTGTTATCTTCAGGGGGAGACGGGAAGTACATTTACTCGAATCAATCCGGAAGATTGAATGTAAAATCCTGAAGATTAAGTCATAAAAGACTAACAGTTGCGCACTATTTGCAACACATAAATACAAAAATATCATGTACTTTTTTCCTCACTAGTTTTCTCCCATTGGGTTTTTCTAGTATGGTTTTTAACGAGGCATGAGTATGATATAATAATGTAATGAGAAAATGTTGCAAAATAATTGCTTCAGTAGACAAACCCCAGAATCCTGAAGATTATGCTGATTATGCCTTGAAGGCTCACGGTTGTACTCTTTTTCCCTTAACTAAGTTTTTCCCACAGGGTTTTCTTAAGTTAAGGTTTTTAATGAGGCGACGAATACAATATATGTTTTTACATATATCATGTACTCTTTTCTTCAACTAGGTTTTTTCCCACGTGGTTTTCCTAGTGAAGTTTTTAATGAGGCATGAATGTATGCTATCCATATACCTTGTACTCTTTTCTTATTTAGGTTTTTCCCACAGGGTTTTCCTAGCAAGTTTTTAATGAGGCAAGATCGTGGTGTTATAATGTCCAAGGGGGAGGAGTGTTATAAATATAATTAAGTGTGGACATTATGAGTTGATTATGTAACTGATGTAACGGTCACATTTATGTCTACCATTATTACCTTCTGTTACAAATGTATATTACATATATGTATGGTTGTAATATGAAAAGTGCAGACGATGAATACAACAGAAGATTCTCCCTTGTCTCTTTATTTTTCTTTTAACACTGAGACCATTAATACAAAATGATGAAATAGTCAATTAAAGTTTTAGAATAACATGTTCTACTATACCTACTATGCAATATTTATATATATAAAATATACATTATGATTTATGTATGCATGAAGAAAGTTCAAATGCGGCCGGGTCTTTCTGTGCGGCGGTGCGACAGAATTTCAAAATACACTAACAGTGTTAACAACATGCACCAACAGTTTAAGAGAAACACACCACAATGAAATGCAAAAAAAAAAAAAAAAAAAAAAAAACAAAAAAATACCCAACAGACCTAAAAAATACACTATATAACTCACCAAATCCCAATGGTGTATTTTCGAACATTGTTTGATGTTTTTACTCACACCTAATGGTGTGTTTTTAGTGATGCGTACCTAATTTTTGTGTGTTTTTGTGGTGCATTTTCCTAACGTTGATGTCGTATATTTGTGGAACTCTTGGTGATGCCGCACCGCCGCACCTAAGGACACCGCCGCACCTGAACTCGCCTCATGTATGCATACTATAATTAGTAGAATACATTTGGAGACAAAATATATATGTACAAAAAGTCAAGCACCTTGTGCTCAAATTACGCCTTTGTGGTTCCCCTTGAGGGAAGGTCAAAGGACCGAGCCCCGGTGGTGGGGTCTTGACTTGTTGGGCTGCAATAGATAGAAAAAGTATAGAACAAATATTACCTTGTAATAGAGTCAATAGTATTCAATATATATATATATATATATATATATATATATATATATATATATATATATATATATATATATATATATATATATATATAAACGAAAATTTGCCAAAAAAAAGTAACTACATACACACTTTTTTTTTGTTAATTTGCAATCTTCTACAGTGAGTTGAAATTTTTTGCTTCAATGTTGAAGTGTTATCTTTCTTCAAATAGATAAAGTAAGAGACACATATAATATATTTATAAGAGGATTTTTTAAAACCTATCATATATATATATATATATATATATATATATATATATATATATATATATATATATATATATATATATATAAACGAAAATTTGCCAAAAAAAAGTAACTACATACACACTTTTTTTTTGTTAATTTGCAATCTTCTACAGTGAGTTGAAATTTTTTGCTTCAATGTTGAAGTGTTATCTTTCTTCAAATAGATAAAGTAAGAGACACATATAATATATTTATAAGAGGATTTTTTAAAACCTATCATCAAAAAGGTCAAATATGTAATTTGTTATGACTTATGAATATATATTTATGTATATGTGTACATTATTCTTTTAGTGGTTAGTTATTTTTCTAATATTTAGGAAGATATATACATTGTATTATGTTGATTCACTTGTTGAATGAATGAGAAGCTCCCGTATCTTTTCCTTTGCGCTCTCAATTCAGTTTTACAGTTTCTCTCTATTTTCCTCTATTATATCACTTTGGCGTAACAAAACGTTCTAATCGGAGATCACCGAAGATCAATTACTGAAGAAAGTCTTAATTCAGGCAAATTCATTGCTCGCCCATCACGTCCTTATTGTTGATTCATTGTATTATGTATACATTGTATTATGTTGATTCACTTGTTGAATGAATGAGAAGCTCCCGTATCTTTCCCTTTGCGCTCTCAATTCAGTTTTACAGTTTCTCTCTATTTTCCTCTATTATATCACTTTGGCGTAACAAAACGTTCTAACCAGAGATGACCGAAGATCAATTACTGAAGAAAGTCTTAATTCAGGCAAATTCATTTCTCGCCCATCACGTCCTTATTGTTGCTTCCACCCGGTGGACTCACGTTAGTCTACTATCCACTAGAAATAAAGCATTCACTAAATTTGTTGTAGAAATTCTTGAATTGAATGCCCAATTTCCTATTTATCTAATTAAATCCGTTAGGATGGATAATGCAAGAGAATTCATATCGAAAACATTTGATGATTATTGTATGGATCTGGGCATCAAAGTGGAACATTCGGTACCTTATGTCCATACTAAGATTGGTCTAGCAGAATCTTTTATTAAGTGCATTAAACTAATTGCTAAACCATTGCTTCAAAAGTCCAGTTTACCAGCTACTTGTTGGGGACATGCAGGATTACATGCTGCAAATTTAATACAACTCCAGCCCACTGTATATCATGATTATTCCCCCTTACAACTAGTACGAGGGACAGAACCAGACATTTCCATCTACGTCTATTTGGTTCTGCAGTCTATGTCCCTATACCACCCATACATCGCACCTCTATGGCCCTACAACGAAAGCTAGGTATTTATGTTGGTTATGAGTCTCCCTCTATCATTTAATACCTAGAGCCCATGACAGGGGACCAATTTACTGCGAGGTACGTAGACTGCATCTTTGATGAAGATCATTTCCCCGATATTAGGGGGAGATAAGAGCCCACACTCAATAAACTACCGAGAAATTTCATGGGATGAAAAAGATCTTCAGTACCTAGACCCTGGCACTAGCCAGGCTGAACTGGAAGTTCATAAGATAATTAATTTACAAAATTTTGCAAATAACCTGCCAGATGTTTTTACTGATTTAAGAAGAGTGACTACATCTCATACTCCTCTTGAAAATGCCCCAGCAAGAGTAGAAGTCCCCACGGAACAAAATATACATACTGACACCCACCATCGCCAAAAGCGTGGGAGATCGGTAGGTGCAAATTAAAAGATATAAATCCGCAGAAAACTAGGATCAATAAAAGTTCTCAGTCACTCCAGAAAGTTTTCAATCGTCTGGAAGACGGAGAACCCAATCAACTTGCACGTGCTCCATATAATATTAAAATTGGGGAAGCGGACATCCATATCAGAATACTATGGGAAATGACAATGATCCGGTTGATATAAATATAGAAACCGCCATACACTTTGTTGATACATGAGAAACTTATACAGAGATTTAATAGTCATCGACGACACATTTCCCTGCACGATTGCCTCTAACGTATAACGTGATAATTTGGATCCAGAATCAAAATTAATAACAGAGTGTCGGAAGCACTCTGACTGGTTAAAATGGAAAGATGCAATTGAGGCAGAGCTTAACTCGCTTAATAAAAGGAAAGTGTTTGGTCCCACTATACTTACTTTGAAAGGTGTGATCCTAGTAAGATCCAAGTGGGTGTTCGTAAGGAAGAGGAATGAAAACCATGAGGTGGTTAGATATACAGCGAGATTGGTTGCCCAAGGTTTACTCAGAGGCCTGGAATTGATTTTGAGCATACATATTCTCCTGTTTTTTATAGCACATCGTTCCGCTATGTAATCTCATTGACAGTAAAACTGAATTTAGATATGCAGTTGATGGATGTAGTGACCATGTATCTATATGAATCACTAGATGCCGATATATACATGAGAATACCGGAAGGCATTGAAAACCCCATTGTGAGGGATAAAAATGATCGTAACATGCATAGTATCAAACTTCAAAAATCATTGTCTGGTTTGAAGCAATCGGGTATAATGTGGTATAACTGATCAAGTGAATTCCTCCTAAAGAAGGGGTACGTAAATAATGATATTTGTCCCTGTATCTGATGCGTAGTATATTTGCAAACAAATAATTCTCGGAGTACGAGTTATCGATCCACAAGGAAGTTGTTGTATCAAGCATTAGTTACTAACTTATTCATTAGAGCTAATCCTAACAATTACTTAGATGATTGATTGGCATAAAATAAATAAAATAAAACAGAGGTTCAGGATTTTGAAAACAATAAGAGAGAAGATGAGATTCATGGGATTCAAGCATTTAATCACCTAGTGCCAATTAACGTTTGTAATATTTAGTTTGGAATTAAGACTTGTATGGGAATGCAAAGTGAAACAGAATTACTCCCGTAATTTCTACCCCTAGTGAATTTCCACTCCTGTGGCTTAAACACCTGATAAGATCGAAGATCAGCATTCAATTATTCCTAATTATTACCATCTCCCGATGCGCAACAATCTAGAATAAGATTCCCCCAATAAATTCCCCTTTCACAGGGTCCAACCATTAGGTGCAATCGTGTGTACCCTAATTTATTCCCCAACTCCCATTGGTGACACAAACAAAGCAAACGAAACAAGTAACTATGGCCATTAATTACAAGCATCAAACAATATTATCACGATTGCAACACAATTATTAAACCCAAATAATAATATATTAAAGAAACTGAGAGCTCAGACACATAGGTTCATAAACACTTTTACCCAAGAATCTCTAAAGAATTTAGACAAGCATGACTAAATTATAAATAGAAAATATAAATAAAGAATTACAAATCATCAAAAGAGTACAAGAATTAACCAAACGATTTTCCCAAATCTCCCTAGTATTCTTCTTGCTTTCCAAGACAACTTGTGGCTCTTGATTTCTCTCCTTCTTGTCTCCAAGAATCTATGAATTCTAAACTATGAATTGTGAATTATCTATTCTAATTATTTACTCTAAATTACCATTTTTTCTTCGTAGGGTTGAAGAAGGTGGGATTTTATAGTAGATACAAAGCTGGGGCGAAATAGGAATTTCCCTAATTAAATTAGGAAATTTCCGAATCAATTACCGAATTGAAGTTGGGATATATTTGTTGCTTCTTGATTTTGGAATGGAGAATACCACAATTGATTTTGGAAAGTGAAATGCAACTTTGGAATTTGGAGAACGCCGCCCCCTTTTGTAATTAGCCGATTCCCTTTCTTTTGCAAAATTCGCACGGTTGCTCCATTTCTTATTTCAAAAAGGCGGAACCCCAACCCTAAGGCCCCCCCACAAACAGAGCATTTGGAAGGATGTAAATCATGGTGACTCAACTGAACATGAACCACAGAGGCTAGACCGGTGCTCACTGCGCACAAGGAACCCCCCTCACTTTGGGAGGTTGCTCCCACACTGCCGCTGATGAGACTCGATCCCTGGTCATTATTCCAAAGTTTCACCTCTATGACCAGTTGAGCTACCCATGCGGGCCGTTTGCTCCCTTTCTTAATTCGACGCCTGCTTGTTTGTTTCGCTCGACGCGTCGAGACCGGCTGGTTTCGACCGCAATACGTACCAAAAATTTTGGACGCGTCGAGCCTTTGGCTCGACACGTCAAATGTACTGTGTAGGTGTCTTTTGGTCCACTTTTGACTCCAATTTTGTCCTAGGACTTTCCTTACTCATAACTTTGACCTACAATGGTTCAAAAACATTAACAAACACCGTAAAACATTCAAAATGAGTATGAACCATAATTAAATGATAATAGCAAGAAAAACATGTATTAAATAAGCAAAATTAAAGAAATTAATTACCGAGATGATTTAAAATAACTATAAAAACAAGCACAGATGTGATAACATCAGTATCTTCATTAAGAGGTCATCGAATGGTTTTTGAATTATCTCTATCTATGTTGATGACATAAACATTGTTGGACACACAAGGATCTTGTGGAATGATGTTCATGCTTAAAATTGGAATTTGAAATGAAAGACTTGGGAAAAACCAAGTTTTGTCTCGGCCTGCAGATCGAACATCTCCCCAATATAATTTTTGTACAGCAATCAAATTACACAAATAAACTCTTGGAGAAATTTGATATGGATAAATCACATCCCCTCAGTACTCCGATGGTAGTTCGGTCCCTTGAAGTGGACAAAGACACATTTAGGCCTAAAGGAGATGATGAGGATGTGCTAAGACCTGAAGTCCCATATTTAAGTGCTAGCGGTGATTTACCATATCTAGCTAACTGCACTAGACCAGATATTGCTTTTGCAGTAAATTCACTTGCTAGATTTAGTGCCTCCCCAACCCAAAGACACTAGAAGGGGATAAAGCATATCCTTAGATATCTCCAAGGTACAAAAGATCTTGGTCTCTATTTTGAGAAAAACCAAGATACTACATTAGTGGGTTATTCGGATGTTGGCTACATGTCTGATCCCCATAATGCCAAATCTCAGACTGGTTATGTTTTCCTTTGTGGAGGTACAACTATTTCGTGAAGATTTGTCAAACAGACCTTAGTTGCTACCTCATCTAATCACTCAGAGATTATTTCTCTATATGAGGCTTCACGAGAGTGCATATGGTTGAGGTCTCTGATACATCATATCAATAACTCATGCGGTATAGAAAGCAAAGATGATATTCCCACTGTCATGTATGAGGACAATGTGGCATGTATTACACAAATGAGTAATGGTATGTTAAAGGGAACCTTACAGAAGATATTGCACCTACGTTCTTTTATCCGTATGAACTCCAGAAGAGTGGCAAAATCCTTGTTCAGAAGGTTCGCTCATGTGACAATCCAGCAGATCTGTTCACTAAGTCCCTGCCTACATCCACCTTTGAAAAATATGTTCACAGAATTGGGATGCGTAGGCTTGGAAGGTTGTTATCTTCAGGGGGAGCAATAACTTCTAGATGTTCTTGATCAATTGGTCCAAAAGGCCATCATAATCCTGAAGATTAAGCCTTAAAGGCATTTGGTTGTACTCTTTTTCCTTTAGTTAAGTTTTTCCCACTGGGTTTTCTTAGTCTAATGTTTTTAATGAGGAAACCAGGGTAACACATGATTATACATACATCATTTACTCTTTTCATTGACTAAGTTTTTTTTCCCACAAAATTGTTCTAGCAAGGTTTTTAACGAGACATGATTATGGGAAGATAATGTCCAAGGGGGAGTCTTATGAATATTTATGTATATGTGGCCATTATTCTTTTAGTGGTTAGTTATTTTCCTAGTTTTTAGGAAGATATATACATTGTATTATGTTGATTCAGTTGTTGAATGAATGAGAAGCTCATGTATCTTTCCCTTTGCGCTCTCAATTCACTTTTACAATCTCTCTCTCTCTCTCTTTTCCTCTGTTCTATCACTTTAGCGCAACAAAACGTTCTAACCAGAGATCACTGAAGACGAACTACTGAAGAAAGTCTTAATCTACAACATAATTGAATAATTTTTATACTTTTTTCACTCACATTGGAAAAAGAATCATACCCCCCATAGGCTACATTTATTTTCCTTGATTTTAAAGAATCTGATTCCTGCAAATTACTATGTAGCGTGATGACACCTTTATTACGTGTAACACCCCTGATTTTCAGCATATTTTAAAACAATTAACGCTTATGAAATAAGGGTAAATCTATCATTAATACCAAGACAGAGCGGAAGCTAAACATAAGTGTCGGGGTGCTATGCCACATCTAAGCTCGAGAACCTAGATGCACAGGCTAAAACTAACTAACAAATCATAATTCATACTAACTAACTAATCATAATTCATAAACATCAGTCGAATACAAAATGGCTCATAGGCCGTCAAACTAAAGCTAATTACTATCTAAGCCAGGAACCACAGCTCCGTCTAGCGCGCTCAAGAGCCAACTAATCGGTACCTGAAAAACATACGGTGTAGCAACCGTTAGCGAATAATGTTAAGTAACCCACTCCCACGCGTTGAGTACAATAAAAATAAATATAGGAAAACCATTTTGAGACTTGGGAATACATAGATATAGTCCTAAACAACGCTAGCTTTAAAATCAGGATAAAAACCTATGACACACCGTTAACATTGACACTATAAGACAACATTAAGATACAAGCATGCAGATCATGACTACATGACACGACAACGACAACAAATCAAGACCACAAGACATGGCAACAACAACAAATGATACAACACAACACGTCCATGTTCCAACATTATACCAAGTTCCAACCTTTACTCCTCTCCATCCTTATATCAGTTCCAACCTGTACCTCTATGCCACCCTGTACACCATCAACCTTATCTCTTAGGAGCAATGCTCCCCGCCAATCCAACGGCTAAACTATTCCGCCGAACAAAGCACACTCAGTGCCAAAGGTACCGCAGCGCAACATCAAAAAGACAAATGCACTGTAGCGCAATCAACAAAATCACACTCAGTGCATCAAACCACCAATCTATTTTTATACCGCCAATCTCATATCTTTCATCCTCATGGACAACAATACAACAATCAATACTCAACAATAACTTCAATCAAGAGGTAATCAAGGGAAGGACACAACATAAGTACCGACTCCTATCAACAAGCGACACCAACACAACCACATGACTCTTTGTAACACCCCACTTTTCTAACTCTTAATTATAACTCTAAACAGTCATTAACATCACTAAGCAGCGGAAATAAACTAAAAATATAACTAGTGGGAGTGTCACCGCCACAACCACCACTCCGAGGTGATTGCACAGGCTAAGGGGTGAAACTAGAAATAAAGTAAAAGTCGGGCATCCAACATAAAACTAAAAACATAAGGGGGAAATACGTCACCTGAAAAGTCTACATCATCCTCAAACATAAAGTCAAAAGTCTAAAATCCATACATAACATCAGTCAAACCATAGTTTAGATATCTCTATCTACGAGACTAATCTAACTCGATTTCTTCACACTGCTGGACCCATCTGAAAGGGGTTTTGCAAGCAACACATAGACAAATAGGAAAACACTCATTAGCACGAGGCTAAGTATAACCACACTCAACCCTGTAAAGCATTCTAACATATACGTAGAAAGCATTTGATTTCTTTATCAGCAATAAGCTCATCTCAAATCATCTTTAGATTTATCACATTATTTCTAGATGCTTGCACCCTATAATATCAGCTGGCATGTGCTTATATATGTATAAGACTGATCACGTAGATTCATCAACATATATACTTCTCAAATAGCTTATCAAGCAATTCATGCTTACAGATAGGTTCATGCTAAAAGACCAAATAACAGGTGTTCACATGCTTGCACATTCTTATCTCATAACTTGATAAGTAGAACTTCTAGTACAACAAGATAATCATGCTCAAAGGAATATCTTAAGTCAAACTTCTCATTATAAAATCTCATACGATACTCTACTCGCATGCAATCACGTATAACATTATAATCATACTTCTTATGCAATCTCATGCAATACTATATACATTCTCATATGCAATCTCGTGCAATTATATACACATACTCATATGCAAACTCATGCAACAATATAATCATACTCTTATGAAATCTGGTGCAATAATATACTCATGCTCATATGCAATCTCGTGCAACATTATAATCATACTCTTATGCAATCTAGTGCAATAATATACTACTCATATGCAATCTCGTGCAACAATATAATCATACTCTTATGCAATCTAGTGCAATAATATACTCATACTCATATGCAATCTCGTGCAACAATATAATCATACTCTTATGCAATCTAGTGCAATAATATACTCATACTCATGAAATCTTGTGCAACAATATAATCATAATCTTATGCAATCTAGTGCAATAATATACTCATACTCATACAATCTTTTATAAAATAGAGTACTTTCTGTGGAGGTCTCTTTCTTACTTTTTTGAGTCTATCTTGACTCTCTTTCTTTCTCTTGAGTCTTTATTGACTCTCTTTCTTGAGTCTTTGTTGACTCTCTTTCTTGAGTCTCTGTTGACTCTCTTTCTTTCTCTTATACTCGTAGACGGCTTAGGGTTTCACAGAAGTGTGAATTACCCCATTGGGAACGACATAATTCCGACCCAATATCTCCTACTGTCTACGGAACCAATCTCGTGGTTCAAACTCTGTGGAATCAGGTATCGAACTATTAGTGTGCACACCCCATAACTAGGATTCCAAGCCTGGCGGGAAGTTTTCAACCTCGTAACGTGGGAATACGCCGCGTTACATATACAGGGACCGCAATGTCCATAAATATCTCCCGAGAGGACATAGTCCAAACAGAATCCTCCAAAACCTCATCGATATAGATAATACATAAATATATCTCTCATGCATCAATCTCATGCATGCAATAACTCTACTACTACTCAATGCATCAAAGAATGATATACCACATGCTTATGGTTTCTTGAAATTATTCTTGGGCTCACGTTGGCCCCTTATGCATTTTTTGAAATACGATACATGTGAAATGTCAAAATGCTCTATAATATACTTCTAAATCATGTATAAACTAACATGAAGTATTCAAGAATATATCATCATGCTTGGTTTGCAACATAGCAATTTCTAAACATTTCACTCAACAAATATGCTTCTATTCTCATTGATCAAATAACACAATTTAATCATGCTTTCATAATAAATCATATTCTCAAAGAATCATGCTTCTATACTCAATAAAAACATTATCTGATCACATAACCAAATATTTCTCATACACAGTGAACTAAGCAAATATATATACTCTGTGTAGCAATTCTTCACAAATTCCTTCATAACATACTCGTTTTTAATCCAAATTCAACGAAGTCAAAGACAAAACGTGCGTCGAGACGATCCCGAAGAGCCGAGCCACAATGGGTCGTAACACTCGGTCTGAAACGACACGTAGGTGAGCCACAAGGGCCCGGCCACTGCACAAAATCCTTCTCAGAACAAACTTAGGGACCTGGGGCGGGACTCCTCATGGTCCACCCCATGAGCCCCGTTAAAACACCAGGACTAGGCAACGGCCCTCCTCTAGGGTCGTGCCCTAGTCCCGTGCCACTACGGCTCTTGCTGGCGGCCCTCCTGATGGGCCGCGGCTAGGGTCGTCCCTCTGATCTGGTGCACACTGTGTTGTGCCCCAGATGGTGTTTCACCTGCAAAAACTAATCCAAACAAGTCCAAAACAATCTCAACAACTCACAAACAAATACTAAATCACTTCTAAGCATGAACACATCAAAAACTCATAGTTTCTACTCGTTTCTACTCATTTCTACTCATAACTAAGGCTTCACAAAACCAAATTTAAAGAGGAATCCATGGGGTTATACCTTTTGTAGTCTCTTCTTCTTGCTTGGATTTCAGCCCCACCTCACTCAAGGATCTCTACTTCTTTCACCACCTAAACATCTCAAAACAACCACACAAGGCCTAAGTATTAAACCTTAAGAAGAGATGATGTTGCAGAGAAACTTAGAGAAGGAAGAAAACTTACTGTTATGGTGTTGGCAGCCAAGGAAGAGATCAGGAGAAGATGATGCCAACACTATTTTATTTATAAGGGTTCAAAACCCTTGGATGATTCACAATGATTGGTTGACGGCAAAGGAGTAATTCCATAAGCTAAAAGATTAATCAGAAAGAGATTTTTGGATGTCTTGTGGTCCACCATGCAACATGAACCATAGGCTAGAAATGCTATCTTTAAATACTTTGGGGTTGAAAGTGAATTTTCTCAAAAGCTATTTGGATGAACACTTGTTTAAAATCCTTTTTTGAATTCTCACGGTCTCACTTAGATAAAATTCTCGATTTAAATCTTGGTACGCGAAGTACCTGAAAACTTAAGAAGTTTTCGAATAGAATCCATTTTTGGTGTCGAATTAATTTAAAATGCGACGAAACTATTTTATTCAAACACCGATTGATCGCAAAAATTTTTAATGTAGTGAAAAAGCCATTTGGGATTTCTTAATACCGGATTTATAAAATAAAATTTTGGGTTGTTACACTCTATCCCCCTTAAAAGAAGTTTCGTCCCGAAACTTAGAAGAAACGGGTGGATCAAGTTCTCGAAGAGAAGAGGTGATATAATGAAAAGGTTGGAATTTTATGTTGGAAGACTTGGGAAAGATTTAGGAATCTCTGAGTTCTTATCTATCTTATCTAAAATCTAAACAACTGCACCAACGAATCTATAACTGAACTTAAGGGCTTAACTAGTTACCTTGATTAAAGCCTCCCGAGGAGTCACCTGGTGGCATGTAGCTTGGATCCCAACCATAAGGAGTCCATCTCTGTACATTCTCAATCCCCATCTTTTGTTCCATGACTGCTGCCCTTTGATCGGAGCTGGCAAAACCATAGCTCACTTGAGAACTCAAATTGTCAAAACGGTTGTTGATCATAGCATAAAGATCCTCATAAGTAGGTCCCTGAGGCCCACTCGTATACTCCTGTGGTGCTCTCTGCTGAGTAGCTGTAAATGGTGCTCCTTCATGAATCATGCCAACTCCCGAATCGGTTCCCATTGCAACCCCTTCTCCACTAGCCTGAGCTATGTGTCCTGATTTGATTCCAACATTCTACCACTTTCTTTGTGATACATTCAAACTAACCACAAGTGCCATATTCTCATCCAAGGGCTTCATAGCAATGTCAGCTTGGGTCAAATATTTGTTCTTAGCAACTTGATACAACTCGTAATATCTCAGATTGACGGCATTCAGAGCCGACCTAGTAGTCGTTTGGATCCTTTCTCCCAACTCAGGTAAATTCATCTTTTTGAAAACCCAACTTAACATCATGCCATAGGGCAGATTCTTCCTGTTCTTTGCCTTAAAGTAAGCCATGTGCTTAAGAATCAAAACTGGAAAATTAATAGCACGACCAAATCTCAACATAAAAGCAATGGTACATGTCCAACTACCAATCTCTGTAGAGTTGTTCCTACACGGAAACAAGCACTCTTCTATCAACAAAACTAACAATTTCTTTTCTCCAGTCAAAGTAGGTCTCTCGGGGCGATATTCCTTAGGGAACTCTTCCCTACTCCGGTCATGTATCTCAAATACTCTTGATGTGTCAACCCTGCGTGGGCAACCCAATCTCCTCGATCATACATATCCAATCCATCCATCGGTAAGTCAAACCAATTTGACAATTTCTGTGGTGTCAATTCTACTTTCGTGTCTCTCACATTAGAGACAATCGAAGTCACTCCCTTCTTATGTTTTGTGGACAAATTCTCATAGAATTCAATCACTAAATCAGGGTAAATTTCCTCTTGGATTCTCAAAAATTTCCCCAACAAACCTCGATTCTCCAAAATACTATTAAAATCTTCAGAAAAGAATTCGGGGAAATAGGTTTTACCTCCGATTACTGAGTAGGTAAGTGCTTCCTGACTGGTTCCCTCGACTTGTTGTTTTCCTTTCACCATTGTGGTCCAAACTTTGTTGTCTTGATCTTGTTGAAATTGCAATGAATGCTCCAACTAGTATTTTTCTCGTACTTAGTATGGCCTGGGGAAGACACTCTTGAAGTTTCCTTGATGAAAGATGTTGATTTGGAGGAGATAGGTTTTTGGTTGAGGTTCAGACAGTGTGCAGCGAAGAAGAGAAGAAGATGATGTGAATCTAGTCTCTCAGCTTTGGAAGAAACAGCTTAAGGGTTTAGGGGGGTGGGGGCTTGGCAGCGGCCCTCCCAATGGCCCGCGCCAAAGCCCGTTGTCAGCAACGCTGACACCGCCCCCAGGTCACGGACCATTACGTGGTCCGTGACCACGTTCCGTCACACGGAACGGGTCCCATTCTGGCCCGTGGCTTAGACCCGCCACCGGGTCGGATCCGGGTTGACCCCATATTGAAATCGGTCCTCCGACTTTGTCAAATCTTCAAATCGAGTCAAAATTGAGTGTAGTCCTTCACTTTTAGACATTTCACTTCCTTTAGTCAATTCTTTGACTTCCCAACTCCTCTTTCGGGATTTGTTCAAACTAATACCAACTCGGAACGAATCTTTGTCTAATTCTTTCTTAACGAAGATTGATTCTTTCTATTCTTACTTAACTTGAGTAGAACCCTATTTCCAAAATTACTTCTTTTAACATGAACTCTAATCTTTCCCTAACTATTTTTCATTCTTACTCATATCTTCTTTCATTCTTCTAATTCTCTTGTTCACTAATTCGTAGCATTCAAATCTAACCTTTTCTCTAAAGCAAACTCAATTAGCTTTTAAATTCCCAAAACTCATAGATTAGCACATCTTTTAGCACCTTGCAACAACTTGTAACAGTTTCTCAAGCATGCACATCTATTTAAGCATCCAAGCAAAAGTAACGCACTCATTCCAAGTTAGAGTGTTACCTTTCTCGAGATTGCGATCTCCGGCCTGAGTCTGTCCCATGACCATGATCCTCCCTGGTCCAGCTTCTCCGGTATGTCCTTGCTGCGCTTCACCTTGTCCCTGATTCCTATTTCTGTGTGGACCTCCCTTCAGTGGGTAGCCACGTCCCATAGCTTGATTCGGCGCCTAGTTAATCGGACCTCTAGGTGGCTGGCTCGGGATCGTACATGGGATCGCTCCGTCCTCGGGGAACGACAAATAGCGGCTTTATGACCCGGCTTCCCACACCGGAAGCAAACTATAGGAGATCATCCACAAGTGGTCTTAGGATGATCCTTGCCACATCTCGGGCATACCGAAGTCCCCTCTCTCGGTGATCCTCCAGCTCCAGCTCCCTGTCTCATAGTTATGTTCATCCTTTCCCCACCTCTATGGTCAAGTCTGCTCGTCGGATTGAACCTGTGTCCCTTGCTCGTTTGTGATTCCATCCCTTCATTCTTTTTCTTCATCCCTTGCATGGCATCTCGGTGTAACTGTTGAATCCTGGAGTAACCAGCAGCTGCCTCATAAGCATCATTTCATGTAGCAAATCTCGCTGTTGAGAAGGATTTCTGAGCATCATAGTGCAATCCTCGAATGAACTTGCGAGCCCTACTCGCCTCATCATGTACCAAGGTAGGAGCAAATCGAGACAGTGCCACAAAGCGGGCATGATACTCCTGAACGGTCAAACTCCCTTGCTCGAGATGCAAAAATTCCTCATACTTGGCAGCCTTGACATGCTCTGTGTAAAATCTCTCTCTCAACACCATCTTGAACATCCCCAGTCAAACCCTTCTCTTGCCTGAACAGCCGGTCCTTCCATAACCCACCAGTGGTCAGCCACTCCCTGTAGATAGTAGACAGCAGCCTTTACTCGCTGGTCCTCTGGGCATCCTACCATGTCAAACAACTCGAACGTGCGGATCCAACTCTCAAGAACTTCCGGATCCTCCTGACCCAAGAAACACGGTGGATTGCGTCCCGTGATCTTTCTGGACGCATCACTGCCACCGTTATTCCCACTGAGTACGACAGCTCCTATGGTCTAGGTCAACTGGGTGAGCTAGCGCAGACTCTCAGTCAAATCTGTGGATGATGACGCTCCAGGTCCTGAGGAGCGAGGAGATTCCTCTCTAACTCTTCGCGGCGGCATCGCGGAACTCTTTGAACATGACCAGAACAGATCATTCTTGTTAGCACGACTATAAATTAGCTAATTCTAACTTCTCAAGCTTAAGACAAACTTGCAACAAGCAAATCATACTAAGCAACAAAGGCATCTCTTCTACTTTAACAACTTAGTAAGAACAATTTCTCTTCTAAGCTTAAAATTTCAAACTCTTGGTTTTTCTCTTTCAACTACTCTCTTTACTTCTCTACTTTACTCGAAGCAGTTATCAAAGGCATAACAAGCACATTGGTAAATCATATAAACAAGGCACATGTATAAACTCTTATACTTTTACATTAGCACTTTTCACAAAACTTTCACTTTCAAACTTTAACTTCCACAATCTCAACTTCTAACTTTCACTTTAACTTCATACTGAAAACTTCTCTGTTTCACTTTCAAAAGATATAAACAAGCACTTTAAACACATTGATAAAGCATAAAACATATAGGCAAACACAAAGGAACTCACGACCTCACCGCGTTCCTAACTGATACTTAGAGTTTCTCTTAACACTGATTCTCATAATCAATCACTGAGTATAGAGTCTTTCTCATCTCAATTTTCATAACTTAGGGCTCCTTCTTATCACAAATTTTCATAATTTAGGGCTCTTTCCCTATTCTTATCCTTCTTAGGATGTCCACTTAATGTTCTCTTCATATCTTGTCTTTCTTAAGACTTCAACTTAAAGGTCTTTCCTTAACTTGTCCATCCTAGGACTCTCAGATAGAGTTTCTATACTCAATCTTAAGGGTCAAACTTCCTAAGTCTCCGGCGGTTCGTACCGCTCTGATACCAATTTGTAACACCCCACTTTCTAACTATTAATTATAACTCTAAACAGTCATTAACATCACTAAGCAGCGGAAATAAACTTAAAAGATAACTAGTGGGAGTGTCACCGCCACAACCACCACTCCGAGGTGATTGCACAAGGAAAGGGGTGAAACTAGAAATAAAGTAAAAGTCGGGTATCCAACATAAAACTAAAAACATAAGGGGGAAATACGTCACCCCAAAAGTCTACATCATCCTCAAACATAAAATCAAAAGTCTAAAATCCATACATAACATTAGTCAAACCAGAGTTTAGATATCTCTATCTACGAGACTAATCTAACTCGACTTCTTCACACTGCTGGGACCACCTGAAAGGGGTTTTGCAAGCAACACATAGACAAATAGGAAAACACCCGTTAGCACGAGGCTAAGTATAACCACACTCAACCCTGTAAAGCATTCTAACATATACCTAGAAAGCATTTGATTTCTTTATCAGCAATAAGCTCATCTTAAATCATCTTTAGATTTATCACATTCTTTCTAGATGCTTGCACCCTATAATATCAGCTGGCATGCTTATATATGTATAAGACTGATCACGTAGATTCATCATCATATATACTTCTCAAATAGCTTATCAAGCAATTCATGCTTAGAGATAGGTTCATGCTAGAAGACCATATAACAGGTGTTCACATGCTTGCACATTCTTATCTCATAACTTGATAAGTAGAGCTTCGAGTACAACAAGATAATCATGCTCAAAGGAATATCTTAAGTCAAACTTCTCGTTATAAAATCTCATACGATACTCTACTCGCATGCAATCACGTATAACATTATAATCATACTTCTTATGCAATCTCATCCAATACTATTGGTGAGCTGTCGTAGGCTCCCAAATTAAAACCTTACAAATGTAGTAGCGGGAGTAAGGATCGATCCCACGAGGAGTAACTAGTTTAACTTTTGTGCTCAAATTAAAGGAAGGGGGGTTTGGAATATATCGAGAATAAAGATAAAATAAAAGAGAATTTAAATAGACAAGAAATTCAAATGAACGAATAAAGCAATTATATATCGGAAACACTTATAATAAGAAACCTTGGTTAGTAAAGATCCACCACCGGAATTTAACACTGATCATTGATTAATAAAGTAATTAATATGCAATTGAATATTTTTCGGGAAATTATTTCATTTCTGTTTTCCCTTAGTTGTAGGTAAATAAAGCACAAGCGGTTTAATTACTCCTAACTACTAAATAATCTAAGACAAGCGCTATAGATTTAATTTAATAGCAGCAATAGGAACTAGGAAAACCGACAAACTAAATAACACAAGCACAAGCGGTTGCATTTAATTTAGGAAAATATTCTACCCGAGACCAATTATCACTAAGCCGTCAATAATTAACCTCAGTTGCTACTGAATATTAGAATAATTTGCAGCACAACATTATCTAATATAGCAAATAATTATATCAAATAAATAACTAGTAGGGCTCCCTAGCAATTAAATGATACAACTATTCAAATAACTTAGAAGAATATTTAGTCAAAAAAAAAAAAAAACTTAGAAGAATATTTAATACCCAAATGCATAAAAATTATATAATAAAAATAAATAAATAATCTTACAGCATAATCAATTCCGGGGCTTCAATTCACTAAACCAAGCTAAAGAAATTAGCAATGAATGGACATTGATAACTTTACAGAATAATCAAGAGGGGAAGAATGAACGTTTTAACAAATGAAATGTTCTACTATTTATACAATTCTCAAAATGAACTAAAGTTTTCCCACCACCTATTTTCTATTTTTGCGTGAGCCACAAATTCTTCCGGAATAATCTGTCAACATTTCCGTCTAAATTGCGCTGCAAGTTGATGGAGTCCTTCACAAATTTTGTACGTGACCTGCTTAGGGAGAAAACAATGCAAAACACAATTGTTTTATTTGTTTTGTCATAGTTTGCGCCATGATGTTATGGCTTAAGATTAAAATAAAATTAAGAATTGGATTAAAAACTTGTTAGGCTCAAAACACATAATTAACTCAAAACACATAATTAACTAGATAAAATATTTATTTTGCTCATTAATTATTAAACTCCAAAAGGAAATAATTATTAAATAATAGTAAATAATTAATGCAAAATTATTATAAAGATGTGCCTAAAATATGAGTGTAAAATATGCCTATCAAATTCCCCCACACTAAAACGTTTGCTTGTCCCCAAGAAAAAATATTATTTGCGAAGTAATTAAATTAAAAAGAAATTCTCTAAAACTCATAACATATCATGAACAACAATCTGAAGCACCCTGCAATTAATAAGTTAGCATTCCTATTTGAAAATGAAGAAAACTAAATAAGTAAGCCCTCACCGGAATATCACTCATCACTCAAATCAAGTGTTTGATGGGTATAGATTTCGCTCAAGTTCATTCCTATAAAATTGCTCTACCATAGGCTTGCATATATTCTCAATCACCACTACAAGAGCCATGCATGACACAAATCATAAGGGCTTTCCATAGGTTGTAATGGGGCTAGGGTTAAGGTAGGGACTATTTTAGGAAAGTAGCTTAAACAAAACCTTCAAACTAGAAGAGCAAATAAATACACAGAATCCAACATCTTCATTTTCCATTCAAAAACATTCCTAGTGAGGCTCCAACATGAGTATCATTCTCGAAAGTATAGAACACTTCCTCAGTAGTACCAGAATTTCCCTTTACTTCATTTATTTAGAAGTAACTTCAACTCAAAATCAATTGCTGATTCTTTCTCATTTATTTCAGCAATATTTTTCTTTTTCAAACATATATTCTCCATTTTTCCATTTTTTTCATTTTTTCAATTTCCATATTTTTTTGGAATCATGAATTGTCTTCGTTTTCTTTTTCATAGAAGACCAGTGACAAAACGGCAATGAAGATACAACCCACCTCATTCTCCATCATATTAACACAAGAAAGTGACCTCCCCCACACTTCTTCCTCACAACCTCACATAGATTACACGAATAATTCAAAATTTGCTCCACTAGTTATTCAGCTGGGTGAAGGCATTATTTTTAGATATAAAAGGCTTGTAATGTGGTTCAAAATAAGAAAAGAATGGCCATAAAGCTCAAAGTGGTTAACAAGGGGAAATAAATCATAGGACAAACCGGTTATTTGGCTAGTGAGGCTCAAGATCAAATAATGGCCTTAATCACACGTGAATCATGCATGGTCTAATTAGCTTTAAAAGAGAATCAAGGCAAGTTCTAGAGAAACAAAATTATGGAAGAAATCGCACAATAGAAAGAAAATAAGACCGAAATGTCAGTCAATGGCTCAAAACACTCCCAGGTTTATTGCTTACTTAATATAGCCACTACATATCAAACAAGAAATGCTAACAAACTAGTCATAATTTGCCAAACTATTTATTCAATCATGTTATGAATTCCAATAAAGGAAAAATAAAATAATTTTTTCCAAAATAATACTTATTTTGCATAAAATACTAGTAAAATATTTGTGAAAATTTTTGAAAATTTTGACATGCAAACAAATAATAAAACTAAATTCCCTCCCCCACACTTATTATTAACATTGTCCCCAATGTTGAACAAAAAAAAAGCACAGAAAAAGGGTTATTGAATGAGAAACGGGAATAAAAGAAAAAGAATGGAACAAATACACCTTAGGTTGCCTCCCAAGCAGCGCCTTTGTTTATCGTCGTTGGCTCGACTTATGATATTTCTTTAAATTTCCATCGTCTTTTTGAGTACCTTCGATGATTATGAATATTCAAAGAAACAGTCCCTTCATGCAGATTAGTACTCAAAGATGAATTATTATTTTTTCCTTCTTTTCTTTCATTAGACGCAATTTCAACAAATTTAACAAACATCAAAGAATCAACAAAAATTGCAAAATTATTATCACTAGGAGATTTCATGGTATCATAAATATTAAAAGTCACAAGTTTACCATTAGACTCCATAGTAAGCATACCACTATGAATATCAATTTTTGTTTTTGCAGTTTTTAAGAATGCCCTTCCTAACAAAATATGATTATTATTTTCCATATCAAGCACATAAAAATCAGCAGGAAAAACCAAGTTATTAACTTCAACAATCAAATCCTCAATCACACCCCTAGGATATGTAGTAGATCCATCAGCCAATTGAATTATTATACTAGATTTATTCAGGGGTCCAAGATTTAAAGAAGCATAAACAGAATATGGCATGACATTAATAGAAGCTCCTAAATCTAACATAGCATTTTCAAATTTCATCCCACTTATCATGCATGGAATAGTAAACATACCTGGGTCTTTGCACTTTTCAGGAAGATTGCTTTGACTAGCCATAGAGACATTCTCTTGCACTTTCACTTCCTCAATTCTTTCATTCTTTCGTTTCTTTTTCATAGTGCGTACCTCTTTTAGAAAATTTGCATAGCGAGGTACTTTTTCCATAGAATCTAAAAGTGGTTTATTAGCATCACATTCACGAAAGGTCTCATACAGATCATTATTTGAGTTTCCTCTTATTGGTTCTAAAAGAGCTTGAAGAAATGGGGGTACTGGTTCATAATCAGAAAAAGATGAAAGCTTACCTTGGGACTTCTCTTTATTGTTGGCAATGATTCCTGCACTTATTTCCTTGTTTAAATCAACATTCTTTTCCAGCGACATACTTTCAACATTAATTGCACTTACATTCTCTTTAGGATTAACAACCGTTTGAGAGGGTAATTTGCTAGAACTCTGTGCTTCCAACCGACTTACCGTAGGTGCTAGTTGGCCCATTTGTCTTTCCAAGTTTTGAATACTAGCCTTTGTTTCTTGAATACTAGCTCTTGTCTCTTGTTGGAATAGTTGTGTTTCTTGTTGAAACTGCAAAGTGTTAGTAGCAAGAGATTTAACAATATCTTCTAGATTCATACCTGAGCTACAGCTTTGGACCGGCTATTGTCTTGAAGGAAATGGTTGTCTGTACTGCTGAAAATTGGAACGATTCTGAACAAACCGGTTCCCTTGTGAGTTCCCATAGCTAAGGTTTGGGTGATCCCTCCATCCAGGATTATATGTATTAGAGAACGGATCATACTTACCTTGAGGTTGTCCAGGAAAACCTCCAGCCATGTTGACTTGTTCAATAGGTTCTTCTTGAAGAGTTGGGCAGGCATCAGTTTGGTGCCCAACTACCGAGCAAATTCTACATGCTCTTACGGTTTGCATATTGCCTACTGCTAATTGACGAACAAGAGTAGTTAAACCAGAAATTTGTTGTTCAAGAGCAGAAATATTTACCTCATTCACTTGCTTAGACGGTTGGGCAAGTCTATTGCCGAACTGTTGAGAATTTGCAGCCATGTTTACAATTAAATTTCTTGCAGTGTCCGGTGTCTTGTCAACTAAAGCACCACTGCTTGCGGCATCAATCATGCTTCTATCCATTGGAAAGAGTCCTTCATAAAAGTATTGAATGAGTAATTGCTCACTAATTTGATGGTGTGGGCAGCTTGCACAAAGCTTTTTGAAACGTTCCCAATATTCATATAATGACTCTCCATTGTTTTGCCTTATACCACAGATTTCCTTTCTAATGTTGGCCGCCCTTGAAGCTGGGAAATATTTTTCAAGGAATAGTGTCTTTAAGTTATTCCATGTGGTGATGCTTCTGGAAGGTAAATAATATAGCCAATCCTTCGCTGAATCTTTCAAAGAAAACGGGAAGGCTCTCAACTTGATTTGTTCTTCAGTAACCCCTGTGGGTTTCATACTTGAACACACCACATGAAATTCCTTCAAGTGCTTGTGAGGGTCTTCACCTGCAAGTCCATGAAAAGAAGGCAAAAGATGAATTAATCCAGATTTCAGTTCGAATTGTACATTAGCATCCAGAGTAGGGAAAGTGATGCATAATGGTTGTTGATCTAAATTCGGAGCTCCAAGCTCTTTTAAGGTCCGATTTTGAGCCATGAGTCCTCTTCTAAATCAGAGTTGGCAGAATCGGTAGCCAGATCACTAAACTCTAATTTCCTCAAAGCTTGTTTCCTCCACCTGCGTACAGTTCTTTCAATTTCTGGATTGTATGGCAAGACTTCTTTGTTAGCAGATCGAGTTATAGCATAAACCGTTAAAGATAGTGCAGCAATTATGTAAAGTAACGAAAGAAAAGATTTTTTTTTTGGGACAAATGAAAAACAAATAAACAAATAACAAAATAAATAATTAATTAAATAAACAAACACAAAATAAGCTAGAAAATCTCCCCAGCAACGGCGCCAAAATTTGGTGAGCTGTCGTAGGCTCCCAAATTAAAACCTTACAAACGTAGTAGCGGGAGTAAGGATCGATCCCACGAGGAGTAACTAGTTTAACTTTTGTGCTCAAATTAAAGGAAGGGGGGTTTCGAATATATCGAGAATAAAGATAAAATAAAAGAGAATTTAAATAGACAAGAAATTCAAATGAACGAATAAAGCAATTATATATCGGAAACACTTATAATAAGAAACCTTGGTTAGTAAAGATCCAGCACCGGAATTTAACACTGATCATTGATTAATAAAGTAATTAATATGCAATTGAATATTTGTCGTGAAATTATTTCATTTCTGTTTTCCCTTAGTTGTAGGTAAATAAAGCACAAGCGGTTTAATTACTCCTAACTACTAAATAATCTAAGATAAGCGCTATAGATATAATTTAATAGCAGCAATAGAAACAAGGAAAACCGACAAACTAAATAACACAAGCACAAGCGGTTGCATTTAATTTAGGAAAATATTCTACCCGAGACCAATTATCACTAACCCGTCAATAATTAACCTCAGTTGCTACTGAATATTAGAATAATTTGTAGCACAACATTATCTAATATAGCAAATAATTATATCAAATAAATAACTAGTTGGCCTCCCTAGCAATTAAATGATACAACTATTCAAATAACTTAGAAGAATATTTAATACCCAAATGCATAAAAATTATATAATAAAAATAAATAAATAATCTTACATCATAATCAATTCCGGGGCTTCAATTCACTAAACCAAGCTAAAGAAATTAGCAATGAATGGATATTGATAACTTTACAGAATAATCGAGAGGGGAAGAATGAACGTTTTAACAAATGAAATGTTCTACTATTTATACAATTCTCAAAATGAACTAAAGTTATTTCCCACCACCTATTTTCTATTTTTGCGTGAGCCACAAATTCTTCCGGAATAATCGGTCAACATTTCCGTGTAAATTGCGCTGCAAGTTGATGGAGTCCTTCACTAATTTTGTACGTGACCTGCTTAGGGAGAAAACAATGCAAAACACAATTGTTTTATTTGTTTTGTCATAGTTTGGGCCATGATGTTATGGCTTAAGATTAAAATAAAATTAAGAATTGGATTAAAAACTTGTTAGGCTCAAAACACATAATTATCTCAAAACACATAATTAACTAGATAAAATATTTATTTTGCTCATTAATTATTAAACTCCAAAAGGAAATAATTATTAAATAATAGTAAATAATTAATGCAAAATTATTATAAAGATGTGCCTAAAATATGAGTGTAAAATACGCCTATCAATTATATACATTCTCATATGTAATCTCGTGCAATTATATACTCATACTCATATGCAAACTCATGCAACAATATAATCATACTCTTATGAAATCTAGTGCAATAATATACTCATGCTCATATGCAATCTCGTGCATCATTATAATCATACTCTTATGCAATCTAGTGCAATAATATACTCCTATTCATATGCAATCTCGTGCAACAATATAATCATACTCTTATGCAATCTAGTGCAATAATATACTCATACTCTTATGCAATCTCGTGCAACAATATAATCATGCTCTTATGCAATCTAGTGCAATAATATACTCATACTCATATGCAATCTCGTGCAACAATATAATCATACTCTTATGCAATCTAGTGCAATAATATACTCATACTCATACACTCTTTCATAAAATAGAGTACTTTCTGTGGAGGTCTCATTCTTACTTTCTTGAGTCTATCTTGACTCTCTTTCTTTCTCTTGAGTCTTTATTGACTCTCTTTCTTGAGTCTCTGATGACTCTCTTTCTTTCTCTTATACTCGTAGACGGCTTAGGGTTTCACAGAAGTGTGAATTAACCCATTGGGAACGGCATAATTCCGACCCAATATCTCCTACTGCCTACGGAACCAATTTCGTGGTTCAAACTCTGTGGAATCAGGTATCGAACAATTAGTGTGCACACCCCCAAACCCGGATTCCAAGCCTGGCGGGAAGTTTTCAACCTCGTAACGTGGGAATACACCGCGTTACATATACTGGGACAGCAATGTCCATAAATATCTCCCGAGAGGACATAGTCCAAACGGTATCATCCAAAACCTCACCGATATAGATAATACATAAATATATCTCCCATGCATCAATCTCATGCATGCAATAACTCTACTACTACTCAATGCATCAAAGAATGATATACCACATGCTTATGGTTTCTTGAAAGTATTCTCTCACGTTGGCCCCTTATGCATTTTTTGAAATACGACACATGTGAAATGTCAAAATTCTCTATAATATACTTCTAAATCATGTATAAACTAACATGAAGTATTCAAGAATATATCATCATGCTTGGTTTGCAACATAGCAATTTCTAAACATTTCACTCAACAAATATGCTTCTATTCTCATTGATCAAATAACACAATTTAATCATGCCTTCATAATAAATCATATTCTCAAAGAATCATGTTTCTATACTCAAAAAAAACATTATCTGATTACATAACCAAATATTTCTCATACATAGTGAACTAAGCACATATATATACTCTGTGTAGAAATTTTTCACAAATTCCTTCATAACATACTCGTTTTTTATCCAAATTCAACGAAGTCAAAGCCAAAACGTGCGTCGAGACCATCCCGAAGAGCCGAGCCACAAGGGGCCGTAACACTCAGTCCGAAACGACATGTAGGTGAGCAACAAGGGCCCGGCCACTGCACAAAATCCTTCTCAGAACAAACTCAGGGACCTGGGGCGGGACTCCTCATGGTCCGCCCCATGAGCCCCGTTAAAACACCGGGACTAGGCAACGACCCTCCTCTAGTGCCGTGCCCTAGTCCCGTGCCACTACGGATCTAGCCGGCGGCCCTCCTGATGGACCGCTGCTAGGGCCGTCCCTATGATCTGGTGCACACTGTGTTGTGCACCAGATGGTGTTTCACCTGCAAAAACTATTCCAAACAAGTTCAAAACAATCTCAACAACTCTAAAACAAATACTAAATCACTTCTAAGCTTGAACACATCAAAAACTCATAGTTTCTACTCATTTCTACTCATAATTAAGGCTTCACAGAGCTAAATTTAAAGAGGAATCCATGGGGTTATACCTCATGTAGTCTCTTCTTCTTGCTTTGATTTCAGCCCCACCTCACTCAAGGATCTCTACTTCTTACACCACCTAAACATCTCAAACAACCACTCAAGGCCTAAGTCTTAAACCTTAAGAAGAGATGATGTTGCAGAGAAACTTAGAGAAGGAAGAAAACTTACTGCTATGGTGTTGGCAGCCAAGGAAGAGATCAGGAGAAGATGATGCCAACACTATTCTATTTATAAGGGTTCAAAACCCTTGGATGATTCACAATGATTGGTTGAGGGCAAAGGAGTAATCCCATAAGCTAAAAGATGAATCATGAAGAGATTTTTGGATGTCTTGTGGTCCACCATGGAACGTGAATCATAGGCTATAAATGCTATCTTTAAATACTTTGGGGTTGAAAGTGAATTTTCTCAAAAGCTATTTGGATGAACACTTGTTTTAAATCCTTTTTTGAATTCTCACGATCTCACTCAGATAAAATTCTCGATTTAAATCTTGGTGCGCGAAGTACCCGAAAACTTATAAATTTTCTAATAGAATCCATTTTTGGTGTCGAATTAATTTAAAATTCGACGAAACTATTTTATTCAAACACCGATTGATTGTAAAATTTTTGAATGGAGTGAAAAAGCTATTTTGGGTTGTTACACTCTTGGGGAACAACTTAGACATTACTTACAATGACAACAAGACAACCACAAGACTCATAGGGGACATTACAATTCTTACTTTAAACCAACGGGATACGGGTTTAGACCACATGCATTAACAAGACTCGGAAATCTTATTACGGTACTCAAGACATCAAACTAGACTTACAAACATCAAACGAGACACAACGGGGTACGGGAAAACGACCAACGGGGATCAACAACACACCACACCGCCCGTACCAGCGGGTGGTACGGCGGGTGGACAACCACCGGCTGGACTGCCCGCCGGCGGGCTGCCCGTTCCAGCGGGTGGTCTGGCGGGTAGCTGTCCACCCACCGGCAACCCGGTGGAACGTACCGCCGTTCTGGCGGGTGGTCGGGTGGGGGTTCGTTTCCCCACCAACCACCCGCTGGAACATTATTCCATGGCATGATTCCCCCTTCAGGAATTCATCAATTTCGTCCAAAATCAAGTCCAAACACACATCAACAAAAATATGGACTTGAACACCAAGAATACACCCAAGAATAACACAATTGAACTCCAAACACAAGCTCTAAACATGCCAAGATGCAAGAATAAACATATAATTGTTCAAGAACCTCATGATTATCAATAAACCATCACATAAACCCTAAAGACAAGCTCTATCAAGGCATAAACACAAGATCACACATTCAATCATTCAAAGGAGTCAATAAATCAAAAGATAGTAAGGAAAATAGGTTTTGTAAGACATGTGTTACCTTTTAGCCTAAACAAACTCCCCAAGGTTCTTCTACAAGATTTTCTTCCAATTGATCTTCATTATATCATCAAAACCCGCCAAACACAAAGAGGGGAAACTTAGATGGAATCTATAACCCAAAACATAAAACTATAACCTTCCATTACTTACCTCTTCTCAGCCTGGTGATGGGAAAGTTCCTAACTTGATAGCTTTCAATAGCGGGAGAGGGTGGAGATTCTTTTGGCTAGATCTAGGGAGGGATCTCGAATGAGAGAGAGGGGGAAAGGGGTTTTACATGCTTTCTAATTCCCTTTAAATAGGTTTAGAATTCCCAATTAGAATCTGATTAATAAAGGGGCCCTCCTTCTTTATTCTAACAGGCTTAAGACTTTAATATAGACAAGGGTCAACGGTCCATCATGGACCATATCAATTAATTAAGGGATCCCGGACCGAATTAAATCCTTTTGTTTTCACTACTCCTAACGGAATTAATTAAATAATTAATTCGGATTTGAGGCTAAAAACATGGGGTGTTACATTACCATTCTAAATGGTGGTCGCAAGATACTACTTTTATAAAAAAATATGAGTATTTAAAAAAAAAAAAAAAAAAAAATTCTGATTCCTAGTTCGCCCGAACTTTAATTTCGCAAGTCAAAGCTTCGCCAAACGTTGGAATATTTTCTGACCTTTTAAATTTAAAAGAAAGATTGAATTTTCCTAGTCACTAAACGCCCTATTATATTTGTATAGGTGATAGGCAATGCATAATAATTATTCACTTTTGTTTTATTAAAAACAAAAACTCTTTTTAGTCCTAGAACTACTATTTCATTTTCACATTACTCCACTTTTTTATCAATTCTTCAATAAAAAACAATTGCAATGTGTAATGATGGAACCATAGGTCAGGGCCCAAGAATAATTGGGCCAAAGAATAGGGATCTTAGAGTGAATTGAGTCTAGGACATCAATCATGGTCCACACAAGTTGTGTGGATCATATTTTGTCTACTGTAAAATAATGTACATTCAGTACAAAAATAATGTACATTGTATTCAGGAGATGTATATTATTTTTCTTCTGAGTGTACATTATATTGTATAATGTACATTCAGTATAAAAATAATGTAAATTTAGTATATTAAAAATGTACTTTTTGTTATGGTCCACATAACATTGTGTGGACCATGGTCCACACAATAATTTGCCCTAAGACATAGGTCGAACCCATGACAACTATATAGGAGCACAATCTTATGAGAATTGGAGAAAATAATGAACCAATTAGAGTTGTTCATCTAAATAAAATTTAATGGATCATAAGCAATTATGGAGAAAAAAATATGGTGACTATTTTTTTTATAAATAACTCAAACTTTAAAGTACAATTAATAACATTATAGAGCGCAAGTAAGTAAAATTACAATTAGATTAGAGTTTACTAAAAATAATAATAAAATTTAAACTGTTTTTTTGAAACCAAAAGAAAACTTCATTACTAATTCAGAAGATTGGAAATACAATTAGGAGGTACAACAGACCAAGACCTCGAGCCAGACGAAGAATCAGTTGCCCGTGCCAACACGTGGGCCACCTGATTCGCTGATCTCTTGACATGGTAGACCACAACGTCCCCAATGTCTCTAGCAATTTGTAAACATTGTTTCACAACAAGACCTACATACGACAAATTCAAATTACAGGAATTAAAAGCATTACAAAAAATTAAGCAATCCGACTCCAGGATCACACGATTAAGTCCTAGATCACGAATCCAAATAAACGCCTCCTTGGCCGCATATGCTTCCGCCATCAGGGGATCACGATCGCTCATTAACCAACCATTCTTTGCTGCCAGAAAATGACCCTCGTGGTCTCGTATTGCCGCCCCGAAGGTCACACCCGTAGCCAACAATGCGGCATCCATATTACATTTCACCCATTGGATCGCAGGCCATTCCCAAAGCACATTCTCGACCCTGCTAACCGATGACAGTTTGTAGCTCTCGTTCCAGGTGCTAATCAGTACTGAAATACGAATGCGTAACTCCTCCACCGTCCACATCTTTCTGTGCCACACTCTATCGTTACGCGCAGTCCAGAGCAACCAAATGGTGGCTGCCATGCGAACTGCTGCCTCCGGATGGTGAGCTGCCAGCCTTGATTCAATGAAAACTGGCATGGACAATCCTTGAAGCACATCATCGTTCCTCCAAGCTTGTTTAGCAAACCAGCACTCCCCCAATAGATGCTCAGTGGTTTCGGCATGTTGACCGCAAAGCGGGCAACCTCCCCCTATCCAGATATGCTTCGCCTTAAGATTCTCATGGACCGACAAAATTCCACGAACACAACGCCACAGCAAATGACGAACTTTCGGCGAAACTGGAAGTTTCCATAGTTTCTCCCACGCTTCGAAGCCCTCACTATTCACTGACGCAGCCGCACCAGCCGTTAAGAGCCCGTACCCGTGTTTTACCGCATACATGCCACTAATGTCGCCCATCCACCGCCAAGTGTCATTCAGATGAGCCGCTATGGGAGTACGCAAAATTCTCCGGACATCTGATTCATCGAAAATGTCTCGGAGCACCTCGGCGTCCCAATGCCCACGACCATCCATCAGGCCATTCACCAACGCGTCGCGTAAAGGACTCACCGGGGCAGTACTGAGGACTAGATTGGCAACATCGGCCAACCACGGCCAACTCCAAATCTTCGTCTCCTTGCCGTCTCCGATGCGGCGTGCTAAACCCTTACGCAAAACATCCTGTCCTGCTAGAATGCTCTGCCACATATAACTTGGATTATGTCCAATGACCGCGTCAATAAAGCTGCATGTTGGGAAATACTTCGCTTTAAGCAATCTGCTAACCAAAGACTGAGGTGTGGTAAAAATCCGCCATCCTTGCTTGGCCAGAAGAGCAATGTTGAAATCATGTATTCTCTTGAAGCCCAAACCACCTTGGCATTTCGGTATAGTCATGCGGGACCAACTCATCCAATGCACTCCTCGACTATTAGATTTGCCACCCCCCCCCCCCCCCCCACCAATAACGGTTGAACATTTTTTCAATTCTATCACACAGTCTGGCTGGAAGCAAAAAAACGGACATAGTAAATATGGGAAGAGCCTGGGCAACACTCTTAATCAGTACTTCTTTACCTGCTTTAGAT
The DNA here is from genome assembly GCF_001879475.1 of Ipomoea nil. Classification (NCBI taxonomy): domain Eukaryota; kingdom Viridiplantae; phylum Streptophyta; class Magnoliopsida; order Solanales; family Convolvulaceae; genus Ipomoea; species Ipomoea nil. The sequence continues at coordinate 602,797 of NW_017619219.1, forward strand.
AATAGCCGTTGTTGCCATGATCCCAGTCTTTCTCGGACCTTATCCTCGATAAAACGAAATGTGGCCGACTTGTTTCGGCTTAGCACCGACGGTAGTCCCAAGTACCGACCGAAATCATTCGTCTCACTCACACCCATGCAATCAGTAACCATAGTTCTCACCTTAGTTCCCGTGTTCGCGCTAAACATAGCGCTGGATTTATCATAGTTAATCAGCTGTCCCGACGCTGTGCTGTACTGGTCTAGGCACCCTTTAATAGATTGTGCTTCAGCCTGAGTAGCCCGGATGAACAGAAGGCTATCGTCCGCGAAAAATAAATGTGTTATCGCCGGAGCCCCTCGTGCAATTCGTACCCCATGAATGGCACCACACGCCTCCGCCTGTTGTAGCAAAACGGACAGGCCTTCCGCGCAAATTATAAAGAGGTACGGGGAGAGCGGGTCGCCTTGGCGGATGCCTCGGGTAGGACACATCGTCCCCACTCCTTCCCCATTGACCTGAACAGAGTACCTGACAGTTGAGACAGAATGTAAAAGCAAATCAACCCAACGACGCTCAAAACCCAGAGCTTGCAACATTCCTTCAAGATAGTGCCACTCCATTCGGTCAAACGCCTTGGCCATGTCGAGTTTAAGGGCCGCCCAACCCATATTTCCGTGAGTCTTGCGTCGCAGAAAATGACCCACCTCCCTGGCTACAATAACGTTATCTGTTAGTAGCCTATCGGGAACAAAGGCACTCTGAGAGGCCGAGACCACCAGGTCCAGCACCCCGTTTAGTCTATTTGCCAACACTTTCGCAATTACCTTGTAGGCAACATTGCACAGGGCTATCGGACGAAGGTCCGTAACCTTCTCTGGTGTTCTCTTCTTGGGAATCAACACTATGTTCAAGTCATAAAATTTAAACTCTTAAATAGTAAAAAGTTAATCCTTAAATCCTTAAACAAATAGAAAAAACTAAACAATAAACTTTAAAAGGTGAATCCTCACTGTAATTAACTTTTACATTCGGTGCAATTAATAATAACATTAGGTACACCTTATAATATTGATGAGTGTACTTTATATTTTTATTAGCTAGGTGCACTGTAAAGGCAAACTATAACTATTAAACTCTAAACTGAACTTCTAAACCAAATTAAAAAAAAAAAATTTAAAAAAAAAAAAGAAAAAAAAAAACTAACCATAAAACAAACAAAAAACACTAAGGGGATGTTTGGTTCATGGAAAATATTTTCCAAAAGAAAACATTTTCCTTAAAGTGAAGGAAAATGTTGTTTTCTAGTGTTTGGTTCATGGAATCCATTTTCCATTGGAAAATGAATTCCTCAAATTTGAGGAAAACAAAATCCTTGGTTGGACCAAGGATTTTGTTTTCCATGGAAGATGGGAAGAAAAAGTAAATAGATTGCCTATTTTACCCTTACTTTCTTTTTTTAATTATATTACTTTTATTAATTTGTAGGGGCATATAGGTCTTTATACTCATTGTTCCTTACAATTCCTAATCTAACCAAAAAATAGAATTAGTATTCCCAGTAATTCTTTTTCCACCAACCAAACAATGAAATTCATCTTCCTATTAATTGTTTTTCCATGGAATTCCAATTTCACTTCCCTTAAAATATTTTTCGTGAACCAAACGAGCCGTAAACCATGAATTGTGAAAAGGTAGACAACTTCACTACAGCTATACGCATCACATGATGCACTCTATGATGTTGCTAAGTGCAATCTATAGTGTTGTAACTTTCACTTAAAGTTCAAGCCATTTACGAATCGATGTTTCCTCTCTCCCTGTTTTAAAGTCGTTAGAACTTTCTAATATAAATGGACAACTCTGATTGGTTCCTAGTTTTCTTCTATGTCCAAGTTCTTATTTGATCCAAATTATATATTTATTATTTTATGATTTTATTATGTGTAATAATTTTATTATTTTTATTATTATTGTTATTATTATTTGAAGATTTCTAATAAGATAATAAATGGATATCTGTATCCGTAGAGTGGGAGTGGGTGGAGAAAAAATAACGGTGTGTCAAGTTCCAGCTACGTAAGTTAGTTGATTGGCATAAGTCGATGGTTAGCAACTTTATTCATTATTTATATAATTATATTGTTATACAATCAATGTTGTAAAAATTGGCCTAGGCGGCGCTAGGCGTCTCTAGTCATAGAGGACATGTCACTATGATTCATGTGTTTTGTTCTTTGATGAGGGTTGTGCTAGTACTTGCACCAAGTGGGGGAATGTAAGATTTTCCCATATATATATATACATATATATATATATATATATATATATATATATATATGGCCTTAATTAAATGGTGCAAGTTGACTAGGCTTACTAACTAGTTTTGTTAGACTGAATAACTAGAAGAGGTTAGTCAATTAGACTATGTGCCTAATATAAATATGGATTGATGGGGTATAGGATATTCGTTATATATATAGCACCTTCAGTTTACAGTACTCATGCTACTCAGTAGATACCTATACATCATATGTAGTTCTGAGTCAAGTATTGGACAAATGGTTGACGGTTAGTCTATTGTTCAAAAAGCAACACAACAAGACATTAACTATAGCTGGAGATCAACATTGTTTCCGTTACCGCTACTATGAGGTTAAGTTTCTCGTGTTAGACTAAATATATATCACATGCATATTACTGTGTGATACAGGACCGACTAACCTCCAGCCATAGTTCTTGACACGGTTGAGGGATCCGGACTGCTGCAGAGATAACGAGTATTTTGTCTCTCACTTTACTCAGCTATCTCTAGATGGTGTATGAGGTATGTAATGTGAGCAGTGAAAGGTCTAGTGACCTTATATAACCACTGGCCATCATTGTGGTTGATTGTGTTTAGGTCTTCTAAACCCTAACCAGACTCCTAATCATAATGGTAGTCTAGCTATTAGGTTATTAGTGTTGCACCATATATCAAATACTGAATATTATCATAACTTATCCTAATGTTTTAATAATAGTAACGGATAAACGTTACATTCTCCCACTTGGTGCAAGCACTACCACTCAATAACAAAAAAAACACCAACCATAATGATATGTTCTCATTAGCACGAGTAGTATCCATTATGATCAAATGCAAACTACCATTGAGCACTTAATTAGGAAACAAAACCCAACAAAATAAACCCTATGTTTATTCCAAGTCCCTGAAGTACATTTTCTCATCAATATAAAGCAAATGAAGGTGTACACACTTAATTGAGAAAATGTCTGAATGCCAAAGAATTTTATTGAAACTGAATGTATATATACAAATTACAAATTGGGCGAAAATCCCATTTTTTGAATCAGATCCTTGAACTTAAATGGTGGCATGCCTTTAGTCAAGGGATCTGCTAACATCAACTCAGTACTAATGTGTTCAATGAATACAACTTTATTTTTGACACGCTCACTAATTGCTAAGAACTTGATGTCGATGTGCTTAGTTCGACTTCCACTTTTGTCGTTCTTAGCTAGGAAGACTGCAGCTGAGTTGTCACAGTTGACTTTCAATGGCTTAGATATAGAATCCATAATTCTAAGCCCAGAGATAAAATTCTTTAGCAAACACCCTGTGAAGTAGCCTCGAAACAAGAAACGAACTCGGCTTCCATGGTAGAAGTAGCTATTAAGGACTGTTTAACACTTCTCCATGAGATAGCCCCACCGACCATAATAAAGACGCACACAGAAGTTGATTTTCGAGAATCAACACAGCCAGCGAAGTCTGCGTCTGAATAACCGACAAGATCTAAATTATCCGTCTGCCTAAATCCAAGCTTGTAACATTTAGTCAAGCTAATGTTTTTGACTTAGTTATGTGGAGTATAATAAAGCAAGTCCCTTAGTTACAACTCCACTATTACCAAATTTTCATTTTTTTTATATT
>NW_017619219.1:614212-716712 GCF_001879475.1 Ipomoea nil
GATTTGCGAAAGTCCCATTTTCTTAGCTAGGAAGACTGCAGCTGAGTTGTCACAGTAGACTTTCAATGGCTTAGATATAGAATCCATAATTCTAAGCCCAGAGATAAAATTCTTTAGCCAAACACCCTGTGAAGTAGCCTCGAAACAGGAAACGAACTCGGCTTCCATGGTAGAAGTAGCTATTAAGGACTGTTTAACACTTCTCCATGAGATAGCCCCACCGGCCATAATGAAGACGCACCCTGAAGTTGATTTTCGAGAATCAACACAGCCAGCAAAGTCCGCGTCTGAATAACCGACAAGATCTAAATTGTCCGTCTGCCTAAACCCAAGCTTGTAACCTTTGGTTCCTTTGAGATACCTTAGAACCTTCTTTACAGCTCTCCAATGGTCCAACCCCGGATTGTGTTGGTAACGCCCTAGCATTCCAACCGCAAAAGCAATATCCGGCCTCGTACAGACTTGAATATATCCAAGACATCCAACTGCTGCAGCATAAGGGATGTTCTCCATGGATTCCTTCTCCAAATCATTTTTCGGACATTGGTCCAAACTGAATCTATCCCCCTTAGATATGGGAGCAGCGTTCGGTGAACAATTTTGCATATGAAATCTCTCTAAAACTTTGTTTATATAGGTTTCTTGAGATAAACCCAGTATACCTCGGGACCTATCTCTCTGAATTTTAATGCCAATAACATAAGAGGCATCACCCTTATCCTTCATATCAAAGTTTTTAGAAAGAAATTGTTTCACATCACGAAGCATCCCCTTATCATTGGTGGCAAGTAAGATGTCATCCACATATAAAACAAGAAAGCAAATTTTACTCCCACTCACCTTCTGGTATATACAGTTATCTGAGGGATTTTCAACAAAACCAAATGAAGAAATTACCCCATCGAATTTGAGATACCATTGACGGGAGGCTTGTTTTAAACCGTATATGGATTTATTAAGCTTACATACTAAATGCTCACCACCCCTAGAAGAGAAACCTTCAGGTTGCTTCATGTAAACCTCCTCTTCTAGATCACCATTTAGGAAAGCGGTTTTCACATCCATTTGTTGCAACTCAAGATTAAAATGTGCAACTAATGCCAGAATGACCCGAAGTGAATCTTTCTTTGATACAGGAGAAAAAGTCTCCTTGTAATCGATTCCTTCTTTTTGAGTAAATCCCTTGGCAACAAGCCGGGCCTTGTATCTCTCAATGTTGCCTAATGAGTTTCTTTTAGTCTTAAAAACCCATTTACAGACAATGGCCTTGGCCCCATTAGGCAACTCAACGAGATCCCAAACTCCATTGTCCTTCATGGAATTCATTTCATCTTTCATGGCTTCTAACCATAAGTCAGACTGTGCACAATTTGTGGCTTGAGAGAATGTTTCAGGATCATCTTCAGCCCCTATGTCAGATTCTTGTAGATACGAAACATAATAACTAGGAACTGCTGATCGCCTTATCCGAGTAGACCGTCTTAAGGTTGGACCCTCATCACCTTGTACAGGCTGCGGGGCAACTACCTCTTCAGGAACTGGTGGCAGTTCTTGAATCGGTTCAGTCTGCATCGGCTCAGAATCTTGCTGTATATCCTGAGTTGGTTCAACCATTGGTTCGAAATCTAGTTCAGGTGGTTGCTGCAAGTCCTGAACTGGTTCTTCCAAAGGCTGATCCTCAACAGTTTGTGGAATCTCAACGGTAGGTGGTATATCTGCAGGCATAACTAAAGGAGCACTGCGAATAAGTACAACCCCACCAGATGACATAGAAGGTTGAGAGTCAATATGATCGAAGGAAGGAACTAAGTCCTTAAACCGATCATTCCCACTAATCAAGTCATCTTCAAGAAATTTAGCATTCCTTGATTCCACTATCCTAGTAATATGAGATGGACAATAGAACCTATAACCCTTAGAAGATTGTGCATATCCAATAAAGAAAGCACTAATCGTCCTTGGATCAAGTTTCTTCTCGTGTGGGTTATATATCCTCACCTCAGACGGACATCCCCAAACACGCATATGTTGCAAACTCGGTTTCCAACCTTTGAATAACTCAAACGGTGTCTTAGGGACAGCCTTGGTTGGAACACGGTTTAATATATACGTTGCCGTCTTAAGCGCTTCATCCCACAACGACTTAGGAAGCTTAGAGTTGCTAAGCATACTCCGCACCATATCCAGAAGGGTCCGGTTTCTTCTTTCAGCTACACCATTTTGGTCCGGAGAACCAGGCATGGTGTATTGGGCAACAATCCCATGCTCTTGAAGAAACTTAGCAAAGGGACCAGGTGCTTGTCCATTCTCAGTATATCTACCATAGTATTCACCACCCCTATCAGACCTAACTATGTGTATTTTCCTGTTACATTGGTTTTCAACTTCAGCTTTAAATGATTTAAAGGCATCCAATGCTTCATGTTTATGATGAAGTAAATACACATAGGAAAATCTTGAGAAGTCATCAATAAAGGTGATGAAATATTTCTGACCAGGTATTGTCATATCAGGACAACATATGTCAGTATGAATAATTTCCAACAACGTTGAACTTCTATTGGCACCTTTCTTTGACTTGTTTGTCTGCTTACCCTTAATGCAGTCAACGCAAGTCTCAAAGTCAGTATAGTCTAGAGTATAAAGTACTCCATCCTTTACCAACCTTTTAATACGCTCAAGGGAGATATGACCTAATCTCCGATGCCACAACATTGAGGAATTGTCGTTAATACTACACCGTTTGGTGCCGTTTTGAACATGTAAAGAATTGTAAACTGAATCATTCTTTAATTTAAGACGGAAAAGACCATTAGACAATGTACCAGTACCAACACAAGTAGAATAACGAAATAACTTGAAATCATTTGCATTAAATTCAAAAGAATATCCGAAGGGTACAAGTCTAGATACTGAAACTAAGTTCCTAGAAAAACTAGGAACATAAAAAGTCTTTTCTAATGTCAATACAAAGCCATTGTCCAAAACTAAATTGCAAACTCCGACAGCTTCTACTGGTGACGCAATCTTGTTTCCAGAGAAGATGCTACACTCAGTTCCCTTTGGCTGTCTCAATTTTGTCATATCCTGCAAAGAGTTTGCAATGTGGATTGTTGAACCAGAGTCAACCCACCAGGAATTAGTATTAACTTCTGACATGTTAGATTCGAAACAAACGAAAGAAGATGAAATGTTACCTTTTTGGGACATCCATTTCTGAAATTTGATACAACCTTTCTTCATGTGTCCCTTCTTTTTGCAAAAGAAACACTTTTGTATCTTCTTAATGTCTGCTTTCGGGGTTAGTTTCTCCTTAGCAGCTATGGTAAGTCCCTTAGGGTTTCCAGACTTTCTTTTAGGCCTTGTTGTGGCCATAAAAGCACTTTCCCCAAGCTCAGTTACAAGTCGCGTTTCCTCTTGAGTACACATGGTAATCAATTGATTGATAGACCATTCATCCTTATGTGTATTATAGGCAATTTTAAACGCGCTATATTCCTGAGATAGGGTATTTAGTGCAAAGTGCACCACAAAGGCATCTGGAAGAATAATTTTCAACTTCTTCAATTGTGCCGCAATGTCCCTGAGTTCCATGATGTGTTTCCGCGTTCCCTTGACAGTGGAAAGACGCATATTGATAAACTTCATTATCAGGGTACTTGCCAGAGATTTGTTCGCGTCAACAAATTGATCATCGATGGCCTTGAGTAATGGCTCAATGTCCTCAATATCATCGACGGGACCACGAATCTCTCTGGCAATTTTAGACTTAATGAGGAATACGCCTAAGCGATTGGCTGTTGCCCATCGCTCGTATAGCGTTTTTTGTTCCTCAGTGCTTTGCGCAGTAAGCTCAGCAGGCTTCTTATTGTGAAGAGCATAATCAAACCCCAATATTCCTAAATTCAATAGAACAGCGTCTTTCCACTCTTTGTGATTGTCATAATTAAGGATAGGAATATCAATTGTTATTGATTGAGTGATTGGAAGAGTGACTGTAAAAGAAAAATTGAAAGCTTGGTTAGAATATTTTCGAGGCACAAAATTAGAGAGAGATACTGAAGTACACAATATTACCAATGTAAAATTATGCAAAAGATAAATTCGGATGCCATAAAAATTGCCTGTGGGCTAAATTTTTACGCATAATGAATTTACCAAAACTGAATGGTGGAAACGAAATGGGTGCGATTTTAATTTTTCCACCCTTAAGGACAAAACTACCAAAACTATATGCCGATACATAATCCCTGTGGGCAAATTATGATCATAGTATGGTATTTCATCCTAATTCACCCTACAAATATAACAAAATTGCCTGTGGGCTAAATTTTGCCATATCACGCAGAGTGAATTACAATATTCTTGCATTAACTTTATGTGAGTAAACCTTAATATGTAATTTTGGAAAAATTAAAGATGCTGTGGCTACTCTTTAATTAACCAAAGAACATAATCACATTAGCAAGAAAACCTAATAAACAAACAGATTAAACCAAAATATGATAGACAATCCTTAGGTATACTCCCAGGAAAGTTGGTCGAGACGAAGCTCGGTTAAATACCTACTCCTTAGACAGAGTAGCGTCGCAAGGGGACTAGTAGCAACAAGGCTTTTAAGCCAAGGCCATAGAACTAGTATTCCTCCCCAAGAAACTTCCCTAATTCATGTGTTCTCATTTTTGAAGTAAAATCGTTTGAGAGATCTAAAGAGTAGTTTCACCTATGGATAAGGCTTTGAATAGGGTAAACTACGAATTGTTTATGTACTTTATGTGCTTTAGGTACTTTATAAGAGCACGAGTGGAGTAATAACTGAAGAGTGAGTAATAATATGCATAATCTAACCTGAAAGGCACTAATTCACCTAAAAGGCACTAAATCATGCATAACATATAATTTAGACCTAAAAGGCTCTAAAATTTTCTTAATGAGCATGCTTTTCTAGGCATATAATTATAACAGTCAAATAATTATTGGAATAAAGAGATACATAGCATGCTCAGATTATGCATATTACTCACAAAATACTCCATAATTAAATTGCAACACTTAATACAATTTAATCTGAAACATTATTAAATTAAAATTCAACTGAAAAATTAAAACTGAATAAGTATTCAAAGTTGAATAATAATTTAATAATAGACTTAATAAAAAAAATTTCAATTGGATAATTTAATTAGAAGAAGTCCAAATATGATGAAGATGTTAATCTGAATGAATTGATGTAGTCCAAATATCAATTCAGGTTTGATCCAAAACCATAACAGGCCCAGATTAAAAAAATATATATATATAATTTTCTTTTTTTCTTAATGAGCCCAGGTCTAGCCCAAATTGGGCCAGACCTGGCCCATTAACATAACATCATCATCTTCTTCAATTTTCTACCGTAAGCAGCGCCAACAGAAAAAATGGATGTCGGCATGAGAAAAAATGGCGAAGCAGTAGGCCAAAATAATTATCCAATAATAATTTTTTTTTAATTAATTCTTAATGCGGAAAATTATTTTCAGCAGTCCAGAAAATTTAATTGCATACTCAAGAATATTTACACATGTATCTCAATTATATAACAAAATATATAAATGTGCAAATATTTAAGCAATTAAACAAACTAGGCAGAGATTATACAGGCAACTGATACCAACTGTTAGACTAAAATATCACATGCATAATCTTATATGTGATAATAGGATCGTACTAACCTCCGACCATAGTTCTTCTTACGGTTGAGCGATCCGGACTGCTGCAGAGATGATAAGTGCTTTGTCTCTCACTTTACTCAGCTCTCTCTAGATGGTGTATGAGGTATGTAATGTGAGCAGTGAGAGGACTAGTGACCTTATATAACCACTGGCCATCATTGTGGTTGATTGTCTTTAGGTCTCCTAAACCCTAACCAGACTCCTAATCATAATGGTAGTCTAGCTATTAGGTTATTAGTGTTGCACCACATATCAAATACTGAATATTATCATAACTTATCCTAATGTTATAATAATAGTAACGGATAAACGTTACAGATCATGTATTAAATTTAGTCTTTTCAATAATTGTTTCATATTTTTTTGCCTTCTAGAGTTCCAGTGCATATTGTTATGCATTCCAGAGCTGCATTGTTGTACCTTACAATGCACATTGTTATGCCTTCTAGTTTTAAAAATTGTAGGTCTTTTATATATATATATATATATATATATATATATATATATATATATATATATATATATATATATATATATATATATATATAAAGAGCATTTGATCTTGATAAAATTTTTTAAAAAAATAAATTACTCTAAGACTAAAATTCAACCGCATGTTTTACCTATGGCCTTCACCGCCCTTAACCTAAAAGAACCTTAAATATATATGACTATCAATTGGGAGACCGCATTTTTTATATTCTTATCAATATCCCCTTTATTTGCAATTTATATCCTACACCACGGCGCGCGTTGCATTCTGCGCCCAGATGCAAAACGACATCGTTTTAGATTTTTTTTTTTTTTTTTTTTTTAAATTTCGCTATCCAGTGTTTGGCAATTAATTTTCTTTAAATAAAAAGCTCATGTTAAAAAATGTACATAATGTTATATATGAATGTGCATAATTGTATACATGAATGTACATAATTGTATAACAAAATATACATACTGTTTTTTAAAAGAAAATACACATAATCTAACATAATACATAATAAACATAAACTTTTAACTTAATACACATCAACTCTTAACATAATACACAAAAATTTCTTGATTCGGATGTACATAATTGTATAAAAAAATGTATATAATTGTATAAAAAAATACATAATTGTATGAATAAATATACATAATCATAGCAACTTCCTACCGCGCCTCCCAAAACGACATCGTTTTGGGAGGCACGCAGCACAGAATGTTACGCGCGCCGTGGTGTAGGGTATAGCGATTGCCCTTTATTCTAGAACTAGCATGTAAATCTCATTTATAGTAAATTTTAAATATAAACATTCATTTTGAAACAGAGGAAATAAATAAATAAAACCAATGCGTAATGCGTTGAGTCCCGTTGACAATGAATAGAAAACAAGAACATAGGCATGAAAGTGGGTAAGCAGTGAAATAATAGTAGTTTTTTTTTTTTTGTCAAACCACCGAGATGTTCTGAACAAAATTTAACTGTACGAGACACCAAAATAATAGTAGTTTATTGTGTAAAAAGATCACTGTAGCGGTTGAGCAACTCCAAAATCCCTTTCACTTAATAAAACATTAATCACAGAAGATACGTATTAGGAAGAAATCCTCCAAAATCTCAAGTTCATTCATAACAAATTCTAGCAGCGACCCGTTTCGTGAACTTAATTATTAGAATGCATTTAGGACAGGGTGTGTTTGGTTCAACATGAGAATTGAAATCGGAATGAGAATCAAATATTTGGTAATGGTAATAGGTTTTGGTGAAACTATTTTGCATGTTTGGTAGTATGGATGGAATTTGAATGATTACCAATATTGTTGTTTGGTTATGTATAATCCTATGATGGGAATAAATGTTTTAAAAATACAAGAACAGAAAAACAAGACAATTTATTCTGATATAAAGACATCCAAAGCACCCATATGAAAAAAAAAATAAAAAAAAAATATAAAAGCACTAATCCAAACTTAAAAATCAAGTTACCAATTGGGAATAATGGGAATAATTTGTTGAAAAAAGGGTCCAGGAAGAACTAGGTGAACTTGGAACCAGGTAGGAATCAAGTGGGGTCTGGAACAGGGAAACTAGGGTCTAGGTGCAACGATGTTGAACCAAGTAGAACCAGGAACAGGGAAACCAAGGGTCTAGGTGCTACGATGTGGAACAAAGTGGGGTCGAGAACTGGGGAACTAGGGTCTAGGTGCAACGATGTGGAACCAAGTAGAACCAGGAACAGGGAAACCAAGGGTCTAGGTGCTACGAGGTGGAACAAAGTAGACCTGGCAATTATGGACACGACCCGTTAACACGACATGAAACCGGACACGAAAATAACGGGTTAGTGTTTAGCCTTAACGTGTCCCGGGTCATTAACGGGTTGATCCGTTAAGAACCCGTTATATTTCGTGTCTTAACGGGTCAACCCGTTAAACCTATTCAGAACCCGTTTAACCCGTTAATATTATCGTGTTAACCCGTTAACACGAACCCGTTTACCAAACCTGTTTATAACCCGCTAAGAATCATTGTCATTAAGGTAAGAACCACTATCATTATTGAGATTACAAAAGATATTATGAACATGACTAAGGATGAATTTACTACATTAGGCCAAGATCCTACACCAATTAATTGATGTTCAACAATTTGAAATTTGAATTTTTATTGTGTTCAATTTAATTTATTCTAAAAACTTGTATAGACTCATTTAATTATGATATTTGGATGTTATTTTATCTTTTTATGAATGTTATGAATTGAATATTTTTAGTTTGATGAATTGAACAGTAGTTTTTATTTATTTATTTTTTTATAGAACTTAACTTTAAATTTTAGTTTTTTTTTTTTAAATATACTAGTATTTTCACCCGTGCGATGCACGGAATGGAATTGTTGTAATATATTAAGAATATTTAAATCGATATATAATTATTTAAGAGTTAATTTCACCACAGGTCGTTTATCTTTCCTGACAATTCTAAATTTAATCCTAGACTATAGTTATTAATTATTACAACTTATTCTAGAGTTAATGCCATTTTTGGTCCTAGACTTATTGAGGCATTGACACTTTTCATCCTCCATAATAAAAATTGCCACTTAGTAGACACTGTTATTGGTCGTTGGACAGTTTTGATCCTCCGTCAATGAAGCCGTTTGTTGACCGTGAATTAGAAGGGTTTTTCTGTCTTATTCTTCTAATCTTTTTTAGACCAGCGCTGCTGTGACTCCTGTGAGGCGAGATGGCGAGACTTGGCGGATAAGTAGTAACCGTCGGTAGTGAGTAGCAGCGAGGTTCTTCTCCAGCGAGTTGTGGGTACGGCGACGAGCATACGGGGCAGTAACTCCTTCCGACGACGGACCAGTAAGGCAGATCTGGCGGTGCAGCAACAGATCCGGCGAGGTTGGGGCCTTCACCGCTGGTTTTTGGTTCAGGCGAAGTAGAGAGGGCAGCAGGTCGGCGAACCCTCCTATGGTAAATAGCAGTTGTAGTTGTAGATGGCGTGATGTAGAATTTCCACCTGTAAGTCCTCCCTTCCATATTGACCACAAAGCACAACCTCAAAAACTCTGTTATTCTACCTGAAATTCATTGAAGTTTCAAGCTGAAAATGTGGAATCCGCTGCTCCCCAAAAATTGCATTGTCTGAGGTGTTGGAATGGCCTGTGTTGACTTCCTGGCTGCTGTAGCTTCATTCCCCAACCCGGATGATAAAATTCGGAGCACCAGCTTTGAGGTTCAAGGAGGTGGTAACACTGGCAATGCTTTGATAAAACCCGGATGATAAAATTCGTCTTGGTCTTAATCCAAGGATCATATCTAAGGTTGCTGATGACTCGCATGGCAAAAGAATACTTGATGAGCTTGAAAGGGATGGTGTTGATACATCTTTTATGGTGGTGTCCAAAGGAAGAAACTCACCATTCACATATGTCATTGTTGACAACCAAAAAAAAAAAAAACTCGCACGTGCATTTTCACTCCAGGATATCCACCCATGATATCTGAGGGTCTACATACCCAAATCAAAATTGTCTTCAGCGCTTGGAGTAAATATTGTCTACTTAGATGGAAGGCTGCATGAGACTGCTTTGATTGTAGTGTAGGAGGCAAAGAGTAGGGGCATACCTATTATAGTTGATGCAGAAAGGTTAAGGGAGGGGTTGGGTGATATTCCTGACTTTGCTAGTTATGTTGTATGCTCGACAAAATTTCCACAGGCATGGACTAACGCCCTTTCTATTCCAACTGCACTTGTTTCCATTATCTTGAGATTGATGTCAAATGTAAAATTCGTGATTGTTAGTTGGGTGAAGATGGTTTCTTAATGTTAGAAAGGACTGAAGCGGATAACCTCAGTTTGAAGAAATGGATGTAGCAGTGACCAATGGATGGAGAAATACAAGGATTAGAACATAAAAAAGACAGAAAAACCCTTCTAATTCACAGTCAACAAACGGCGTCATTGACGGAGGATCAAAACTGTCCAACGATCAATAACAGTGGCTACTAAGTGGGAATATTTATTATGGAGGATGAAAAATGTCAATGCCCCAATAAGTCTAGGACCAAAAATGGCATTAACTCTTGTACTCCGTGAGTCACAATAATAATATAACAATAATTAAATATTGTTCAATTCTATATTCTTCTAGGATTTCTATTACCATCATTAATTATTCCCAAATTTACCATAATTAAATAATTTGACCAATTATAAAGAAAGATTATTAAATAATGCACGGGACAAATGTTTAATTAAAAATTTTAAAAATTCATTAATAAAACATAAGGTTCTCATAGTTTTTTCTTAGAAACTCTTTAATAAAGTATTTTTTTTAGAAATTGGTGGGCCAAACCACCTACGCTAGTTTGCGGTGGATAGATCTCGAAAAATTACGCGATTTCAAAAAAACATTTGTCCAAAACGGACAACGGAGTCAAAAGTTATGCCTTGCCGAACTTTTGACACTTTACAACTTAAAAAAAAAAAAGAAAAAAAAAATTAAAGGCCGGTTCAGCCGGCGAGGAAGAGAGATTTTTTAGGAATTGGGCGGGAAGTTAAAATTTCAGGATTATGTTTTTATATATAGTATAGATTGTATTACACTATTTTATAATATTAGAATGGAATTTTAACGCAGAATTATTGTACGAATGGGAAAGTAGAAATCAATATATTTTATTAGGAAGAGAGATTTTTTAGGAATTGGGCGGGAAGTTAAAATTTCAGGATTTTGTTTTTATATATAGTATAGATTAATAGAAATAGCGGGTTTAAACGGGTTTAGTGTCATATCGTGTCGACACGAATTGAAACCTGTTAACAAAACGTGTCTATCGTGTCATCTCGTTTAACCCGTTAACAAATCGTGTTCGTGTTCGTGTTAAAATTTTGAACCCGTTAACCATAACGTGTCGTGTCCGTGTTTAACCTTATTGTGTTCGTGTCGTTATCGTGTCGACCCGTTAACGGACCCGTATACACGAATTGCCAGGTCTAGAACAAAGTGGGGTTAGGAACTGGGGAACCAATGTCTAGGTGCAACGATGTGGAACAAAGTGGAACCAGGAGCAGGGAAACCAAGGGTCTAGGTGCTACGAGGTAGAACAAAGTGGGGTCAGGAACTGGGGAACCAGGATCTAGGTGCAACAAGGTGTAACCAAGAAACCGAGACTAGCCAGGTGGAACCAGGAACCCCAAAAAAAAAGTAAAAAGTTACCAATTAGGAGGATAAATAATGGAATGAAACCCTTATTTTATTAAGAAATGAGTTTTCTATTTAAGGGGTAATCAAATCTCATATTAGTATTCTACAAACCTGTCAACCAAACAATAACAATAATTTTGATTCCCATTACTAATAGCTAAACCAATGAATCAAACATATCCTAAGTAGAGTCTTAACAATGACATTAGAGCAGTAGTGATCAGAATAGTTGGTGATGGATTTAATTCCCCGGGGGTAGCCCGAATTATTAAACCCGGATAAGTATACGTACGAAATAAATAATATGACGCAGAGATATAATAAGGCCGCGGGGACCGTAGGTCGCAGGGACCGTATATTGTATTAATTATCGCTAATAAGCTATTACAAGGCTTGATTAGGACAATAAGGCTAGAAGATAGCAATTTAGGAATCTGTTGTGTTGTGTGTTGTGTGTTGTGTCCCTGTTTAGGACAAGAGGGAGTCCTTTTATATCAGCTCAAACTCCCTAACCGCACCCCTAGGATCGGGGTTAGTTGGATCGGTCCGCTTTGACCGCGTCCCCTCCAGGACCGGGTCCAAGGCAGGCCGACTCGGCACGGCCGAGCTGGGCACATGCCGAGCTCGGCCTAGCCGAGTCCACCATGGACCGGCTCGGCAGTGGCCGAGTCTATGGTGGTGGGCTCGAGTGTACCGAGCACATCTGTGGCCGACTCGGCCCAAGGCCGAGATGCCTTGGGCCGACTCGGCCACGGCTCAATTGACTGGGCCGAGGGGCTTCTCGGGTTCGTCTCTCCGGGTCGGTCCATCACGAGTCCCCCACTCTCTTTGTTGTGATAAGTCGACAACGATAGATAGTAGACACCTTGCGAGCCGACTCATGCGCGATGGTCCCAAGTTGAAAATTGGCCGACCTCCTGTGCGATTGTCCTGAGTTGAAAATTGGCCGACCTCCTGTGACCGAGCTCACCATGACCGAGGCACCTTGGGCCGAGCACGGGGCCCCACCACTATGCCCCGGGTCTATTCCATACTTCCTTGTTCCGCTTTCCCGGGTCGGTTTGCTCCAATCATAATATATCCATCATGAGCGAGACTTTTTCTCGTCCGCATTCCTCTTTGGCCGACTTTGGTGTGATTCCATTGCAATCGGGACTTCTTCTCTTCCGCAAGAACACTAACAAGTCTTGGACTCCCTGGCATCGTGTATGAGACTTTGATTTCTGAGTTCACTTTTGGGCGAGCTCATGAGGTAGTCGTCCTCCTCTCAGGTGAGCTCATGAGATAGCCCCTCTTGGGCCGAGGTGTCTTGGGCCGAGGTTCGTTAATGAAGGAGAGTAAACACGAGTCGCATTCCATGGGTCCGAGCTCCACACGGCCGACCGCAACGTGGCCGACCCCAACGTGACCGACCCCAACGTGGCCGACCCCAACGTGGCCGACTCCAACGTGACCGACCCCAACGTGGCCGACCCCGCTGTGGCCGACCCCAATGTGGCCGACCCCAACGTGGCCGACCCCAACGTGACCGACCCCAACGTGGCGGACTCCAACGTGACCGACCCCAACGTGGCCGACCCCAACGTGGCTGACCCCAACCTCAAGGATTAGACTTAATAGCGGCTTGATTAGTGTCATCCCTTCTTTATCATATGGGTTCCGTCTTCCGCTCCACCACTTTGTACTCTTCCTAACATGCATCTCCCCCCGAAGGTAGGCACATTTGTATCTCTCCTCCGGGAGGTGGGCACATTTTATGTCCCCCCTCCGGGAGGTGGGCACATTTTATGACTCCCATCCGGGAGGTGGGCATATTTTATGTCTCCCCTCCGGGAGGTGTGTCCTTTTGTACCTTGCTTCAATAAACATGCTTCCCCTCCCGGAGGTGGGCACATTTTATGTTTCCCCTCTGGGAGGTGGGCACATTGTATTGACTTGGCGTTCTGAATGGACAATCAGCTCTCCTTTATTGATTCATTTTTTTTTTAGCACAATGCCTTATGTTAACCGTTTGAGCCTAGTCCCCCTAGACTAAGCCGCTGGGCACCTCCGCCGGGGTTGGTACGCGAGGTCGGACCTCGTGCCCCCTTAGGGTGCGCAAGCCGCTTGGGCCAAGTCCTGCCGGACTAAGCCACTGAGCTCTTCCGTCGGGGTTGGTACGCGAGGTCGGACCTCGTGCCCCCTTGGGGTATGTTACCGCATGAGCCAAGTCATATGGAGAGGACAGACGACCTCTTGAAACATCATTGGAGAGGACGGACGACCTCTTGAAACATCATTGGAGAGGACGGACCCCCCGGTGGACCGGGCAGGTCCCTTTGTGGACCTCCTCTATGACTGACACCTAATGTAGCAAGCTGTCATTGGAGGACTTCTTGTAGTGTATGTCACGGGGGACTATGTAGGTTCTCCCCACCAGCTTGGCTTCGTCCTTGTCAAGGGACAAGCAACCCATAACATGTTCGTCCGTTAGGTAGTGAGTGGGGGCGTCCCCCCTGTACTACCGTTAGGGAAATGCCAAGGTCGGGGCCGGGACGCTCCACCTCTTAAAACATTGTAGGATGAGACGTCCCACCTCTTGGAACATCATTGGAGAGGATGGACCCCCCGGTGGACCGGGCAGGTCCCTTTGTGGACCTCCTCTGTGACTGACACCTAATGTAGCAAGGTGTCATTGGAGGATTTCTTGTAGTGTATGTCACGGGGGACTATGTAGGTTCTCCCCACCGGCTTGGCTTCGTCCTTGTCAAGGGGCAAGCAACCCATAACATGTTCGTCCGTTAGGTAGTGAGTGGGGGCGTCCCCCCTGTACTACCGTTAGGAAATGCCAAGGTCAGGGCCGGGATGAACGACCGCGACCATGGGTTAATAAGAACATATGTCAATATTTGAGCTCCTGGGGTTCGGGGGAGCCGGGTGCTCGACCTATCACGCCCCCTTGGGAGGGGCGGGGTAAATGTAGGCACCCCTCGAGAGACGTCGGGGCCAAGCAAGAGGGCTCGGACACCTCTTTGGAGCCCCTCAACGGGGTGGGTCGACAAGGTGGTAGCTTGTTGGGGCGCGACCATCCCCTCTGGGAGCTCGTTCATTCGCTTACGGAGCTGCTCGACCTCGTCACGATTGGTGCTTGGAGCTCGACCATTTGTTTCCCGACCTCTCATCTCGGGAGGCCTATCTCGCGTAACGGCAGAGCTCGGAGCCCGCGGCTTGGCGACCTTCGGGGACATGATTCCTCCGCTTGTAGTGCGTTAGGGGTTGGCCTTGGGCCTAACCTATCTCAGGCCGACACGCGCATGCCCAGCCTCTTAAAGGCGGGCCTAACATGGGTCGACCTCCCTCTATCACCCTCTCGATGGTGATCTTGGCGGATGTCACCCCCTCCCCGCATGTCCGATGGTCGGGGTGAGTTGACATCCTCTTCGATTTGAGTGTTGAGTGCCCGAGGTAGCCGGGTGCTTGGACCAGTGCACCACCTTGAGGGAGGTGGAGGCGGGGTCGGCGTCCTTTGTGTGGCCTCCGGACTATCGTGTGCACCTCCTTGGGGACCCTCTGTGAGGTGAGCCAAAGTCGTAGAGGATTGCTAAAGGGTAACCGCCCCCTCCTGTGCCGGTTGGAGGCTGGGGGCCCCGTTGGGGCCGTTCTCGGTTGCGGCGAGCTTGGTGCCACGGGAACCGTTGGTGTGGTCGAGAGTTGGATCTCGACCTTATCATGGTAGCTGGTCGCGGTAGACCACTAGATATAGAATACGCTTGAGCTGGTACATCAGCTTTCAACAAGAGCACCAATGATGGATTTAATTCCCCGGGGGTAGCCCGAATTATTAAACCCGGATAAGTATACGTACGAAATAAATAATATGACGTAGAGATATAATAAGGTCGCGGGGACCGTAGGTCGCAGGGACCGTATATTGTATTAATTATCGCTAATAAGCTATTACAAGGCTTGATTAGGACAATAAGGCTAGAAGATAGCAATTTAAGAATCTGTTGTGTTGTGTGTCGTGTCCCTGTTTAGGACAAGAGGGAGTCCTTTTATATTAGCTCAAACTCCCTAACCGCACCCCTAGGATCGGGGTTAGTTGGATCGGCCCGCTTTGACCGCGTACCCTCCGGGACCGGGTCCAAGGCGGGCCGACTCGGCACGTGCCAAGCTCGGCCTAGCCGAGTCCACCATGGACCGGCTCGGCAGTGGCCGAGTCCATGGTGGTGGGCTCGAGTGTAACGAGCCCATCTGTGGCCGACTCGGCCCAAGGCCGAGATGCCTTGGGCCGACTCGGCCACGGCCCAATTGACTGGGTCGAGGGGCTTCTCGGGTCTGTCTCTCCAGGTCGGTTCGATCCGGGTCCAATATATCCATCAGTTAGATTAGTAATTGCACAATGTGTAATTTTATTGGCAAGCAGGTGGTTAGAAAGATGCGTTTTGTCATACGAAAAAAAAGAGTATTATACCGTAATAATATTACCGAAAAATATTTGTGTATCAGTATACAAAGACAACTAGTATTGCTGATAGTTTGAATACAAGTTTGAGCATGTCCCCCTTGTTACCACAGGGGCTCAGTATTTATACTAGTCAATGACTAATTAATTTAGTCTAATAAGTGCAATTGCTCTATATAAGTAACAGATATACCGGTCTAATAACGTGACCGGGAACCTCTTAATTACAATGTGTTTAGTAGGTGAAAAGTCCCCCTCAAGGGTAATAAATGTCATATTTATAAGGAGCCTAGTGATTTATGTCTGGTCTTCCGGCATGACGGGCACGTGGGGTTCATGTACTGGGCCCCATAGAGGCAAGCATGCAGCTAAACACGTGGGCCGCGGCTTCTGACGGTGGTTGGGCCCACAACCCGGTTGGGGCGAGCTGTTTATTCCTCCAGTCACCGGTCTTAACATGACCGACTACTGGACCAAATGGGCGCAAACTAGTTGACCGGGTGGAAAATTGCAATGATTCCTTAATAAATTGTTGTACACCCTAATAAGTGCATTGATTTTGTGTTTAGTGCAATCGCTCTACCTGCTCTCTGCTTAGCTCCTGATCATTACTATTTGACTGTGTTAATTATTTTGACAGTTTAGACTAAGATTATTCTGGATTAAGTCTAACTTATCCAATTATCCCGTCAGTACCCAAAAAAAAGTGATGTTGTGGCATTACGTTGGCCAAGCAAGTAATAGGGGTATTACGTTGGCCAAGCAAGTAGTAAAATGGCAATGTGATGCATTTTGGGGGCAGCATTATTCTCGTAGAACCAAGAACAAGCAGGATGAGGCAACAATAGGAAAGTTGGGGTAGAAAGGAAGCCCCTAGGAAAGAATTGGAAAGTTGAGGTTATTTAGAAAGATACTTATTTCAGTTTTTTGGAAACCTATTTCCTTATTTTATAGATACTTTCGTTATTTAGTAAGTTGGAATATTTTAGCATATTACTTAGCTAGTCAGCTTATTTAGTTTATTTCCTATTTTATGAGTTGTATTTTACCCTATAAAAAGGGGAACCAATTCTAATAAAAAGGAGGAGAATTTTTATCCCAGCAAAGGGAATTAGGGAGTTCTGGGGCCTCAAGAAAACCTAGATCAGTTCTATGCTATTTTCTATCTTATTTTTCCTGCCTGTGACGATCAGTTCATAACATTGGTTCCGTTGCCGGCGTCATGGGCGATCAACCTCCCAACAACGCACGTTCTCAAGCTGAGTATGACGATTTGTTTGACTCGGTTAAGGAGCTGAAACAGTCCTTGGCTGATCTCATCAATAACTATACTCTCATTCCCAAATCACCCCAACCAGATTCATCCGCTCTCCAACCTGCCCTGCGTGAAGCTGCTCCCCTTACTACTGACGATACCACCCTCCCCTTAACGTTAAGCAGCGCGCACGTCATATTGATGAATATGTTTCAGATTTCCAACTGCTGTTGGCAAGGGCAGATTCGGTGTGCATTGACCAGCAAGTCGATTTATTTACAGCAGGATTAGACGAGTTGCTCCGAATTGATGTGGAACGCAGTAAGCCCTGCACCTTGGCCGAGGCCATTAATACTTCCCGTGATTTTTACCGACGACTCCTTTTGATGCAAAAAGGAACATTTAGGCAGCCCCCACGGCCGCTGCCAGCCCCTACAGGGAGCAACTTGGTGACTGTTACCAACTCCAGACCGCAAGCTACGCTGAAACCTGGTCACAAACCCCCTCCAATTCGCCGATTGTCGCCCGCGGAGCAAGAAGAACGTAAATCCAAGGGCCTTTGTTTTAACTGTGATGAGACGTGGTCTCGCGGCCATCGGTGCAAACACCTATTTTGTGTCCTAGGCATTAATGAGGAAGAGGAAAGTGATGAAACTACCATTGAGGACCTTGAGGTGGCAGAAATATCCCTTCATGCGATAACGGGTGTGTCAACAGGGGAGATGATGAAACTTCAAGTGTTGATTGAGGGCACACCGCTGCTTGCGTTGGTGGATACGGGGAGCACCCATAATTTCATCAATACTACTACTGCACTTGGGTTGTCTCTTCCTACGGCTCCTCGTCCGGGAATAAAGGTCGCTGTGGCAAATGGGGATTCTCTCTCAAGCACTGGTCTATGTGAGCAAGTTTTGGTTTCTAAGGGCCCCGATTCGTTTTTAGTAAATTTGTTTCAGATTCCACTGGTGGGTTTTGACTTGGTCTTAGGAATTCAATGGCTTAGCACCCTTGGACCAATTTGGTGGGATTTTAATTCCTTGACGATGCAATTTTTCTTGAATGGAAAATTGGTCTCATGGTCCAGCGACACTCCCCATGCATTGGCTGCCGTTAATTCCTTGTTGCCTGCTTCCAACCAAGACATTTTGAACGTCCTTCTATCAGAATTTGACCCCTTGTTCCGGGAAGTCTCAAACACTGCCACCATCCCGATCGTGTGATCATCGAATTGTATTGTCTGCTGGTTCTGACCCAGTTGCGGTTCATCCTTATAGGTACCCCCAAGTACTCAAGGATGAAATTGAGAAACAGTGTGCCGATATGCTTGAACATGGGATTATTCAGCCGAGTAAATCACCATTCTCTTCTCCGGTACTTTTGGTTAAGAAGCAAGATGGGACTTGGCGTTTCTGTGTTGATTATCGAGAACTAAATGCTCGCACTATTAAGGATAAATTCCCAATTCCGGTCATTGATGAGCTTCTTGATGAATTACATGGGTCCCGAGTCTTTACCAAGTTGGACTTGCGCTCCGGCTATCACCAAATACGGATGCGCCCGGAGGATGTGGAGAAAACAGCATTTCGGACTCACCATGGCCATTTCGAATTTTTGGTCATGCCGTTCGGGCTCACGAATGCCCCGTCAACTTTTCAATCTTTGATGAACGAAGTCTTTGGGCCTTTCCTTCGTAAGTTCGTATTGGTTTTCTTTGATGACATTCTGATTTATAGTGCTACTTGGGCAGAGCATATTCAACACATCCGCATGGTTTTTGAATTACTACTACAACACAGCTTGTTCTTGAAAAAGTCCAAATGTGTTTTTGGAGACAACCAGGTTCGTTATCTTGGCCATGTTATTAGCGATCAAGGTGTGGCTGTCGATGAAGACAAAGTACAGGCAGTACGTGACTGGCCAATTCCCAATTCCCCGACCAGTCTTCGTGGGTTCTTGGGACTAGCAGGGTTCTACCGTCGGTTTATTCGTGACTATGGCGTCATCGCAGCACCTCTCACCAACTTACTCCGCAAGCATTCTTTTGTGTGGTCAAGGGAGGCTACCAAAGCATTCGAAACCTTGAAACACGCCCTCACCTCTGCTCCGGTCTTGCACCTTCCTGATTTCGCCCAATCCTTTGTCGTCGAGTGTGATGCTTCAGGTAGCGGGGTAGGTGCAGTTTTGCAGCAGGCCATGCATCCCATTGCTTTCTTTAGCAAAAAGCTTGCTGATCATCATCAAAAGCTTGCTGCATATGAGAGGGAGTTAATTGGTTTAGCGCAAGCAATTCGCCATTGGCGTCACTATTTATGGGGACGATCATTTATTATTCGAACGGATCACTATAGTCTCAAGTATTTGCTACAGCAGCGCCTATCTACCTCTCCCCAGCAACATTGGATGAGTAAACTCTTGGGCTTTGATTTTGTGGTGGAATACAAACCAGGGAAGCTCAATGCAGTGGCAGATGCTTTGTCTCACAGGGATCAGACTCCAGAACACTGCTATGCAATTTCTATGATCCACTCCGTGTTGTTGGGTGCCATCAAGGAGGCAGT
Organism: Ipomoea nil; assembly: GCF_001879475.1. Lineage (NCBI taxonomy): Eukaryota > Viridiplantae > Streptophyta > Magnoliopsida > Solanales > Convolvulaceae > Ipomoea > Ipomoea nil. The sequence continues at coordinate 633,876 of NW_017619219.1, forward strand.
ACACACTTCCCGTTCATACTCACCCTTTTTGCAAAAGGTCGGACAACCAGGAAACGACCTTTGGCAACTCTCTGACGGCCTCCTTCTTTATAAGAAAAAAATCTTCATTCCTCCAGATTCTGAACTTGTCAATCGTGTGCTACGAGAAGTCCATGATGCCACCCACGAAGGAGTCCAGAAAACGATTCACCGAGTTCGTCGTGATTTTACTTGGCCTGGTTTAAATAGTATGGTGCATTCTTTTGTAGGTAGCTGCGCAGAGTGCCAACGACAGAAGTGGGAAAATTGCCACCCATCTGGGGTGCTACAGCCACTGCCTATACCAGCCCATATATGGTCAGATATCTCCATGGATTTTATTGAAGGGTTGCCAAAGGTGGGAGGAAAGTCAGTGATATTTGTGGTGGTTGACCGGTTTTCAAAGTACAGCCATTTTATGGCTTTACAACATCCATTTTCAGCAGCCATGGTTGCTCAAGTGTTTTTTGCCAATGTTTTTAAGTTACATGGGTTGCCAGAGTCTATTGTGAGTGATCGAGATTCTGTTTTTTTGAGTAACTTCTGGAAGGAGTTATTCCTCTTGAGCGGAGCTAAATTGAATTTTTCTTCCTCCTACCACCCACAATCTGATGGCCAAACAGAGGTGGTGAACAGAACTATTGAGGTCTACTTGCGATGCCTGGTTGGAGATCACCCTCGGAAGTGGACAGACATTCTCCCATGGGTTGAGTATTGTTACAATACTGCTTTCCACTCTGCCCTCCATTCAACCCCTTTTCAGATTGTGTATGGCAGGCCACCTCCACGTCTTTTATCCTATGAACCAGGTACGTCTAAAGTGGACGCAGTGGATGCAGCTTTGCAGTCTCGAGATGAGGTTCTCCATGACGCACGACATCACCTCCAGTTGGCCCAATCGAGGATGGAACAAGCATATAACCGCCTCCATCGAGCTGTGGAGTTTGACGAAGGCCAGTGGGTTTGGGTGAAGTTGCAGCCATATCGGCAGAATTCCTTAGCCCGACGGTGGAATAATAAATTGTCCCCACGATTTTATGGCCCCTTTCGAATACTGAAACGAGTTGGTAAGGTCGCCTATCAATTGGAGTTTCCCCCGGAGTCACGCGTGCATAATGTGTTTCACGTATTCTTGCTTAAGCCATTCACGGGCAATGCTCCCTCCTTGTTTTCTCCACTACCAGCTACAAGAGATGGCCGAGTGATTTTGCAGCCTGAGGCAGTGTTTAAGTGCAGACTCAACCGTGGTGTAAGGGAGATATTAGTCCAGTGGCAGGGGTTTCCCATAGAGGACGCCACTTGGGAAGTGTTAAGTAACTTTGTCTTACAGTTTCCTGATTTCAAGCTTGCGGACAAGCTTGATGTCCCGGAGGGGAGTAATGATGCATTTTGGGGGCAGCATTATTCTCGTAGAACCAAGAACAAGCAGGATGAGGCAACAATAGGAAAGTTGGGGTAGAAAGGAAGCCCCTAGGAAAGAATTGGAAAGTTGAGGTTATTTAGAAAGATACTTATTTCAGTTTTTTGGAAACCTATTTCCTTATTTTATAGATACTTTCGTTATTTAGTAAGTTGGAATATTTTAGCATATTACTTAGCTAGTCAGCTTATTTAGTTTATTTCCTATTTTATGAGTTGTATTTTACCCTATAAAAAGGGGAACCAATTCTAATAAAAAGGAGGAGAATTTTTATCCCAGCAAAGGGAATTAGGGAGTTCTGGGGCCTCAAGAAAACCCAGATCAGTTCTATGCTATTTTCTATCTTATTTTTCCTGCCTGTGACGATCAGTTCATAACACAATGCAGGCAGGATTGCAATGGACAATTAACCTTTTTTCCATAGTGAATGAGAAATCTATCAATTGTACACTAGCTAGTATAGGATTTCAATCCAAAGAATCACAAATTAATGTTGTAAATATAAAGAAGAAAACTAGAATGATGATTTCCACAATTTATATTCTTATTTGATGTACATCAAGTCGCATAGGTTGCATAGGTTAACAAGCTCTATGTTTTGCAGTTAATGTCACTTTGTTTGAGATATTGAAACCCAAAGTCAGACTATGCAGAAGTTGTACTTCACCTACTAAACAAACCAGATATCGAATTCCCTCTTTCGAGACGCTCGAGTAGCTTCTTGGCACCCGGGACATCCATCTCGCTAAGTTTCTTGAGATATCCGATCGCCCCGTGGGAGATCATTAGCTTCTTGCATTTCTTGCTCGACGACAGCAACACCAGGCAAGAAGCGGCGTACTTCTTTGCAGCGTTGTGAGGGCTCGGGTCGAGCAATTGCACCAGATTTGGCACGCTATCGTCGTCCTTCTTCACTTCCCTGCAATTCTGTCCGAGGGTCATCAAGATGGAAATTGCTTGGGCAGCAGCCTCTCTCAACCCGTTATTCTCTTTTGCCACGACAAGCGTCTTGACGAGAAGCGGGATGCACCCGCTCTCGCCCACCGCCTTTTTCGCTTCGGGAGAGGTACTAATTCTGCAGATTGCAGACACTGCAGACTGCTTTGCACCAATTGATCCACATCTGACGACATGAACCAATCTTGGAAGGACACCGAGTGAAACCAATGTCTCGACGGGGACATAGCCGACCAAATTTGCTAACGCGCCCACTGCAGATTCATGAGGTAAACATGAAACCAGGCTGGGAAGTCCACCCTCCTCAATAACACATCTTCTAAGCTCATCATCACTGGAACCGGAAGTGATGTTCTGCAAGCACTGAGCGGCGTAGTCTTTTAACTCGGGACCCGTACTGCAATCGAGAAGATTGATCATCGCCTCCACGACGCCTTCGTTGCCAAGACCTTGTCGGGCCTCGGGGACAACGGATATATTTTTCAGTGCACAAGCAGCTGCAGCCTGAGAAACAGAATCCTGGGTATGACAGATCTCAATCAATGGCCTAATCCCTCCATGGCCAACAATCAACCCGGCAGTTTCTGCTGACATTGACAATCTCTGAAGAGAAATAGCAGCCTTCTCCTTACCCAGAGAAGACCCGGAATCAAGAAGGCGTATAAGAGGGGGAATCACTTTCTCTGAAACTAGCCATTTCTCACAACACCCAGATTCTGAAAGTGAGCAGATCACTGTGACTGCCTTTTCTCTCATTTGAGGAGAAGATGCTGTGAGTAACTGGACTATAGCAGAAACATTGCTACGGGTCAAGACTTCCAGAATGGTGTTTTCATCATCTTTCATGGCTTCAAGAAGCCCATCAAGAGCCCTATGCTTAGCTTCCAAGTGCCCTATTTGAAGCCGGGCAAGCAATTCTCTTAAATCCCTTCTATCTGGTTCTGGTTCTGCTACAGTGTTCATAGTAACTTCACCCAGCATCCTAGTCTTGATTAAAAGCCCACAATCGCGTAAACTCAGATCCAATTTCCCAGATAAAACATCCAAATCGCTTTGCATCCGAAGCTTTCCCTCATACTTCTCTTTCGCACACATCTCGGCAAACTCAATTGCTTCATTCAGTGTGTTCCATACGGCCTGCAGCTGCTCCTTACACAGAGCGTTTTTGGAGAAGAACGGATGAGTAGACAAATCTGACAATCTTGATGGGATCTGCTCCAATTTGGAAATAATCACCTTCCACCTACTGGGGAATCCTTTAACCTTCCTGGCCTTCTCCAGCGCCACCGGGACAAGCTCTTGTGAACGCCATAGCCACTCTTCGGCGGATAGGTTGTCCACCATTTCTGTAGCGTTAGTTTGCTGGGATCACAATACAGAAAACGAATAGGGCCTAAATGGCAATGACGCACATGAGGCGGCCGCAATAAGTAGATTAAAATATCCATTTAGATCAGAGTTTGAAGAATGACTTTTTTTTTTTTTTTTTTTTTTTTTTTAATATATAATAGCCAACTTCAATTGTGGGTTTTTTTTTTTTTTTTTTCATGATTTTTTAAGAGCAACAAAGAGAGAGGGAAAAAAAAAAGGAAAAGGAATTCACACAGGCTTAATTTACTAACTTATTTGACCATGTTTACTGAATCGCTGAGTTATTGTGATTTGCATCATCTCACATTTTCTGTCAACACTACAAGAAAAATGCACATAGACAACGGTTAATAACCGTTGTCGTAGGGGTAAAACTTCTGTTGTTGAAGCCGGTGTTGTTGTAGGTCACGCGCATAGACAACGGTTTTTAACCGTTGTCTTTTCTAGAAACGACAACGGTTTTTCAACCGTTGTCTATTAAGTGTTGTTGAAACCAGTGTTGTTAAAAGTCACGCACATAGACAACGGTTTTAAACCGTTGTCATTTCTAGAAACGACAACGGTTTTCTAACCGTTGTCTATTAAGTGTTGTTGAAACCGGTGTTGTTAAAAGTCACGCACATAGACAACGGTTAAAAACCGTTGTCTTTTCTTGAAACGACAACGGTTTTCGAACCGTTGTCTATTAGGTGTTGTTGAAACCGGTGTTGTTAAAAGTCATGCACATAGACAACGGTTAAAAACCGTTGTCTTTTCTTGAGACGACAACGGTTTTCGAACCGTTGTCTATTAAGTGTTGTTGAAACCGGTGTTGTTAAAAGTCATACACATAGACAACGGTTTTTAACCGTTGTCTTTTTTAGAAACGACAACGGTTTTCGAACCGTTGTCTATTCAATGTTGTTGAAACCGGTGTTGTTAAAAGTCATACACATAGACAACGGTTTTTAACCGTTGTCTTTTCTTGTAAAGACAACGGTTTTCGAACCGTTGTCTATTAAGTGTTGTTGAAACCGGTGTTGTTAAAAGTCACACACATAGACAACGGTTATAAACCGTTGTCATTTCTATCAACGACAACGGTTTTTGACCCGTTGTCTATTCAATGTTTTTGAAACCGGTGTTGTTAAAAGTGATGCACATAGACAACGGTTTTGTAACTGTTGTCTTTTCTTTAAAAGACAACAGTTATAAACTGTTGTCTATTGTGTGTTGTTGAAATCGCTGTTGTTAAAAGTCACGCAGATAAACTGTTGTCTTTTGTAGAAAAGACAACAGTTTCAAATTGTTGTCTATTGTAAAATAGACAACGATTTTTAACCGTTGTCTCAACGGTTTTTAACCTGCTTAAATTTTAATCATATACCAAAAAACAATTTATCCATTCACCATGGCCAACTGTAGTTACATAATTTTGCACAAGCTAAGGTTCAAAATAACAAGTGTAAATACTTCCATGACCAATTCTCATCGAATCAAATATCATCCAAGTCATAATAATACAAAAAACAATTCGACGAAGTCATCATAATACTACAACAAACAATTCCACGAAGTCTAAAAGATCACAACGTTCTAATGATCAAATCATACCTACTGTATATAACTTGATATAATATCGGCCCATTCAGAACGCACCAGATCAATAACCGCTTTGTCATATTCAACTTGTTGGAACTACATGTAAAAAGTGAGTAAATAAATTAGTAATTGCAATGAAATTCGAAATAAGTTAGGAGTAATTTTCAAGAACCAATATACGGTAATAGAGTTTTAGCAGTTCTAAAGGCAAGAGCTTTTGTATTTTCTCTAATCTCTCCACTTTAAACTTTGTGAATAAAATGATCAAATTAAAAACTAAAAAGCATTCATTCAATAGACATCAACAATAAATGGAGTACTCAAAATTATACTGGCAACAAGAATCTCAAATGCATCATATTTCCACTTTGAAACATTGAAATCAAAATAATTTTAAACACGAATTAGAAATTGAATTATTACCAGTGCTTGAACAGAATCTTTATCATCAATGTCCGGCATGTTCTCAATTAAAGTCTTCAGGTAAGCCATGACATAGAAACCGCATTGGTTACTATCCGGCTGACGAGGAGCCTACAAATGTTAAATAAGATTTGCATGTGCATTACAATTTAACATATACAAACACTTATATCTAACTTCACTACCGCTGATAGTTTTGTAAACGTAGTACATCCAACGTATAGCGGTTTCTCTGCATCTTCTAGTAATTTACTAAATTTGTTGGGATCCTCAACGTATTCGTCATAAGCAGCATTTACCATATCTATAGGATTTTCATCAACACGATTATGCTCTTCTCCCCTAATTAGACCGCCATCATCTATTGAGTTGTTTAACGTAGCCTTCTCCCCGTGCCATATCCATGACACATACGTTCCATCCATTCCATTACGGTACAAGTGTGCCCTTATAGTATCAAGAGGTTGCTTCCTTAGGTTGCCACATATTGCACATGGGCATGATATTGAATTAGGATCAACGGCATTTTTTTTAGCAAATTGTAAAAAAGATTCTACTCCAACCTCATATTCATAACATAATCTATCTTTTGACATCCATTCTTTGTCCATTGTTTATTTATACACCAATGCTACAAAACAGTCAAGTGACAAGAAAAATAAATTCATATCGCTTAAAAATTATACAATTAGTAGTAACTACCAAAACAAAAACCACATTGAGAGAGGTCTGACATGGTGTATAAATAAAATTATAAAATTATAAAATTATAAAATTATACAATTATACCAATTCATATCGAACAAATAGGGCTGCTAGAAAAAGTAACGAGAATGGAAGTGATAGGAAGAATCTGAGGGGAGGTATAAATGGAGCAAGGAGTAGTAAGGTTTGAGAGAGGTCTGACATGGTGGAATGGCAAAAGAGAGAGATATAAATACCACCATACATATTACAGACTTAAGAATACAATAACTTCATTAATACCTTGAAGTAAATCTGCATAAGTATACTCTATTTCATTCAACTGCAATGTGTAGTCAAAGGCTCAAGTACTCATATAACTACAAATTTACTTTCAACCACATGTGAATCCTTTCACAACAGATTAGGCAGAATAAATGATAACACTTGAATTCATTAAAAAGTATCAATCATAACCTTAATGTGGCAGTTACCTCAGAACAAATTAAGCAATATAATTCTGCAAAAAACTAAGATTTCCTAGTGCCAATATCACATAGAATAGTTTGATTACCTCAACCTCAATAATAAACATGCCATGACAAACTCTAACCATTAAAAAATATAACTGACCTATTGGAGCACTGGGTAACTGTCCGTCCTTCAAGGGAAGCAGCAACAACCTGCCAATTACTCTCACCAAAAGCTTCCACAGCAGCTCTCAGTGTATTATCCTCCTCCTCAGTCTTCCTAGTTCAACCATCTGCAGAATGTTACAAACTAATTACATCAATTTCTATTACTCAAACAGTCAACAGAAGGATCAAATACTACAAGCTTCCTCAATTATGTACAAGGACTTTGTTCTGCACTCCCACTGCTTTTATGTGGCTATATCTCAACAGATTTAAGGTTGTGATCAAAAGATTTAAGGTTTGCTTTCTCAAACTGCAACTTGTTTTCCTCCTACTCTATTCCCATCTTTTATATCAATCATGTCCAATCCAATCAATGAACTAACAGATACTACATGTCTATGAAGAGTGTACCAGTAACAAAGGGCCGGCCTGAAACATCAGGTCAAATATTCAGAGCATAGGACCAAAGTTTGAACACAGAGCATGAAAAACACAAAGCCATATAAGCTTATACCTTCCATTCATGCGCTGTGGTTCAGAAGGAAGAGTAGCTCGCACACGTGTTTTCTCCTGTACGCGGTCGGCGGTCGGCGAGGGCGGTACGCAGTCGGCGGTCGGCGAGGGCGGTACGCGGTCGGCGGTCGGCGAGGGCGGTACGCAGTCGGCGGTCGGCGAGGGCGGTACGCCGTCGGCGGAGAGCACACGAGGAGGTTATCGGAGACTGGCGTGGCGGAGAGGGAAGACCGGCGTGGCGGAGAGGGAAGACTGGCGTGGCGGAGAGGGAAGACTGGCGTGGCGGAGAGGGAAGACTGGCGTGGCGGAGAGGGAAGACTGGCGTGGCGGAGACAATTTTGGACTAACCCTAATTTTGCGCTCTTTTGTCTGGGAGGGAAGACAAAAATTTCCCAAGTTTGTCTTAGAGGGAAATTTTAATTTGTCTTAGCTTAGAGGGAAATTTCATAACAAAATAATAATTTAATTACTCGAGTCGCTACATCCGGTCAATTAAAATAGAATCGGGTATATAGGTACAGAACACGAGATTCATAGATTTCTATAATGTAGATTCATAATTTCTAATTTAAATACAGTTGTATAGATTAATAATTTATATATAGTAAATTCATAATTTCTATACTGCAGATTCATAATTTCTGTATTGTTGATTCACAATTTCTAAAATGTATAGTTATAAACACTTGGGAATATGAACATCGCAAATTATAAACACAACGTTCTGTAATTGTATGTGAATATAGATCAGAGTTATTCAATCATTATGAATATGCATTTCAATTCAAAAATTATGAATATATAGTTTGGTAATTATGACATACAGCTAATTAAGATCGCGGCGGCAAAAGAAATGGGATATAGAAAATTGTACGGCATCGATCAACTACTCTTTCATATCCATTCTCAACGTGTTTCAGGCATGCCGGAGGGGTCGATTACCAACAGTTTCAACCTTGTTAGTCATGCGCTAGCCGGAAGGGTCGATTACCAACATATAGCTAACCTTAGCTTGTTAGTGAGAGTAACACATCTTTTGTACTAATAGTGAGAGTATATTTTTAATATAAATATAAAATTAAAATTTCGTCACTAAATCATAAACTTTTAACTAGAGTAATTTTTAACCGTCACAAAAATTATGCAAACAATACATTTAATGAGGGATTTTTTTACCCGTCACTAAATTTTTGTCACTAAAAGCTGTTTTTCTTGTAGTCTACATAAGTGTTGTTGTCGCTTGGTGGGTTTAACTTAGTTTATTATGTTAGTGGTCCTAGGTTCTATTCTTCTTGGGGGGAATTCTTTAACTATTTTCTAAAATTGTTGTCTTGGTTTTCACAAACAACACAGAAGCAACCCAGTTATATACCAGATGTTGCACTTTTAAACATAAGAGGTTGTGTTGTGTAGTTGGTAAAATTGTGTACTTGTTAAGCATGAGGTCATAGGTTCGACTCTTCTAGTTAACATCTTCATTTTTATTTTATATACCTGTTAAATAATGATGCGCAACGACAACGGTTGTTTAAAACCGTTGTCTTTATAGTGTTGTGTATTCAAATACACTTAAAGACAACATACCAAAGACAACGGTTAAATAAAACCGTTGTCTTAAACAAATAACGAACATGCAAAGACAACGGTTTTATAAAACCGTTGTCGTTTTAGTGTTGTGTATTCGATTGTGTTTAACGACAACACACCAACGACAACGGTTAAATAAAACCGTTGTCTTTTTTTAAAAAAAGAGCGCACAAAGACAACGGTTTTAAACAACCGTTGTCTTTCTAGTGTTGTGTATTCCAGTGCGCTTAAAGACAACACACCAACGACAACAGTTAAAAAAACCGTTGTCTTATTTAAAAAAAAAACGCACATAGACAACGGTTTTTAAAAACCGTTGTCGTTGTGGTGTTGTCTTTTCACAAAATGCACAAAGACAACACACTTATAACAACGGTTAAGTAAAAACCGTTGTCTTTGACAAAAGTGTTGCATCAAAGACAACGGTTTTGGACCAAACTGTTGTCTTTTATACAAAAGACAACACTTTTCTTAAAAACTGTTGTCTTTCTAGTGTTGTCTATGTGCATTTTTCTTGTAGTGCGTGAGCAGTGCTGTTGATAACATTCTCCATGCATGTAAGAGTGAGCTTGAAAGAACGGGTGTTTGGAGACTGGTTCACATCGTCCGAGAGCAAATTAAAATAAGGCGGCCGATATCTTGGCAACAAATGCTGGGAATTTCACGGCTGGTACTACCATACATCTTGGAAGCCCCACCTACGCTTGTGGTGAATGCTCTTAAAGATGATCTGGCAGGCATCCCAACGTGGTACCAATGGGAATATTGTACTAGTTAAACTCGGGTGTCCCGCTTCCTTTTTTATCCAAAAAAAAAAAAAAAAAAAGAAGACAAATGTAGAGGTTTTTTTTTTTTTTTTCCACTTTCGGTCCTACTTTGGAATCTCCTTCAACTTAGGTTCACAACTTTCATTCTGACATAAGTAGAGTTCCACTTTGATTTTTTTTTTTTTTTTTCCAGATTTGATCATTTCAACTACATGACCGATGAAAACTCACCGAAAATATCACTTCTTGGTCATTCCCGACATAAGTACCAATTCTCAGTCAAACAGAAAAGTTAACCATAAGGTGGAATTCATACATCTTGTCAGTTAACTTCTAGAAGTGGTACTTCTAGTGAGTTTTATCACTTCTCGGTCATTCCCAAAATAAGTACCATTCCAGTAAAACCGAGAAGTTAATTCTAAGGTGAAATTCTTCCACCTTGTTTGTTAACTTCTCAGTTTGATTGAGAAATGGTAGATGCGTTCTTACATCTTGTCGGTAAACTTTTTGGTTTGACCAAGAAGTGGTAGTTCCAGTGAGTTTTATCACTTCTAGGTCATTCCCAAAATAAGTACCATTCCAGTCAAACCCAGAAGTTAATCCTAATAATGTGAAATTCTTCCACCTTGTCTGTTAACTTCTCAATTTGACTGAGAAGTGCTACATGCGGTGAGTTTTCATTCTGTCATGTCCTACTTATGTGAGTAATGAAAGTTGTGAACCCAAATTATATTAATGGAGACTCTAAGTCATTGGATTAAAAGTGAAAAAAATTCTAATATACCTCAAATTCGCTGTCATCGAAGACTCAAATGCTAAAGAAAGACTTATAATTTAACAGGATTAGTGACTAATTAGGAATAAAATATTCCAAGTTTAACATGCAATAATCTAATGAAATGTTTAAAATTAGAAGAATTATCAAGGCAGAAGGAGAAGCACAAACTAGAGAATAGAGATACCCAGAGTGCCGAGACAATATCTTTACCTGTCAAAGTACTTGAAAATTTCATTGTCTCTAACATTTCAGACTAGGCCCTGTCTCCTTCTCTGCTTAGATTCTCTCTCTGGGTATAGGAGATTAGGAGTTTTTCACTGGACTATGGTGGCCGGCTGGCCGCGCAGGAAATGGAACAGTAGATAGAGCGTGATTAGGTCAATTTCACTGATACTTCGAATTTTGAATGAACGAGAAAATTTATGTTACGGACGGAGAAGCCGAGGAGGGGACGAAAAACTGACATGACGAGTTGTATGACGCCACGAACGAGGTACAATTCAGTTTTTTGTCTCATTGTTAAATTTGACTTTTTGTTAAATTTGACTTTTAACACTTTCTCTCCTCCCATAGTTGGTTTTTCTATGTTATAGTAAATAAATGAGACTCTATCAAAATTACAATCTTTAAAATCAATATTGTATTTTTTTAATACGTATTTAAGAAGATATCCAAAGTTAAGGCAACTTACAAGTCTTGAACCTTTGACTTTCAAGTTGAAATACAATAAACACATGTTTCAACCTTCAACCATTTCTTCACAAAGTCTTTTAAGGTTAATTGGAGCCTCTAAAATTTGGGGACACCTCTAAAGTTTGAAGCCCTGTGCTGTAACTCAGCTTGCATAGTCCAAAATCCGACCCTATTTACTTCTTCTTCTTCATAAACACTTTCTCTCCTTCTTGTTTTTTGTTTTTTTTTTTTTGTTTTTTTTTTTATTTTTGTTTTTTGTTTTAAACATATGCGTTTAGGCCATCTAAACCCAAAACATCAAATTCTTCACCAAATTTTACACCAAAAGAAATATTTCCAGCATATTCTTACACCAAATTTTATTCCTACACTAAAATAATTTATATTCACATAAATTAAAAGTTTATATTTATACTTTTATTATTTTAATATAATATATAGTTGTAATTTAATAAATTAAACTTTAATTATATTTTATGTAATTTAATTTTTAATTAAATTATATTCAATATTAGTCATATTTTAATCGTCTTGATGAGATCTTTCAAATGATATATATTTTTTTAATAATATACAATTTATGTTTAAATATTTAACAAAATATGTAAATATATATATATATATATATATATATATATATATATATATATATATATATATATATATATATTTATATATAAATATATAAAGGATACAAAAGAAATTATAAAAAAAGATTAAGAACAAAGGTGGGGCAAAATGAGGAAAATAAATCCATACCAAAAATGGCGTAGGATGAATAGTGCAACGCGAAATATGGCGCTACACTATTCATTCTGCACCAAAAATTTGGTGCAATGGCGCGTTGGTTGGAGCACTACTATGCCCTCTATTCCTCTAAATTTGGTGCTTTGGCGCCTGGTTGGAGATGGTCTTAGTAACAATAGTTATTGCGTGGACCATCCACATAGCTGTGTAGATCACAGTCTAAAAATGACATTATTTGTGTATTTTTTCACATGATCCGCTGTAATATATATATATATATATATATATATATATATATATATATATATATATATATATATATATATATATATATATATATAAAACTCATAATGTATATTATTTTAAAGTATAATGTATATTATATTACTCCAGAAGTTTTATTATTTTAACACGTAATATACATTATTCTAACACATGAAGTACATTATTTTAACTCATAATATTCACGACGTTGTTTTGAATTATGGTCCACCAAAAAAAATAAAAAGTTAGACAAATGAAAAATTGAAAAATAAAAATTTGATTACTAAAATCATTTTTTCAAATTGAAAAATAAAAAATTATTTTCTATTTTTTAGAATTTGATAAACCCATTTAACTAAATCTCTAAATTTAGAGAAATACAGTACGTTTGGTTCACGGAATGAATTTTGAGGTAATAGGAATGCTATTCCATAAGGAATGGAATAGGCAAGGAATAGAATAGGAATTGTATTCTATTGTTTGGTTCGCGGAAGGAATAAACTTTAGGAATTATATTACAGTGTTTGATTGATTTAATGAATAGAAATGAAATATGTTTTAAAAGACATAAATACCCTTATAAAAATATGTGATGGTGGCGGTGGTAGTGGTGGTGGTGGTGGCGATGGTGGCGGCGGCGGTGGTGATGGTGGTGGTGGTGGTAGTGCTGGGGTGGTAGTGGTGGTGGTGGCGGTGGCAGTGGCAGTGGTGGGGGCGACGGTGGTGGTGGTGACGGTGACAGTTGTGGCAGTGGTGGTGGGGGTATGGTGGCGGTGGTGCTGCTTGGTGGTAGTTTTAGTGGTTCTGGTGGCACTGGTGGTGGGGGCATGGTGGCGGTGGTGCTGCTTGGTGGTGGTTTTAGTGGTTCTGGTGGCAGTGGTGGTGGTGGCGACGATGGTGATGGCGGTGGTGGCGATGGTGGTGGTGGCGGTGGTGGTGCTGGGGTGGTAGTGGTGGTGGTGGTGGCGGTGGTGGTAGTGGTGGGGGCGACGGTGGTGGTGGGGGCGACGACGGTTGTGGCGATGGTGGTGGTGGTGGTGGCGGCGGCGGCAGTGATGGTGGTGGTGGCGACGACGGTGGTGAAATATGATAAATTTATATATGGGATAAAAAAAAACTAGGTTAAAGAAAGGGGTAAAAAAGAAAATAGATTCTAAAATCTATTCCTGAGCGTTCAGTAATATGCTAATACCAGGGGGACCCTAGTAATAGCTATTACCTTATTTGAGGTAATAGGCAATTACTAGGAATATTATTCCTGGTAATAGAAATGGTTACCAAACAAAGGAATATGCCTATTATTGGGAATGCTATGTCATTCCCGGCCTATTCCATGAACCAAACGGGCCAATAATGAAAAGCTGAGGAAAGCAGGTCTGGTTGTGGAGACCGTAGGAGATCCTCTTTTGATATTCACACTTCAATTCCTTATAATAACATTTCTAACACCCCCCCCCCCCCCCAAAGAGAAATGAATATATATATATATGTGTGTGATTTTAAAAGCCTCACGAAAACACCACAACTTATGCAATTCTAAAGGCATAAATAAATTAACATAACTATAAAATATAATATTATGCTAATGAACAGTTATGAATAAAATTCAATAAACTCATATCCAAATAAATTGTACGTATACCATAATAACACTTTAAAATGAGCTATAAAATTATTATCCTAACTATAATAAAGTCAAATCGTTGGGGGGGGGGGGGGGGGCGGGGAGGGGGGAACCCGCCCGAACGATACGACGCCATTTTAGGCAAAAGCAATGAAATTAATAGTATGCGAAGAGAACATCGCTGTTTGAGTTATTAAATCGTTTCAGCCGTCCTTTGTTCAGAAATTGTTTGCACAACCATTTGAATTGCATCTGCATAGGAAAATGGTGATAAAATAATATCACCGTTTAGACTTCCAAGAATAAAAAAGCCTACACCCATCAACATTTAATATTTTTATTGCAGTTCAACTGTGTATATATATATATATATATGTAACTGTTTGAATCAGACAAGCTATCTACATACATTTTCTACCTTTAACGAACAGAAAGGCATATGAAGAAGATCACTACGTCAATCGTTATTGAAAAAAAAAGAAGGAAATAATAGTTCCACAACAAAGGTTGGTTCATCAGTCTATATTTTCATGTATCGTTTAACTGTATGGTTAAGTTGAAAACTTGAAAATTATAAAACTAATGTATGTCTTTATCATGAACTCACAACAATTCGTAGACAACTTAGACACTAACGATACCACATCCGAAATAAAACAGATATAATATTTGATGAAAAATAAATCATAAGTCTATTACCTTAAGTATATAACAATATGTAGAAGCTGCAAATTCCATATGTACTGTTATCCTTCCGATTTAGTAGACCAACAATTCATACAACAAAGACAAAACGGAAGTACAACATATGGAAGAAGAAGACAAAACGGAAGTAGTATAATTGATGATATAGTGTCTTTGTGTATAATTGACGATTAATTTATTATTTAGGTAACGGAAGTAGTAGGATTGCACGTTTAACATTAAAATCGCCGGCTCGTCATAGTCAAACGATCAGTCCAAGACGTGTTCCTCCATGAAACTTGAGTGATGAATTTGATGAGTTAGTTGAACCGATTACAGTTCATGGTAATATAATATATGCAGTACAGCATTAAAGATTCAAAGTACAAAATGTTGTTTGTATATTATACTTAATTAAACATTAATTTGTGGTGTAGAGGACTATGTAGATCTTGGTGATCCGAACAATATATGTGAGCATTGTTCTGCACTATTTTAATAATAACAAGGTAAATGGGTCTCCAAAATATTATTCGTGTTGCGGGCATTGGAAGATTCGCCTACCACCACCAACACCACCTAAAAAGTTATTTGATTTTTTCTTCACCAACGGGGAAAAAAGAAAATGTTTCCTAGAAAACATTAGGTATTATAATAACATGTTTAATTTCACATCAATGGGTGGGAAGATTGACAATTCCATAAACAATGGCGGTGCAGCTCTAATTTTTCGTATGTATGGCCAGAATTTTCACGTGATAGGCAGCTTATTGCCGCCAGACGGTAGCAAGACGAAATTTGCACAACTGTATATTCATGACACACAAAACGAGATAAGTAATCATATATTCTCAGTTAGGTATGTGTAATTCATCTAATGTGTAATAGTTGGCATATAAATGTCATTATTGCACCATCTTGATCTCATAAGATTTTAAATTCTTTTGTAGCCGAGGAAACGATAAATCTAAAATCCATGTTGATGTTGTTGTTGACATTAAAGACGTCCTTGATCAAAACAATGTCTGGGTAAAGTCATTTCGCAATGCAAGGTCTGAGATCGAAACAAATCCAAGAGTGGATATAAAGATGAGATTAATTGGTAAATGTTCTAAAGACGCAAGAACTTACAACTTACCAACAACATCAGAAGTTGCAGCTTTGATTGTTGGTGATCTAGACCCATCAATAGGTGACGATATTTTAGTTGAGGCAAAATCTGGAGCATTGAAAAGGATAATCGAGCTGAATCCCGCTTGCTTACTACTGCACTATCCAATATTGTTGAGGCAAAATCTGGAGCATTGTAATGGTTATCTTACAATACAACAAACATATTTTCATTGCAGCGGCAAGTAAGCGGGATTCCCTAGCGGTAGTGCGGGGTCCGCCCCTGCTCACCACTTGATGGAAGAGCCTATTATTGACCTATTTCATACACGTTGGTCCGACCAACAATCCATTTTTATTACAATATAAGGTATTTTTATGCATAGTCCGAGTTTGGCAAATTTTACGCTTCCGAGGGGGGAGAGGGACCGAGACCAAGGACCTCGGACCAACGATCCCTGGATCATCACGAACTACGTTGCATGAGCCACAGTCCACGGGCCAATTTTGATTAGAAAAAACATATATATTGCTCGCTCAATACATCCCTAAGGGTCGGCACGGGATTCGATCTGGCTAACTACCTGACGGAAAGGCCTTTTCTTGGCCAAGCCCGCGACTTGGTTAGGAAAACGCTAAATATTCCTTAAGGGCTGGCACAGGATCCGATCTCGCTAGCTACCCGACAGAAGGGCATTTTCTTGTCCAATCCCGTGGCTTGATTAAGAAAACGCTATTTCCTAAAGGCCGGTACGGGTCCCGACCTCGCTCACTACCCAACGGATTTTGGGTCCAAAGTCTAATGACTTCGACTTGAAGCCGCTAATGCCCTAGGGGCGATACGAGAAGTCGACCTCGCCTATCGCCGAAGGGAAGAGCTACGGGTCCAAGGTAAAAGTACTTCGACATAATGGCTAAACATGACAAAAAAAAAAAAGAAAAAAAAATTATGCTAGCAAAAATCTAATAAGCGACCTACATCGTCCAAAGAACTCACTATTGAACGGAGAGGACTCGGATCACAAAGCTAAAAGCTTAAAAGGTGTTGGGATAAGTGAAATATGTTTTCAAGATGACCCTGAAGCATTCATCCAAGAATGAAACCTCGAGCGGTTTTAGTTGGGCCAAATGTTTATTCTCTCTCGTTGCCGATTTCTCGCAACTCAGAGAGTGGGGACGGATGATGGATATATTGAAAATATATGGCCCAATAATAGGGACCCAGGTCTAAGAGTGCATAACCCGAGCAGCCCAAGAATATAATTTGAGCGGCCCAAGAAGGGTCTAGGACTTGGAGCCCGCCTCCAGGCCAGAATGGCGGGCCTTGACTTAGTCTCGTGGGCCACCATGTGGACCTTGATTTAGTCTCGTAACCCACCACAAATTTAGCCTAAAGGGTCGAGATTTCCTTTGTATAAGTTAGTCCTGTGCAGTTATTGCAGGATCAGGTCTTATTCTATAACAAACATCACTTACCATATTCAATGTCATTACAATACATTCTTTGTAACCTTCTTTCATCAATCAATCAAGGAAATATTAATCCAATTATATTATCCTTACTATTTTCATTCGTTGTTATATTTTAAACGAGCTTATTGATCCGTATAATTACATACCTGGATCAATTTTCTCCATCAATAGCAAAATACAAATTCCAACAATATGAAAACCGTAGGATATATTTTCACTAGCAAAATAAATTCTCACGAAACTATATTTCATAACTTAAATCATAATATTATGCACTTAATTTGATTATATGCAAAAAACAATCCCGAATGAATATGAAAATAAAACCATGTATTCATATTCAACCAATATGGGTTTCAAAATCCAAAACAATAATGATAATAATATTACGATACGTTGATTCTTCAATTCAAAACTGATAGTCGTTGTTAATATAATAATACTAATAATTATAATTATTATGTAACAGTAATAACAAAACAATCAATTTTCTCAATCGTAACCGTTGACATTTAATAGCAATAATTATTAAATGTTACAAAATAATATCATTATTAACACATATGTTTTGGATAAAAATGGAATTTGTTTCAAAATTATGATTCCAAATCATATTATCAAAATCCAAAACTAATGACAATAGTAACGGTACAAATCATTGATCCATCGATTCAAAAATTGATAATCGTTATTACTATAATAATTCTAATAATTATTACATAACACTAATAACGGAATAATCAATTTTCTTAATCATAACCGAACAACATTTAATATTAATAATAATTATTATTAAATGTTACATAATATCATCATTATTACCATAAAAGTTTTGGAGAATCAAATTCAAAGGAATTTTAAAAAATGATTCTTAACATTATAATCTAAGTCATTATATTATAGCAAGACTTGTATTTTCCAAAATTGTGATTCAAAATCGATCACACTCCATAATTAAAAATATTTTGTCAAATTATAGCAAAATTGCAAGAAATTCAAAACTACAATAAATAGCCATAATCGCATAATAATATGACAACTAATTAGGAGACTTAAATGAAAAACATTTGCTAAAACCATAAGGTTTTATAAACCAAATTGCCCAGAATTAAGACAAGCCCATATGCCTTAAACAAATTAATAAACATAGGCACAAATAACAAATGGTGGAAGAAGATTTTAAGAAAATGGATTGATCTAAAAATTGGAAAAATTAAGCCCAAAACCTTAAATGAAATGAGTCTAAAATTTAAAGCAAGTCCAAATGCAAAAAAATATACCAAATAGGCCAATTAAATGTTAAAGGAAGCCCATAATCCCTTTAAAATAAATAAGATCAGATTTTAAGCCCACAAAGCCAATGACCCATTTAATCATCTTCATCCCTCAACCAAAGTAAACCTAGTTGCTACATTATTTGCGCTGAATGAATATAGTGGAGAGTGAGAGAGATAGAGGCGCCGAATGGGAGAGAGAGAGAGAGAGAGAAGCAACCAGATGAAGAAAAAGAGAAGCTGGGCAGAACGTAATGTGGAGCTAGCACCATTGCTCTCCACCATCGCTAGAGACATAGCACTATCACCCCTCTGTTGTTTTCCCTCATCCGCACCACTGCCGTCATCGACTTCCTCTCTATGAAGCCGTAAGCTAAATGGCGCAAATTGAAGCAACGACAAGGTTTCTCTTCGACAAAGCCTGAAAGAGGGCAAGAAACTTCGACATCGACACATTTGCTCGTCGCAATCACCAACAACCATCGTCGTCACTATAGTTTGCTTTGGCGTCGCCGGGGAAGCACAGCTGAAGGCTTTGCCAATCGCCACCTACCCAAGCCATGACCGTCCCTCCGCTGCCCAACAACGGTCATCGGAAACAATGTCACACTAGCGTTTGTCCAAAAACTCTATGCGGTCGCCAGCGAGTGGCCAGAAACAGAGACCGAACGTGGATCTCCATTACAACAGGTTTTATTTTTAATTTATTTTGAAAATATTTATATACACATATAGAGTCCAGATATATATATGTATACATACTGTAAGTAGCAAATTAGCAAATCATAGACATATGTATGCCTTTTAATAGAATAAGAATATTATAATTGCATACATATCCAAACTGATCAACTAGGCTGAGATTGTATTTCGCTTTGATACCAAATTCTAGAATAAATATATAATCATAATAATCGTAATAATATAAGCTCATAGCAGAAGCGTAAGGATAAAGCAAAACTCCAGCCATAATTGATACCTTTGTGCTTTGCATTGTGAATAATCGTAGTAGCAATTTTTGCAGAGTAACAATGTTTCCCACTTGATCTCCGGAAAATATAGATGGTGTATTTTAGGTGTTCCGGAGCAGTGGTAGAACCTATACTTATATAGCTTATATGCCATCAATATAAGCTTTGTAACGGAAACCGTCATTTCCGTTACAACATTATTGCTACCACATAATAGCCATAAAGTGCCCAATTAAACATGCACTACACTAATGTGACTTAATAGAAAATATTGTTACATTCTCCCACAAGTATAAACGTAAAGAAATAGAAAACATGAACGTAACCATAGAGATAGTTCTTCGTAATGCGAGTAGTATCCACTATAATCACAATGTAACTTTTTCTCTAAGTACTTTATGTGGTAATAAAACTTAATGAATAAACCTTATGTTCATTCATGATTATAATTAGTTATCAAAACTAATTATTGCGGCAATGGCTAAATTTTAAATTATGTTTGACATACTAATATGGACTTAATATATTTGCTCACATGAATAATTTTATAAAGGGTAAAAAAGTTTCTTTGACTTTGGAAATGGAGACAAATAACATTGTTGCATACGACACAATTATATTTCTTAATGGTAATAAGTTGTCCAAAAATTGAATATGTGTTGCCATTTGATGTTGTGTATTTCGGTGGGATGGAATATGAAGATAGTGAAGTGTAAACGAAGGTTGTGAAACCCCCGAGTGTCGAGCTCAAGGACGGCAAATCGGAGTAATTAGAATGTAAGACAATTAGTTGTCACAACGCATTGATAAGTAGATTAGGTGCAAGGTAGGAGAATGAAGAGGGGGCATGTATAATGGTTGGGAGGGGATTGAACAAAGAATGAGAATGAAAAGACTACAAACAAGTAGAAAATGGGAATTGGATAGATTCGACTTGTGTGCATGCATCTAATGGTTTAAGGTAGACAAGCTAGGAGGCAATTTCAAAACTATCTTATGGAAGAACTAACGGCACCATCACTAGGTTGCGTAGAACCTAGTCTCTCCTTTCCTACGTCGGTAGAGGCATTTAATCAAACATATGATATGCGGTCTACCTTCTTCTATTGGACCTAGCCCTCTCGGATCGTAGGGCAGAGATTGGGACAAGTAGGACTAATGGAAGCCTAATCTCTTGTTACTCTCACACTCCCTCACTTCTCTCGACATTGTGGCCACAAATGAGTAAAGAATCAATGAAGAACTCATCCACAACATAGGCATTCAAGTCAAGAAATTACACCATAACATCATCAATTAAGCAATTCAAAGCATAGATGCATACAACACAAGACAATCATCCAATTCCTAAGAAATCCTAGCTAGACATCATGAATTAGGATTACCAACTAGTAATTCAAGCTAAGCAAAGATGACTAATGGAATGGAAAGCTTAAAATATGAAATATAGAGGTTACCAAAGCTTGAATCTCCCAAAATGCAATCCGATTACATGAATTGAAGCATCCTAAGCTCTAATATAACCGAAGCTAACCCTAGAGAGAGAGATAACTCTCTGAAATCTGAAGTAGAAAGATGAGAAAATGAGCTATGTCCTCTGCAATCTCGCCAAACATCCTTTAAATACTCTGAGACCTGTTCTGCATACGAGCACGCGTACGCTTGTACGTGACCGCGTACGTCGCCCAACTTCTCCACAACGCGCGTTGTCCCTCCGCGTTGAACTTTCTGGAATTGCCCAACAGTTTGGCCTGTGTGCGCAGGAGCGCACGCACGTACATGACCAAGTACGTTGCCCAGTTTCGCAACAACGCGCGTTGGTCCTTCGTTGGTGGCTTCCGTCGCCTTACTCCATTGCGTTTGCCTCCGGTTTGTCCTAGTTTGATCCATCCTATGCCACTTTGCCTTTTTTTCATTCAAATTAACCTACACAACCATAAAATACAAAGTGTGGTGGCATTTTATAGCACAATGCACAATCTTAGCTTAAATGACCCAAAAATGGTACACAAAGGATCATAATTAGCTCAAAACACACCCTAATGAGACCCTAAAAGTAGGTGTCTTTGACACTTATCACCATTGATCAAACACTGATTTGGATGCCCCTTTGCCATTTCCGATCTCGAGTTTTATGTCAAAATATTGGTGATGCTATGGGATCTCATGTGAATTTGCCTATAAACTTTATACAATTGCAATGCAAGGCAAATTGAACACTATATTTCAATTGAGATTCTTTTAATTTTACATTACTATTTAACTAATATGTGTACATTTACAATTATATATTAGAAACAACGTAGAATGAAATTTGGCCACAAAGAGAAAAAGCTTGAATTGAACTCATAAATATGTGT
The DNA here is from genome assembly GCF_001879475.1 of Ipomoea nil. NCBI lineage: Eukaryota > Viridiplantae > Streptophyta > Magnoliopsida > Solanales > Convolvulaceae > Ipomoea > Ipomoea nil. The sequence goes on from NW_017619219.1 coordinate 655,813, forward strand.
AAGTCATTATGAGTTTTTTATTCTTATTATGTACCAGCATGCTATTGGTAATGGAGAAAGTATAAAAATAATTCTAGACCCTGATGTCTTCGAGGAAACTTGCACTCTTTATGTTAATGAAGAAGATGTCGCTTTATGTCAATTGATGGCAATTTCATACACATGTATTGTTGTGTACATATGGTATGACTCTATGTGCTTGAACTTACATTGATAGTTAAACTGGCATGCTTTAACTTCATTAATTTGTTATAAAAAGATGAAGTAAGAGAACACACTCAACAAATTTATATGTGTGCACCCATATTGTGTATGCCATTTACCAACGACAAAAACATATAAAGACTTTAATGAAGAACAATTAGAAAGTAGGGCGCAAGCTTTAGTAGAAAAGCTTGTTGACACACCAACTAATATGATACTTTTCGTGCAATGTAACATAAGGTATGTATGATTAAGATGTTATGACAATGTTTTTGTTTATTTTTCCATTTATGATTTTTGTGTCAAAAGATTTGCGGGATCATTCCCCGGATTGTTATCGTTCTCAAGAATGACAAATTGAAAGCATTAGATAGATATTGTACCATGGAACGAGAATCATGCTAGTCAAATACATGTTCACAAAAGCATTGGATGCAAAGAGTCGAGGTTGTAGTATGCAAGCAAAAACAATAATTGAAATTCAATTAAAAGAAAGTAGAATTGAATTGCTTATCTCTTGCACGATGCTTAGTATCGTAAGCTTTAGGTTATGACATCGCATGTAACACCTTGAAATTTTTAAAACTTTTCAATCTTATAATATGAAAGCAATTCTATTAAATAAATCCGAATGGAGCATTCTAAACATAAGGTCTGGGGTGTTATGCCACATCTGAGCTGGAGAATTCAGATGCACAGGCTATGCTACTAACTATCCTCAAATATTACATCATCAAGGCACGTAGGCTGAAAGGAAAGACTAACTATCTAAGTCGAGGTCCTCTAGCGCGCTCCGGTAACTAATCATCTGTGCCTGAAAGCCAAATATATCTGTTCAGCGAATGATGCTAGTAACCCACTCTAACGCGTTAAAATACAATATAGGTAAATATATATACATAGATATAGGAAAAACCATTTTGAAGCAGGAAGTTATATACTTAGGAGACTCTAGCTTTAAAACCAAGATTAGACTCGATAGATAGGGATAAGCACATTCAACAATGATAATCAATTATATAGAGACAACATCATATATATGTGTATCTAAGGTCACAGATTACTTTCATGTCATTCACATCATCATTCAATCAATATCTTTGTCACACAAGCATACTTTGGTGGCGCCACGGGACCAATCGCATGTCCATACATGAGGGTTAGCGTATATAGCGCTAACACGGCCCCGCAGCACCCTACCTCATACCGCAGCATGAAGGAATTGACCGCAGTCAATTGCATAGACCGTCGATGAATTCAACGGTGGACCACAGTCCTACATACCGCTGACGCGTTCAGTCGGTGGACTGTGATCCTCTTTTGGGGACTACGATCCTACACACCGCTGGCGAGCTCAGTCGGTGGATCGCAGCCGATCATAGCCCTACACACCGCTGAGGAACTCAGTCGGTGGACTATGATCTTCTTTTGGGGACTACGATCCTACACACCGCTGTCAAGCTCAGTCGGTGGATCGTAGCCGACCATAGCCCTACACACTGCTGACGAGCTCAATCGGTGGACTATGGCCTTCCTTGTGGCCTGTAGCCCTACACACCGCTGACGCGTCCAGTCGGTGGACTACAACCCATGAGGCCCACGTGGTGGACTGCAGCCCTACACACCGCTGACAAGCTCAGTCGGTGGACTGCAGCCTATGTAAACCAATTTGACCGCAGCCAACATTGGAGAGTCATGCATATCTATAACGTAGCAAACACATGCAATTCACATTATCACGTTGGGGGAGGGGAGAAAACGTATAAAGAAGCCTATGTGTGGTTATCCACGTACTAGGAAATATCCTAAGGGTTCATGCAACTTTCACTTAGGTCAACGGGGTACCAATTCAACTACCTTGCAATACACAAGATTATTTTATCCTACGAACGGTACGCAAAACATCAAACTAGACTTAGGCACGATAAACGGAGTCTGTCGGGACACCACGGGGGTCGGGGAACATCAAACGGCGACGAGTATCCGGGCAGCGGGTGCCCAGCGGGCAGTCGTCTGCCCGCCGACAGCCCGCTGCCGGCGACGTCAATTCGGGCAGCGGGTAGGTGGCAGGTCCCCCTACCCCCACTGACTCTTTTTCAATATATTGGTCCCAGGATATCTTGTGAAACCCGAAGCCATGCTTAGACACTTTTAAACACAAATGACGATACCATGTAGTCAAATAATGGATCAAAACCACGAATCATATTGAACATGTCCTAACATGACTTCTAAACATAAACAACACCCGAACATGCAAAATCCCACCCGAATATACCTCACAATACGAAATTCCCAATTCATCCTCGGGCTCTAATCATATTCAAATCATCAAAATCATAGTTTATCTTTAAAATCAAGAACATCAAGATTTATCAAGAATATCACACAATCATCAGGATTCTCTCATATTCATCAAGATTATCAATATCAACACATAAAATCATCTCATCAATCATCAAGATTATATCATCATTATCATAACGATTTATCAAGACACTAGCATAGATAAGAAGCCAGAGAAGGAGATTATAACGAAGAAAATAGGTTTTGTTGAGACATGGGTTACCTCTTAGCCTTAATCAGAATCCTAGGCTACTAAGGTTCTTCTCTAAGATTTTCATCCGATTGATCTCCCTAGGTTTGGTGGTGGGGAATCTCCCGGAAATATTTTCGTGTAATATAACTATGGGTGGTGTGGGTTCTAAATGCTTTCTAATCCTCTATTTATAGAATCAGGAATCCTAATCATAATCTGAATAGTAATGACCTACTTTCTTTATTCCCAATAGATATATAGGTCTAGGATTCCTAATTAGAGTCTGACTAGTAAAAGATTTACTCTCTTTATTCCTAATAGGCTTAAAACTCTAGTTTAGGCAAGGGTCCACAATCCATGGTGGACCACATTAATTAATTAAAAGAAATCCAAATCAAATTAAGTCCTTTTTAATTATTATTATTAGAATTAATTAAATAAATAATTCGGGATTAAAGGCCGTAACACGGGGTGTTACACCCTCCCCCCCCCCCTTACAAGAAGCTTCGACACTGAAGCTTAGAAATTATTTTTGGGTAAAGAGCCCGAATTAGTATAATGGTACATAAGGAAAGTATTATACGGGAGATATACACATATGCACATATAAATTTAATGGGTTTAAGCCTAACTATTGTGCTAGCAGAATGCACCAAATAACAAGGTTACGGATATGCAACTCACATTATGTTAATTTTACGGATGACTAATAACATAACACAAACGGCATGCTCATTGCTTAATTATTTCATAATAATTTAACATATAGGATCATAAGTTGCACAGAACATATATTTTTTTATGTACCTAAATGAGAGGCAAATGCCATGCGGGTGCAGATTCGGATAGCCACATAATTATTATAAAGCACATATGCACATATATCAACACAGGCGAACCCTATTTATGAATGCATGCAAATATTTAATATGTAGTGTAGCATGCCGTGAGCCAAGATGCCATATATGTAGGATCTATGCCTAATCATTGTGCAAGGTGGACTATACCAAATACTCACAGTTACGAAATAACAAGCCTAACACGTATGATAATTAATTATTATGTTATATGCGGAACCTGCAAGTTGTCATGCCTATATGTGTACAGTCGTAGTCATGCTAAATATGCAATTTCTTAGGTCTATAGGCATAGAGTATGAGGGCATGTCAACCCATTTCGAGTCTTAAATAATAACTAGTCCTATTGACTCATAAAGCACATATACGTATTATTTCACATGTTAAATTAGTGCATGATTAACAATTTCACGTACTCAACATCGTGGTATAACCAAACATTTGTCATATAAATTCAGGAAGGTCATAAATTATATAACAATTATTCAAATAGGGAAAATCAGATTTTGAGGAAAAGATTGTAAGTAATTAGGACAAAGGTTCTTGCTTCTTATGGGGTAAATAAATTCTGGGGAGATAGTAGGATTATGATCTTTATTTTGCATATCATGGATAATGGTGGGTGATCACATAACAAGTATTGGCACTTATATGCAGGTTGCTTGTAATTAATACTATTGTATTTATGCATAGTGAGATGCCTTATAACATATAGTTTTGCCTATCATGCTTTGTATATATACATGAATGCGTGTAAGTGTGTGTTTGGACATAAATATGCGAGCTATGTGCATTACATATGAAAATATAAATTTCCACCTATAATTGGAACATGCAATTCGTATGCAAATATTCTTTAATAATTACGAGTAAAATGGCATATATCCTCAAATACTAAAAGGTTTATCTGGAGAAATCTTGACAGAATTTGATCACACAAGTACTTAGGAAAATTAGTTTTATCTCGGTGGTAAATAATTTTAGGTAGGCATAAATCTTACCTCTAGAAGCCCATAATACCTAAACAATTTAGAATTGAAGACCCCTGATTGCTAATTCCTAAATCAAATGATGACCTGATGATGAGGCTAAAGTTTTTAATTATTTAGGGAAGGTAGTATTGGTAACAGGGAGGTTATGCGAGGGGGAAAAGTAGAATTAGAGCTATCTCAGGATATGTGTATGTATATATATTAGAGTGGTGTAATTTGTACGGAATGATATTTTGGGTTAGGATATGCTAAGTGCAAACTCATGGATGCATATAAGATTATCATAGCTAGGGTGCATGTGTATGGTTTGTGGCTAGGGATATTATTGTATATAATATGACTGTAACAATTTATATGAATACGTATGAATAAGGGAGGATGTTCTATAGGCTCACAAGTTATATATATATATATATATATATATATATATATATATAGGGACGTACCGTATATGACGCAACCATGGAAGATTTAGGATTTAGGCAAGGCGATTAGGGTTAGGCTGTAATAATAATGAAAATAATAATAATAATAATAATAATAATAATAATAATAATAATAATAATAATAATAATAATAATAATAATAATAATTTGCGTGTAAGTGTAGCATACAAATGTAATTGAGATTCACTACATACTTAAGGAACGTATATATTTATATATATAATAGAAGTTTAGGGGGATATATTTGGAGTAGTAGTGATATACCTATTCATGTATAAAGGTTTGTTTAAGGGGTCCTTATCTTAGAGGTCAAGGGTTCTAAACAAGGCATTTAGAAGCTTGTGGTCTATTATGCGACATGGACCAAGGTCTAGAGGGATAGTTTTAAGATAGTTTGGGGACACAATATATTTTTCCAAGGATAATTTCTAGATGACCACTTGGTTTAGGTTCCTCGGATTTCTCCCGGTCTCACTCGGATTGTCTTTCGGGTCAAAACTTAATGTGCAAGGTACCCGGGGATTTAGGTTTCTAGAAATAGAATTAGTCCCTATAATTTCTTATGTAATTTATAAACAAATCAATTAGAAAGATAATTCGACTTTTATGTTCAAGCATTAGATTGTTATTTAAATGTTAAACACATAAGAAGTATCAAGGAAGACACACAAATGCACAATGGATCAATAAAATGAGAAGTCAAGAAAACATACCATACCAGTGGGCGCGAGGTGGGCGGTCGACCGCCTGTCAAGTCCCCACTGTTTTGTGGCAATGGGCACGTGGTGGGTGGTCGACCTCCTGCCAAGGCCCCACTGGAATGTGACGGTGAAGAAGGAATCACTTCGGGAAAGTCCCGAGAATGCACAGATTTAAGTCCAAACAATTCTATACTCATATGAACAATAAAAGGGACTTAAGTGCATGGAAAATCTTAAGAAATCACATTATTATGACACTAACAAGGAACACGGGAGACATTCAACGAGATATCATAATGATCACACACTCCATTCTCCCCCTTCTTAACTAAAGCTACGTTCCCACAATTTTCCTCCATGCAAACTTATGTAAGCACTTATCGAGCTATTAGTAAGTTAATTATCAAAGTAATTGGTCAGTTATGATTAGGAAAATGGAGCTATTATATGCCAAATAAAATTACCAATTACAAGTTCCAAAATACTTTATCAAATAATAGATATCCAAATAACGCACGTTTGATCAAATAGTTAAGCAACAATATGCAATTCCTGACTTGGTTTAATAACAAATCAGTTAGGAACATAATCCAACTTTCATGTTCAAGCAAATAAACAAGTATGATATTTAAACAAAATCGACAGTTTATCAAGTTTTAGTATGTCATAGTAATCAAAGAGTGATATGCAACAAGGCGGGTAATAGTATGCAAGGATGTCACAACTTTTTAGGGCAAGCATAAGGAATGACGAACAAGTATGTGAGCAAAAGCATAAACTCACAATCTCACCGCGCGTCCTAAGATCCCTATATCCTAAGTTCCTAAACATCTGAAGTTTAAGCTTAACATTCTAAAGTTCAAGCCTAATGTCTTAACATTCTAAACTTAAAGCCGAAATTTTTAAAACTTTTCAATCTTATAATATGAAAGCAATTCTATTAAATAAATCCCAATGGAGCATTCTAAACATAAGGTCTGGGGTGTTATGCCACATCTGAGCTGGAGAACTCAGATGCACAGGCTATGCTACTAACTATCCTCAAATATTACATCATCAAGGCACGTAGGCCGAAAGGAAAGACTAACTATCTAAGCCGAGGTCCTCTAGCGCACTCCGGTAGCTAATCATCTGTGCCTGAAAGCCAAATATATCAGTTCAGCGAATGATGCTGGTAACCCACTCTAACGCGTTAAAATACAATATAGGTAAATATAATATAGGTAAATATATATACATAGATATAGGAAAAACCATTTTGAAGGAGGAAGTTATATACTTAGGAGACTCTAACTTTAAAACCAGGATTAGACTCTCGACAGATAGGGATAAACACATTCAACAATGATAATCAATAATATATAGAGACAACATCATATATATATATATATATATATATATATATATATATATATATATATATATATATATATATATATATATATATATATATATATATATATATATATATATATATATATGTGTGTGTGTGTGTGTGTGTGTGTGTGTGTGTGTGTGTGTGTGTGTATCAAAGGTCACAGATTACTTTCATGTCATTCACATCATCATTCAATCAATATCTTTGTCACACAAGCATACTTTGGTGACGTCAGGGGACCAATCGCATGCCCATACATGAGGGTTAGCGTATATAGCGCTAACACGTCCCCGCAGCACCCTACCTCATACCGCAACATGAAGGAATTGACCGCAGCCAATTGCATAGACCGTCGATGAATTCAACGGCGGACCACAGTCCTACACACCGCTGACGCGTTCAGTCGGTGGACTTTGATCCTCTTTTGGGGACTACGATCCTACACACCGCTAGCGAGCTAAGTCGGTGGATCGCAGTCGATCATAGCCCTACACACCGCTGAGGAACTCAGTCAGTGGACTATGATCTTCTTTTGGGGACTACGATCCTACACACCGCTGTTAAGCTCAGTCGGTGGATCGCAGCAGACCATAGCCCTAAACACCACTGACGAGCTCAGTCGGTGGACTATGGCCTTCCTCGTGGCCTGTAGCCCTACACACCGCTGATGCGTCCAGTCGGTGGACTACAACCCATGAGGCCCACGTGGTGGACTACAGCCCTACACACCGCTGATGAGCTCAGTCGGTGGACTGCAGCCTATGTTAACCAATTTGACCGCAGCCAACATTGGGGAGTCATGCATATCTATAACGTAGAAAGCACATGCAATTCACATTATCACGTTGGGGGAGGCGAGAAAACGTATAAAGAAGCCTATGTGTGGTCATCCACTTACTAGGAAATATCCTAAGGGTTCATGCAACTTTCACCTAGGTCAACGGGGTACCAATTTAACTAGCCTGCAATACACAAGACTCTTTTATCCTACGAACGGTACCCGAAACATCAAACTAGACTTAGACACGATAAACGAGTCCGTCGGGACACCACGGGGGTCGGGGAACATCAAACGGGGAAGGCAACATCCCACGGTGGGAAAAATCCAACGGGTGGAGGGCCACCCGCCGGCGACGAGTATCCGGGCAGCGGGTGCCCATCGGGCAGTCGTCTGCCCGCCGACAGCACGCTGCCGGCGACGTCAAATCGGGCAGCGGGTAGGTGACGGGTCCCCCTACCCCCACCTACCCCCACTGACTCTTTTTCAATATATTGGTCACGGGATCTCTTGTGGAATCCGGAGCCATGCTTAGACACTTTTAAACACAATTGACGATACCATGTAGTCAAATAATGGATCAAAACCACGAATCATATTGAACATGTCCTAACATGACTTCTAAACATAAACAAGACCCGAACATGCAAAATCCCACCCGAATATACCTCACAATACGAAATTCCCAATTCATCCTAGGGCTCTAATCATATTCAAATCATCAAAATCATAATTTATCTTTAAAATCAAGAACATCAAGATTTTTCAAGAATATCACACAATCATCAAGATTCTCTCATATTCATCAAGATTATCAAGATCAACACATAAAATCATCTCATCAATCATCAAGATTATATCATCATTATCATAACGATTTATCAAGACACTAGCATAGAGAAGAAGCCAAAGAAGGAGATTATAGCGAAGAAAATAGGTTTTGTTGAGACATGGGTTACTTCTTAGCCTTAATCAGAATCCTAGGCTACTAAGGTTCTTCTCTAAGATTTTCATCCGATTGATCTCCCTAGGTTTGGTGGTGGGGAATCTCCCGGAAATATTTTCGTGTAATATAACTATGGGTGGTGTGGGTTCTAAATGCTTTCTAATCCTCTATTTATAGAATCAGGAATCCTAATCATAATCTGAATAGTAATGACCTACTTTCTTTATTCCCAATAGATATATAGGTCTAGGATTCCTAATTAGAGTCTGACTAGTAAAAGATTTACTCTCTTTATTCCTAATAGGCTTAAAGCTCTAGTTTAGGCAAGGGTCCACAATCCATGGTGGACCACATTAATTAATTAAAGGGAATCCAAATCAAATTAAGTCCTTTTTAATTATTATTATCGGAATTAATTAAATAAATAATTCGGGATTAAAGGCTGTAACACGGGGTGTTACACCCCCCCCCCCCCCCTTACAAGAAGCTTCGACCCCGAAGCTTAGAAATTATTTTTGGGTAAAGAGCCCGAATTAGTATAATGGTACATAAGGAGTGTATTATACGGGAGATATGCACATATAAATTTACTGGGTTTAAGCCTAACTATTGTGCTAGCAGAATGCACCAAATAACAAGGTTACGGATATGCAATTCACATTATGTTAATTTTACGGATGACTAATAACATAACATAGACGGCATGCTCATTGCTTAATTATTTCATAATGATTTAACATATAGGATCATAAGTTGCACAAAACATATATTTTTTTTTTTGTACCTAAATGAGAGGCAAATGCCATGCGGGTGCAGATTCGGATAGCCACATAATTATTATAAAGCACATATGCACATATATCAACACAGGCGAACCCTATTTACGAATGCATGCAAATATTTAATATATAGTGTAGCATGCCGTGAGCCAAGATGCCATATATGTAGGATCTATGCCTAATCATTGTGCAAGGTGGACTATACCAAATACTCACAGTTACGAAATAACAAGCCTAACACGTATGATAATTAATTATTATGTTATATGCGGAACCTGCAAGTTGTCATGCCTATATGTGTACAGTCGTAGTCATGCTAAATATGCAATTTCTTAGGTCTATAGGCATAGAGTATGAGGGCATGTCAACCTATTTCGAGTCTTAAATAATAACTAGTCCTATGGAATCATAAAGCACATATACGTATTATTTCACATGTTAAATTAGTGCATGATTAACAATTTCACGTACTCAACATCGTGGTATAACCAAACATTTGTCATATAAATTCAGGAAGGTCATAAATTATATAACAATTATTCAAATAGGGAAAATCAGATTTTGAGAAAAAGATTGTAAGTAATTAGGAGGAAGGTTCTTGCTTCTTATGGGGTAAATAAATTCTGGGGAGATAGTAGGATTATGATCTTTATTTTGCATATCATGGATAATAGTGGGTGATCACATAACTAGTATTGGCACTTATATGCAGGTTGCTTGTAATTAATACTATTGTATTTATGCATAGTGGGATGCCTTATAACATATAGTTTTGCCTATCATGCTTTGTATATATACATGAATGCGTGTAAGTGTGTGTTTGGACATAAATATGCGAACTATGTGCATTACATATGAAAATATAAATTTCCACCTATAATTGGAACATGCAATTCGTATGCAAATATTCTTTAATAATTATGAGTAAAATGGCATATATCCTCAAATACTAAAAGGTTTATCTGGAGAAATCTTGACAGAATTTGATCACACAAGTACTTAGGAAAATTAGTTTTATCTCGGTGGTAAACAAATTTTAGGTAGGCATAAATCTTACCTCTAGAAGCCCATAATACCTAAACAATTTAGAATTGAAGACCCCTGATTGCTAATTCCTAAATCAATTGATGACCTGATGATGAGGCTAAAGTTTTTAATTATTTAGGGAAGGTAGGAGAGGTAACAGGGAGGTCATGCGAGGGAGAAAAGTAGAATTTGATCTATCTCAGGATATGTGTATATATATATATATATATATATATATATATATATATATATATATATATATATATATATATATATATAAGAGTAGTGTAATTTGTACGGAATGATATTTTAGGGTTAGGATATGCTAAGTGCAAACTCATGGATGCATATAAGATTATCATAGCTTGGGTGCATGTGTATGGTTTGTGGCTAGGGATATTATTGTATATAATATGACTGTAACAATTTATATGAATACGTATGAATAAGGGAGGATGTTCTATAGGCTCACAAGTTATATATATATATATATATATATATATATATATATATATATATATATATATATATATATATATATATATAGGGACGTACCGTATATGACGCAACCACGGAAGATTTAGGATTTAGGCAAGGCGATTAGGGTTAGACTGTAATAATAATGAAAATAATAATAATAATAATAATAATAATAATAATAATAATAATAATAATAATTTGCATGTAAGTGTAGCATACAAATGTAATTGGGATTCACTACATACTTTAGGAACGTATATTTTTATATATATAATAGAAGTTTAGGGGGATATATTTGGAATAGTAGTGATATACCTATTCATGTATAAAGGTTTGTTTAGGGGGTCCTTATCTTAGAGGTCAAGGGTTCTAAACAAGGCATTTAGAAGCTTGTGGTCTATTATGCAACATGGACCAAGGTCTAGAGGGATAGTTTTAAGATAGTTTGGGGACACAATATATTTTTCCAAGGATAATTTCTAGATGACCACTTGGTTTAGGTTCCTCGGATTTCTCCCGGTCTCACTCGGATTGTCTTTCGGGTCAAAACTTAATGTGCAAGGTACCCGAGGATTTAGATTTCTAGAAATAGAATTAGTCCCTATAATTTCTATGTAATTTATAAACAAATCAATTAGAAAGATAATTCGACTTTTATGTTCAAGCATTAGATTGTTATTTAAATGTTAAACACATAAGAAGTATCAAGGAAGACACACAAATGCACAATGGATCAATAAAATGAGAAGTCAAGAAAACATACCGTACCAGTGGGCGCGAGGTGGGCAGTCGACCGCCTGTCAAGTTCCCACTGTTTCGCGGCAATGGGCACGTGGTGGGTGGTCGACCTCCTGCCAAGGCCCCACTGGAATGTGACGGTCAAGAAGGAATCACTTCGGGAAAGTCCCGAGAATGCACAGATTTAAGTCCAAACAATTCTATACTCATATGAACAATAAAAGGGACTTAAATGCATGAAAAATCTTAAGAAATCACATTATTATGACACTAACAAGGAACACGGGAGACATTCAACAACGAGATATCATAAGGATCGCACACCCCATTCTCCCCCTTCTTAACTAAAGCTACGTTCCCACAATTTTCCTCCATGCAAACTTATGTAAGCACTTATCGAGCTATTAGTAAGTTAATTATCAAAGTAATTGGTCAATTATGATTAGGAAAAGGGAGCTATTATATGCCAAATAAAATTACCAATTACAAGTTACAAAATACTTATCAAATAATAGATATCTAAATAACGCACGTTTGATCAAATAGTTAAGCAACAATATGCAATTCCTGACTCGGTTTAATAACAATTCAATTAGGAACATAATCCAACTTTCATGTTCAAGCAAATAAACAAGTATGATATTTAAACAAAATCGACAGTTTATCAAGTTTTAGTATGTCATAGTAATCAAAGAGTGATATGCAACAAGGCGGGTAATAGTATGCAAGGATGTCACAACTTTTTAGGGCAAGCATAAGGAATGACGAACAAGTATGTGAGCAAAAGCATAAACTCACAATCTCACCGCGCGTCCTAAGATCCCTATATCCTAAGTTCCTAAACATCTGAAGTTTAAGCTTAACATTCTAAAGTTCAAGCCTAATGTCTTAACATTCTAAACTTAAAGCCGAAATTTTTAAAACTTTTCAATCTTATAATATGAAAGCAATTCTATTAAATAAATCCCAATGGAGCATTCTAAACATAAGGTCTGGGGTGTTATGCCACATCTGAGCTGGAGAACTCAGATGCAAAGGCTATGCTACTAACTATCCTCAAATATTACATCATCAAGGCACGTAGGCCGAAAGGAAAGACTAACTATCTTTGCCGAGGTCCTCTAGCGCACTCCGGTAGCTAATCATCTGTGCCTGAAAGCCAAATATATCTATTCAGCGAATGATGCTGGTAACCCACTCTAACGCGTTAAAATACAATATAGGTAAATATATATACATAGATATAGGAAAAACCATTTTGAAGAAGGAAGTTATATACTTAGGAGACTCTAGCTTTAAAACCAGGATTAGACTCGACAGATAGGGATAAGCACATTCAACTATGATAATCAATTATATAGAGACAACATCATATATATATATATGTGTATCTAAGGTCACAGATTACTTTCATGTCATTCACATCATCATTCAATCAATATCTTTGTCACACAAGCATACTTTGCTTGGCGTCAGGGGACCAATCGCATGCCCATACATGAGGGTTAACATATGTAGCGCTAACATGGCCCCGCAGCACCCTACCTCATACCGTAGCATGAAGGAATTGACCGCAGCCAATTGCATAAACCGTCGATGAATTCAACAGCGGACCACAGTCCTACACACCGCTGACGCGTTCAGTCGGTGGACTATGATCCTCTTTTGGGGACTACGATCCTACACACCGCTGACGAGCTCAGTCGGTGGGTCGCAGTCGATCATAGCCTTACACACCGCTGAGGAACTCAGTCGGTGGACTATGATCTTCTTTTGGGGACTACGATCCTACACACCGCTGTCAAGCTCAGTCGGTGGATCGCAGTCGACCATAGCCGTACACACCGCTGACGAGCTCAGTCGGTGGACTATGGCCTTCCTTGTGACCTGTAGCCCTACACACCGCTGACGCGTCCAGTCGGTGGACTACAAACCATGAGGCCCACATGGTGGACTGCAGCCCTACACACCGCTGACGAGCTCAGTCGGTGGACTGCAGCCTATGTAAACCAATTTGACCGCAGCCAACATTGGGGAGTCATGCACATCTGTCACGTAGAAAGCGCATGCAATTCACATTATCACATTGGGGGAGGGGAGAAAACGTATAAAGAATCCTATGTGTGGTCATCCACGTACTAGGAAATATCCTAAGGGTTCATGCAACTTTCACTTAGGTCAACGGGTACCAATTAAACTAGCCTGCAATACACAAGACTCTTTTATCCTACGAACAATACCCGAAACATCAAACTAGACTTAGGCACGATAAACGGAGTCTGTCGGGACACCACTGGGGTTGGGGAACATCAAACGGGGAAGCCAACATCCCAAGGTGGGAAAAATCCAGCGGGTGGAGGGCCACCCGCCGGCGACGAGTCTCCGGGCAGCGGGTGCCCAGCGGGCAGTCGTCTGCTCGCTGCCGGGGACGTCAATTCTGGCAGCGGGTAGGTGGTGGGTCCCCCTACCCCCACTGACTCTTTTTCAATATATTGGTCCCGGGATCTCTTTTGGAACCCGTAGCATGTTTAGAAACTTTTAAACACAAATGACGACACCATGTAGTCAAATAATGGATCAAAACCACGAATCATATTGAACATGTCCTAACATGACTTTTAAACATAAACAACATCCGAACATGCGAAATTCCACTCGAATATACCATGGATATCACAATACGAAATTTCCAATTCATCCTAGGGCTCTAATCATTTTCAAATCATCAAAATCATAGTTTATCTTTAAAATCAAGAACATCAATATTTATCAAGAATATCACATAATCATCAAGATTCTATCATAATTATCAAGATTATAAAGATCATATCAACACATAAAATCATCTCATCAATCATCAAGATTATATCATTATTGTCATAACGATTTATCAAGACACTAGCATAGAGAAGAAGCCAAAGAAGGAGATTATAGCGAAGAAAATAGGTTTTGTTGAGACATGGGTTACCTCTTAGCCTTAATCAAAATCCTTGGCTACTAAGGTTCTTCTCTAAGATTTTCATCCGATTGATCTCCCTAGGTTTGGTGGTAGGGAATCTCCCGGGAATATTTTCGTGTAATATAACTATAGGTGGTGTGTGTTCTAAATGCTTTCTAATCCTCTATTTATAGAATTAGGAATCCTAATCATAATCTGAATAGTAAATGCCTACTTTCTTTATTCCCTGTATATATATAGATCTAGGATTCCTAATTATAGTCTGACTAGTAAAAGATTTACTCTCTT
The DNA here is from genome assembly GCF_001879475.1 of Ipomoea nil. Lineage (NCBI taxonomy): Eukaryota > Viridiplantae > Streptophyta > Magnoliopsida > Solanales > Convolvulaceae > Ipomoea > Ipomoea nil. The sequence continues at coordinate 670,924 of NW_017619219.1, forward strand.
TATTCCTAATAGGCTTAAGATTGTAGTTTAGGCAAGGGTCCACAATCCATGGTGGACTACATTAATTAATTAAAGGGAATCCTAATCAAATTAAGTCCTTTTTAATTATTATTAACGGAATTAATTAAATAAATAATTCGGGATTAAAGGCCGTAACACGGGGTGTTACATCACAATTGGCCGAACCTAGTGAGGCTTTACAAGAACCGTTCAGCTCTCGGTTTACTAGGCTTCCTCTTGGTATAGAGCATCGTTAAGCCACTATAGTCCTAAGAGGCATTTTATCAAAACTTAGTCTTCACCTCATTCCTAATTTAGGCTTTTCGGATCTTAAAGCTTGGAAATGCAATTGGCTTGGAGCTTCTAGGGATCTAGCAATCTCTTGCCTAGATCACTTGCTTCGAACTATCCAAGGAGTTGGCCGGACTCCACAAGATGCATACAAAACACTCAATTACAACAAGATTTAAACACAATTGCAATATCTAACCTAATTAGGGATTATATATCACACTAACATCATGCTCAAAATTCACAATTCAATTCCTAACAAGAATCTAGCCACTCATCGTAGCTAGGCAAATTCACATTGCATCAAGGATCAACAAAGCAATTAATGGTAGAAAGCAAGTAAAAGTACCAAAACTTGATTGCAAATGAGATTCACTCCTACAATTTCTCCTAGATGGGAATATTGTCAAGTTTCCTTCTCCAAGAGTTCTTTAATCAGTGCACGAGGGCTAGAGAGAACCTAGAGCTCCCAAATTGGGAAATTGAAATGTATCTAATCTCTAAAAATGGCGGGACTCCCAATCTAAGTCTAATCTAGGCCTTTAAATAGAGTTTCCCCTCCAATTGCATCTCAACCGTGCGCTGCCTCCAATCCACGAGCCCCCACGCTCGTGGATTGTTCACTTATGCCGTTTCTCGCTCAGCTCCACGAACGTGGATAGGACTCCACATTCTCATTTGTCGCCATGATACCTACAATTTCTCAACAAAAGGACACATTCTCCATGATTACTCAAGTTAAAACAATGCATTTTATCTCACCACACTCTCCAAAGAATATTCACACAACACCCCCCTTTCTATTCTCTCTCTTTTTTTCTCGAATTTCAGATTTTTTTTTTTCGAAATTTTTACATGGTCTCCCTTTTTTTTTTTTTTTTTATCAATTTTCTCACAAAAATATCACAAAATTGACCAATCATTATATCAAATTCATCAAGTCAAAGCAATGCATATTCATGGTAAAAAAGTTAACTTCATCTTCTCCAATTCAACAATGTGGGTGTGTGCAATTTCAAGCAAAAAGTGGTGTGGCATGTGAACAAATTCCATAAATATTCATCCTAGAGAACATGTATCAATGCAATTCTATAATCAATTTCACACAAACAAGTACTTATCATCAAACCCATTTGAAAATCCCCAATACAAAACCTAGGGTTCATCCGAGTATTTCACATTCACAAATCATAGCATCAATCCACAAATTTCCAATAACACAATGTTCTATCATGCAAAACTAGTCAATTTTCACAAATTTCAAGTATCAATGTTCATAGCATAATGTAGACTAGCATTCAAAAATTTGGAAAGAGAAAGCTTGAAGAACATGTTAATGGAAGATTGTACATTGAAGCTTTTACCTCCTTTGATGGTGTTCCCTACAAGAGTTTGGCCTTTGAAGCTCTTAAAGATGGAAGAAAATAGCAAGAACAATGGTTACCTTTCGTGGGCGAGAGTTTTTTCATGGATGGGAGTGGAAGAATGAAGTGGGGGATTTAAATAGAATAGCAAAACCGTGTAGGGTTCTGGGACCGATCCACGCAGCCCCACGTGCGTGGGTTGGCTCGTGGGACCTTCTTGAATTTTCTGGGACCGATCCACACAACCCCATGTGCATGGATTGGGTTCATGGATCCTTCTGGATTTTTTTGGAACTGATCTATGCAGCCCCACATGCGTGGTTTGGTCCCGTGGATTGGGAACAGTCATTTTCCAGAATTGATGTGCCTTCTTTCTTGGTCCTATCTCATTCAACTCCCCAACCTTTTTGGTCAATTTTCCATGATTTTACCAACAAGAAACTCTTGCAAAATTAGTTCCCACTACACAAAAAAAAAAAAAAAAAAAAAAAGACAACAATGACAAAACCAACATATTTACAAGAAATCTTGGGTTGCCTCCCAAGAAGCGCCACGTTTTACGTCTTTGGCTAGACGAGACCTTCTTCTTTTTCAATTTCCTTCAAAACCATTGGACACTTAGGTGCCCATGATAACTTCTCCATTTCCCACCATTGTTTGGTCTTAGCCTTAGCCTTGACCTACTTCTTTGAAACATTAACACCTTCATTTTGCATTTTGGCCATTTCAAACCTGGCCTTCTCCCCATTAAATCTTAGGGTCAAATCACTCGTGCCAACATCAATGAGGGCACGTAAAGTTGCCAAAAAGGGTCTCCCTAGAATCAATGGGACATCATTCTCATCCCCAACATCTATGACCACAAAATCTACCGGTACGAGGTACTCCCCTACCTTCATAAACACATCATCCGCTATTCCTTTGGGGTGCCTTACGGACCCATTGGCTAAGCGAATGGTGAGTCGGGTTTGGGAGATTTTGACAATTTCAATCGGTCAAAAACACAAGAAGGCATAACATTTATCGAAGCTTCGAGATTGGCCAACACGTTTTCAAATTCACAATCTTTGATGGAGCATGGAACAACAAATTCGTCGGGGTCTCCCATTTTGATTGGGTACCCTGTGTGGATCACGACCAATAACTCATTGCTTAAATAAACTTGTGGCATACTATTTTCTTCCTTATTCTCAATATGTTTCAAATGATAAGCACAATGAAATTTTTGAAGAAAAGTGTTTACCTTCCCTTTTCTTTCCCATGTGTTCATGTGAATCATCTTTGTTGAGGGTGTTGGTGGTTGGTTTTTTGGTGGAACCACTTCATTCTTTTGAACTTTGAGGGCACAAGGGGTGTCCTCTCCTTTTTTCTTCCTTGCTAGACCACAAGAGGTGGTCTCTATGTCTTTCACTTTTTGAACACAAGAGGTGGTCTTCTCATTAACCTTCTCCATAGCATCTCTCTTATCTTCCTCATTACTCAAGAACATCACGGCATTCACCCTCTCCTTAGGGTTATTCTCGGTGACAGGTGATTCTTCAAGATGGTTGGATGCTGATGCATTCATAGGGAAAACTTACCATAAATGCAGACATCATAAGCAGTAAAAGGAAAATCTGAAGGAAGCCAAGCTATTTATAGTAATCCTTCTTGTTTATTTTTGATTCAGTTTTTTTAAAGTTGTTTTGAAGTTCCTATTTTTTTGGTTATGAACGTTAAGTAACGTTAGACCTTCAGTATATATAGCTTTAGACAAATCTGAAGGAGATCATCGGATTTGAATTTGAAAGAATTGTCTTATGACATTTGGGAGAGGAAGATCTCTAAAACTCTTCATTTTATTTCTGTCTTTTCTGGTTTCCTTTGCTGTCTCTACAACCATAGGGAAATCAAGAGCACCCGTTCCTTCGGCTCGCCCAGTGACGCGTTCACCGATTCCCGAGTGCATAACAAATTTGGTATCAGAGCCCGACGCCATGGGCGAGAACTTAGCAGACTCTCTCAAGGCTCTCTAGGCCACTGTTGCCGCTCTGCAGACTGACCGCAAGGAAGATCGCGCTGCTATGAAGGCAGACCGCGTCGAGGTCCGTCAATTGCTCTGGCAGCTGCTGTCCAGGAAGGCTCCGGCGGCTAACGACTCCAGCAGCCATGAGGGCCCATCTGCCCCACCTCCGACTGATACCGCACCCGCACGCCCGACACCCACCATCACCACCGCTACTCCCCAATTCGCCCGGCTGGAATTTCCCCGCTACGATGGCCGGGAGGACCCAACCGGTTGGTTGCACCAGTGTGAGCAGTTCTTTAGGGCCCAGGGCACGCCGACGGTAGAGTTCGTAAGCATGGCCGCCCTCCACCTGACGGGGGTGGCGCGAATGTGGCATTCCCATCTGGAGATGGAGGAGCCAGCGTTCTCGTGGCCCCAATTCAAACACCGCTGCTTCCTACGTTTCAGCCCTGGCCTCCGGGGCAACGCGTTGGGTAATCTGGCCAAGCTCAACCAAGGCGGGTGTCCGGTGGATGATTTCAACGACGAATTCTAAGAGGTGTTGGAGCGCACTTCGGCGATTCGGTCCGACCAAGAGGTCGACCTTTACACGGCTGGGCTTGATGAGTGGTTGAGGATAGATGTTGAAATCGCGCGTCCGATGAACTTAGACGTGGCTATGAACCTTGCCCGGACCTACGCACGACGGCAGCACTATCTCGCTGCCACTGCCCAACCATCTCGCTCCTTATTTTTTTTTATCCTTTTGCAGGTAGCTCGTCGCGACCAGCAGCTTCACGGCCCAACCAGTACACGACGCGGCAGACTCACCCATCCCAGTCGGCGGCATCGGCAACGAGTTCGGTCGGCAGTCATTCCGTCGCAACCCCCAGGCCGGCGGCCTCCCAGTCGCGATCCTCTGGCGCGACGCGAAGTGCGGCGTCCTCCAGTCTACCCCCTGAATGTCGCCTATCCCGTCACGAGTATCAACAGCGGAGATCGCAGGTTCTTTGCTTCCACCGCGATGAAGATTGGTCTCCAACGCACAACTGCCGCCATCTCTTCTTGTTGGTGATTGACGATAGTTCCCCGCCAACGATCGACGAAGAGGGAGAAGCCATCGCGTACGAAACAGAGAACCCAGAGATCTCGTTGCACGCGATCTCGGGAACACGGAGTGGAAATACTATGCGCGTGAATCTGAGATTAACTAATGCTCCAATTACAGCCCTAATTGACTCAGGGAGCATGCATAGCTTTGTGGACTCTCGCAAGGCAAATAAATTTGACTTGCCAATTCGTGGGTGCCCGTATTTACAGGTCGCGGTCGCCAACGGCGAAAGAATTACTGGGCTTGGCATTTGCGATAACGTTTCGCTTCAGAAAGATGAACATTATTTTCCTGTTAATTTATATTTTATTCCGTTAGAAGGGTTTGAAATTGTATTAGGGGTAAATTGGTTGCGCACATTGGGTGCAATTCTTTGGGATTTTACCGCGCTTACCATGACTTTTACGTATGCTGGCATGCCCGTAACGTGGCAAGGGGAATTAGTTTCGCCAAGCCACTTACTAAATGCCATACTACCCCAGGTGAGCAGCGGTAATGCTCTGGAACACATTTTAACTGATTACTCTGACCATTTTCAGGAACCTACGACATTACCGCCCACTCGTCAGTGTAATCATCGCATTACATTGGTTACGGGCGCCGACCCGATAGCCGTTCGACCCTACCGCTACCCCCAGGCGCAGAAGGATGAAATTGAGCGTCAGTGTAATTCCATGTTGGAGTTAGGAATTATACGGCCTAGTCATTCGCCGTATTCTTCCCCGGTTTTGTTAGTGCTCAAACAAGATCGGACGTGGCGATTTTGTATCGACTACAGGGAATTAAACGCTAAAACTATTAAAGACAAGTTTCCGATTCCCGTAATCGACAAGTTATAAGATGAATTGCATAGTACTCACTTCTTTACGAAGTTGGACTTACGGTCCGGGTATCATCAAATTCGTATGCACCCAGAAGATGTCGAAAAAAACAGCATTTCGGACGCGCCACAGCCATTTTGAATTTATGGTGATGCCTTTTGGTCTCTGCAATGCACCGTCGACATTCCAGGCTCTCATGAATGAGGTTTTTCATTCCGCCCTTCATAAATTTGTTTTAGTTTTCTTTGACGATATTTTAATTTATAGCAGGTCTTGGGCGGAACATATCGCCCATGTACGGACAGTGTTGGACCTCCTCCGTCGTCATCAATTGTTGGTTAAGAAATCCAAATTTACCATAAACGCAGACATCATAAGCAGTAAAAGGAAAATCTGAAGGAAGCCAAGCTATTTATAGTAATCCTTCTTGTTTATTTTTGATTCAGTTTTTTTAAAGTTGTTTTGAAGTTCCTATTTTTTTGGTTATGAACGTTAAGTAACGTTAGACCTTCAGTATATATAGCTTTAGACAAATCTGAAGGAGATCATCGAATTTGAATTTGAAATAATTGTCTTATGACATTTGGGAGAGGAAGATCTCTAAAACTCTTCATTTTATTTATGTCTTTTCTGGTTTCCTTTGCTGTCTCTACAACCATAGGGAAATCAAGAGCACCCGTTCCCTCGGCTCGCCCAGTGACGCGTTCACAGATTCCCGAGCGCATAACAAATGCTCAAGACGACAACCATTTTAGATCGTGGGCGCAACTACACAAAGAATTCATGAACAAGTTCTTCCCTTTGACAAAGACCAAGAAAGTAGGCAAGCAAGTATAAGAATTTAAGCAAGGGTGATTGAGGAACTTAAGAGAGGCTTGGGGGAGATTCAAGTTGTTGAAACGTCAATGTCCCCGGCAATGGCGCCATTTTGATAAGGTTTTTGTTTATTTTTCCTTTTATGATTTGTGTGTCAAAAGATTTGTGAGATCACTTCTCGGATTGTTATCGTTCTCAAGTATGGAAAATTGGAAGGCATGGGATAGATATTGTATCAATGAACGGGAATCATGCTAGTCAAATACATGTTCACAAAAGCATTGGATGCAAAGAGTCGAGGTTGTAATATGCAACCAAAAACAATTATTGTAATTCAATTAAAAGAAAGTAGGACTGAATTGCTCATCTCTTACAAGATGCTTCTAGTATCCTAAGCTTTAGGTTATGCCATTGCAATTAGCCAAACCTAGTGAGGCTTTACAAGAACCGTTCACCTCTCGGCTTACTAGGCTTCCATTTGGTATAGAGCACCGTTAAGTGACTATAGTCCTATGAGACATTCTATCGAACATCTACTCTTCACCTCATTCCTAGTTTAGGCCTTTCTGATCTTAAAGCTAGGAAATGCAATTGGCTTGGAGCTTCAAGGGATCTAGCAATCTCTTGCCTAGATCACTTGCTTTGAACTATCCAAGGAGTTGGCCAGACTCCACAAGATGCATACAAAATACTCAATTACAACAAGATTCAAACACGATTGTAGTATCTAACCTAATTAGATATCACACTAGCATCATGCTCAAGATTCACAATTCAATTCCTAACACGATTCTAGCCACTCATTATAGCTAGGCAAATCCACATTGCATCAAAGATCAACAAAGCAATTAAAGGTAGAAAGCAAGTAAACGTACCAAAACTTGATTGCAAATGAGATTCACTTCTACAATTGCTCCTAGATGGGAAGAGTGTCAAGCTTCCTTCTCCAAGAGTTCTTTAATCTATGCAAGAGGGCTAGAGAGAACGTAACCTAGAGCTCCTAAATTGGGAAATTGAAATGTATCTAATCTCTAAAAATGGCGGAACTCCCTATCTAAGTCTAATCTAGGCCTTTAAATAGCTTTTCCCCTCCAATTCCATCTCAACCGTGCGCTGCCTCCAATCCACGAGCCCCCACACTCGTGGATTGTTCACTTATGTCATTTCTCACTCAGCTCCACAAACGTGGATAGGACTCGTGGGTTTTTTTTCTTCCAAACCACGAAGGTCCACGCTCGTGGATAGGTCTCGTGGGAACTTCTGTCTCCAATCCACGAGCGTGCCATGCTTGTGGATCTGCCTCGTGGAGTCTTCTGTTTCCCATCCACGAGGCTCCACGAGCGTGGATTGTCCTCTAAACTGCTCTAGTTTGCTCTTGGCTCGGGTTGCTCCGGTTCATGCCATATGTCTTCCTTTTAAGCTTAAATCCTCACACAATCATAAAAATACATTGTTTGGTGGAGTTTTGCAGCACATTAGCACATTCGAGCATAATTAACCTTAATCAAGCACAAAGGATAGCAATTTAGTACAAAGCACCCCCTTAAAGACCCTTAAATATGAGTGTCTTTGGCATATCGTGTTACTTTCAATTGCATATTATATTCTGTTGTTTTCAAAAAATTGCATATTATAATTATGTGTTGTTGGAGAGTTTTCATTGGATTCTAATAGTTATCAACCAAGGAGATTGATTATTTAATTTGTTAAATCCGCTTGGCCATTGCATTAACAATGAAGATTTGAAACATGTTGTAGATATGTAACGGATATTGATATAGTGCGTTTCAAATGGGCAAATTGCATATCAAGTCATATATAGTAAGAATACATTTGATGAGAAATTTGTGAATTATTCAGTTTTTTATTGAGTCTTTCATTAACACCATTTATGGTGTCCAACTATGGATGCATGGAGTTTAGATTAAGTGAATTGTTGTTTATTTTGAAATATTTGACTTATTAATATGACTTTTGTTTTGGTTATTTACTTTTGTATTTATGGTGTTTGGATAAACTATTTCATATGTGTAACACGCAAATAAGTTAAATACCATTGTGAAAAATCATTGTTATTGATTATAATGACAACGGTTTTAAATCATTGGTAAAATATTAAATCCCAACAAAAACAACAAATATATGACAACGGGAAAAAATCATTGTCTTTAACGAAAAAGACAACTCCGTTGCGAAAGTCTTCAACTACGCCTTCATCAAAAATAGTTTATTCCCTTAAAAGATAACACTAATAAACCATTTCCTCACCGTTGTCTTTATGTAGAAGTCTTCAATGACACCTTCATAAACAAAAGTTTTTCCTCTTAAAAGACAACGGTGCAAAACATTTTGTCTTTAACGAAAAAAGAACAACGATTTATATAAACCGTTGTCTTTGAACGGAGGTCTTCAACAACACCTTCATCAACAACAATTTTTTCCCTAAAAGATAACAGTGCAAAACAATTGTCTTTATTGACAAAGACAACAATTCTAAACTGTTATTTTTGAGCAAGAGTCTTTAACAACAATTTAATAAACAATAGTTTTTTCCCTAAAAGATAATAATGCAAAATCGTTTTCTTTAATGACAAAGACCACGGTTCTAAACCGTTATCTTTGAGCAAGGTTCTGTAACAACAGTTTCATCAACAATAGTTTTTTTTTTTTCCTAAAAGACAATGGTGAAAAACCGTTGTCTTTTGTTTTAAACCGTTGTCTTTTAGCAGTAGTGTTTTAACAATACTTTCATATTCTCAAAAAAAAAAAAAAAAAAAAAAGACAATACTTTCATTAACAATAATTTTTTAGCATTTAAAAATAATGATTTTTCACCGTTATCTATATGTATTTTTTGTAATATTATTTTCTCGTATCTATTTTTTTTTCCTTATGAAGTATTGGTAGAATATTAGAACCACTAGCTATGTTATACATATTTTTATAGTTAAGAGTATAGCACATATTGAAATGGCAAAAGTATCTTAGTTATTAATGACTTCTTATTTATCCCGCATTAGTTTTTTTTTTTCTTTCTAATAATACTAAGTTTACATCTTGATTTGACATTTTTAATTGACCTTTTTACACACACACACACACACACACACACACACACACACACACACACACACACACACACACACATATATATATATATATATATATATATATATTGAATGCTACTGACTCTATTACATTGTAATATATGAGAGACGTCACTACATCCAATCTGAACACAAGGTGCTTCGCTATACATATATATTTGATTATTAAGTAATTAAAAAATCATGAGCAACCAAGATGTAATATCCTTTCTAAATTTACTTTTTTTTTTTAAAGGTAAATTATGACACACATAAAAAAGTTAAAAGGATAAAAAGAGTGTTAGAAATAAAGGTACGTGTAATTACGTTTTGATGATACAAATTAAGTGTAACAAATTAAGAAATTACAACTCGCAATTTTAATTATATTAATTTATAATTTTCTGCATAGCCAAAAGATAGTCAGCAAGGATCATCCAAGGGTTCAAACATTGCAAAAGTTTAAAGTACATGGAAAATACAGAAAATCATAGATGAAGACAAAGAGTTAAACAAAGAAAGTCTTCAAAAGCTAGCTATCTTAAAAAGTAAGCAGGGAAGACATGAAATTGGTTGATAGAGATGTGAAACCAAAAGAGAGATAAAGGCTGTAGAGAGATGAAGAAGATAAAAAGAAGTAAGAAGATAATAAGTCTGATCTAACAGAGAGATATATGTATGGCAGAGAAATGAGATCTAAGAATTGAAGTTGATAAAAGTAAAACAAGCAAAGATATTGTCTAAGATAAACAATGGAATAAACAATCTTAGAGACAAACAAAATGATTCCTAAGACAAAGTAATGATTCATAGGACTAATTGGTTGTTGACATGTAGATTAAGGCAGATATTTACTAGATATGGCAAGTTTCATTGGGAAAAGAAAAAAAATATGGAGCAATTGGCAAGAAACAACTGCGTAGTCTACCTAATGTGAGACCAAATTGACAATATTATATTCAAGCTAAGAATCAATATCCAATCAGTAAAGATTAAATTTGAATTTATCTCATTTTCAACGAACAAATTAAAACATATGTATAAATAGAACTGAAGGTTGAGCATATATAATATAGAAGAGATGACACAAATTGAAAATCAAGTTAAACAACACTATGGGGCGTTTGATTGAATGTAATTGAGTTGTAATTGAATTGTAATTCAATGAAGGTCTCAATTACATTGTTTAGTTGGAAGGGATTTCAATTTCCTCTTTTTGTTGAATTACAATTCATGGGTATTCCCATGAATTGCAATTCAATGCTTGTGGGAAAGGGAAAAATATAGAAAAAATGACAAGAGTATCCTGGGCGATTATTATTATTATTATTATTATTATTATTATTATTATTATTATTATTACTTAAGGACATTTTAGTCTTTATACCACTTTTTTTTTACTCATTCCTAATAATTTTATTCCTCCTTACCAAACAATGTAATTTGAATTCCTACATTATGCTTTTGCCACCGAATTACAATTCATGTCCTTTCTTAATTCCTTCCTCCCAGCCAAAAAATGAATACAAGGAGAGAGTAATTTCTAAGTGCTTACATAGAAGACTCTAGCAAAGTTACAAGGATATGCATAGATTTTGAGTCTGGATCTAGTCAAAGGAAGTACAATTTTTGTTGTAGATTGAAAAGGGGATACTCCTACTGTGAAGTAGGAAGAGCTTGAATAAAAAGTACTGGTGAAATTTGTAAAAAGATAACAAATTTGAGGTTGGCTTTGGGGTAGTTGGTAAATAGCTATTAGCTGATAGCTGTTAACTGTTGGGTTAGTGGATTTGACTAGTTAATATCATTAGTCGATTGTAGAAAAGTGTTTGGTAAATTAGTTATTAGTTGATAGCTGATTACATACAAAATGACTTTCTCAAAAAACAGATCGAAACAAATATTTTGAGCAGTTTTTTGAATTTTAGCATTTTGAATTAATAAGTTATTACAAAAAGTTAATTAATCAAACAATCAAAATGAGTGTTTAACCAAGTCAAACAGCTAATATTGGTCAAATATGTCAAAATTGACTAATAAGCTAATTATGTTACCAAAAAGGGCCTTAGTAATCAAAGGGATTCAAAGCCCAAGTGTTAATTCACTTTGTAAAAAATTTTATCCTAGTGCTAAAAAAAATATGAATGAATTGAATTAGAAAAATTACACCATCTCAAATCACTATAAATTAAAACTCACTTTGATGTTTATACTCTACTCTTACTTTCATCATTTTAATTACTGTCTAGTACTTCCCATGTTTTAAATAATAATAAAAAAAAAACAATGTGTTGATAATTTTTCAAAACTTAGAACACACATTTTTGCTACACAATTTTGAAAAACTATAGATTTCTGATCTTTTAAAATCTAACTAGCTAACCAAGACTATGTGGTCTAATGGTACCCGGGTTGGACTTCCATTTGGAAGGTTATAAGTTCAAGCATCAGCATTGTAATAGAGCTAGTAGCATTCAAAAAAAAAAAAAAAAAAAAACTAGCTAATATTTGGATATAGCAATTGGTGAAAGATTAACTTGTCAAGTCTTAATCAGGATTATTTGTAAAATATTAATAATATTTTAAAATATAAAAAGTTAACATTTTTTAAGATGGAACAAAAAAGTAAAGCATGACAGAGGGAGCAACCTCTATCATTATTTTTACTACTACTAGTAGTAGATCACATAGCTAATCATTAGGATGGTTTTAACCAAATTTACCTTGCCATGTTGACCTGGTAATTAGTCACTTGTCCTAAAAAGATTTGGGCTGTGTTTGGTTGGTGGGTTTTGCCCATAGGAATGGGTATGAAAGTGATTGTTGTCGTTTGGTTGATAGATTTTTAGAACACTACTATGGGTTTCAAATACCCCATCAATTGAAAAACTCATACCCAAATAAAATAAGGGTTTCATTCCCTTATTCATTCTCAAGCACTACTATTAGTAACCATTCCCATTCCACCCTACTACCAAACATGTCAAATACTTCCACCAAAACCCATTACCATTACCAAGTATTTGATACCCATTCCGATTCCGATTCCTATGTGCGAACCAAACACACCCTTGGTCTAGGCTATGAGACAAAAATATGTGAGAAATGGGAACATCTTCACAATCGAGTGCCTAGAAACACGTTTTGAACTTGGAAAAGCATTGCGAAGGGTAGGTTGACGATCGAGCTTGGCGCTTGGCGCTAGGTGGAGGCCGGGTTACGTTGGTAATGAAAAATTCTTGATTGGAGGGTGAGCTCGAAGCCCATTGGCTTAGACACGGACATCGGCATCCCAGATGAGCTTGCGAGTATGCCTGTGATTGATGTGATCCTGATAGAAAATGTTATATTTACTGCATATTAGTTTTATTTTGAATTAGTCTTTCATTATCTAGTTTTAATTCTGAGTTGTTGAGATATTTTAGAGTTGTTTGTTGAGTTATTTTCTCTGTTAATTGTGTATAAATTAGCAGAGATAGAATGGAATAAATACATTCATTTTCCCAGAAAACTTGAGTGTTTACCACTAAATATCCAACAAAGTGGTATAAGCGCTCTCTTTCTTAAGGTACCTGTGTGAGTGAATCAGTGAGGAACCCTTATCATATAAGACCTGAAAACCTTACCTTCAAATGGCTGGAGATAGTTTTTTTGTCTAAACCCCCAGTTTTCACAGGTGAAAATTACCATGCATGGGCTGTAAAAATGGAAACTTATTTAGAAGCACATGGCCTATGGGAAATGATGGAAATTGATGAAGTTCCAACACTTCCTGCAGATCCAACACTTTCCCAAATGAGAGAGTATAGGGAGGAAAAGAAGATTAATAAGGCCAAGTCCTGCACTCACTCGGCAATAACATTTGAAGTTTTTACAAAAATCATGACTTGTAAAACTGCAAAACATCCAAGGGATTTGTTGAAAAATGAATATGAAGGAAACGTCATGACAAAAAAGAATGCAAGTCCTGAACTTGAAAAGGGAATTTGAGATGCAGAAAATGAAGGAGACAGAATCATTAAAAGATTACTCCGAAAGATTGCAGAAGGTGGTAAACAAAATTAGATTATTGGGAGAAGAACTTCCCGATGAATGGGTTGTTGAGAAAATATTGGTAACTTTGGTGGAGAGATTTGAATCAAAAAATCTCTTCCCTTGAAGAGTCTAGAGATTTGTCAGAAATATCTCTAGCAGCTCTTCTCCAAGCACTTGAAGCTCAAGAACAAAGAAGGGCCTACAGGAATGAAAGTAACATTGAAGGAGCATTCAAAGCAAATGAGGTGAGTCAAAACCGACCAAAAGACAAAAACCAGCAACAACCCTGGAAGAAGAAGGGAAGTCAAAACGGTGCCAACAGAGGAAAACTCCCATGTTTCTCTTGCAATCAAATGGGTCATGTGAAAAAGGTTTGCAAAAACAAAGCACAACAGGCTCAAGTAGTGGATGAAGAACAAGGAGAGGAACAATTTTTTGTTTCGACCTATTTTGCAAGTCAAATTTCAAGTAATGTTTGGCTAATTGACAGCGGATGCACCAATCACATGACTTTTGATGAGTCACAATTCAGAGAGATTGATAAAGACAGTGATATCAAAAGTCAAAATTGGTAATGGACAATATATTGAAGTCAAAGGTAAATGAACTGTTGCAATTGAAGGACCATCAGGTATAAAACTAATTTTTGATGTGATGCTTGTTCTGTTGAGTGTTGGACAACTACTTGAGAAAGGTTATTTTTAAGAATAACATGTGTTTTATAACTAATTCATGTGGTGCTGAATTATTTTATGTGAAAATGAAAGACAAGAGTTTTTGTCTTGGTTGGGATGATGCAGAGTTTAAAGCCTATCCATGTGTTGTTAGCCAAGCTGAATTATGGCACAAAAGGCTAGGACACTTTCATTATTCCACCTTGGTGTATATGCAGAAAAAGGAGATAGTAAGAGGAATGTAATTCACATGAGGAGTTGCAACAGTGTGTGAGATATGTCAGTTGGGGAAGCAAACCAGATTGCCATTTCCTGTATGAAAAACATGGAGGGCAACTGAAAAACTTCAACTCATTCATACTGATGTTTGTGGAGGTATGAAGAATGTCTCTATAAATGGCAACAAATATTTTATACTTTTCATTGATGATTTCACTCGAATGTGTTGGTTGATGATTTCACTCGAATGTGTTGGTATATTTTCTTAACAAAAGAGTGAAGTTGCTGATTTTTTTGGAAGTTTAAATCATGGATTGAAAATCAAAGTGGTTGCAAAATTAAAGTAATTCGGTCTGATAATGGTACTGAATATACTGCTAATAGATTTACGAAGTTTTGTGAAGATGCAGGAATTGAACACCAATTCACGGTAATCTACACTCCTCAACAAAATGGAGTGAGTGATAGAAAGAATAGAACTATCATGGATATGGCTTGGTGTTTGCTATTTGAGAAAGGAATGTCAAAAAAGTTGTGGGCAGAAGTGGTTAATACAACTGTATTTTTGCTAATTAAATAGGTTACCAACTAAAGTTTTAAAAGGAAAAACATCTTTTGAAGCATGGTATGGTTTTAAGCCTTTTGTTCTTAATTTAAAAATATTTGGTTGTCTATGTTTCACTCGTGTACCAGATGTAAAACGAGAGAAGCTAGATCCAAAGGCAGAATATGGAGTTTTGTTGGTTATAGTAATGTCACAAAGGGTTATAGAATCTTTCAGCCTCTAACAGGTAAGTTGAAAGTATGCAGAGACGTGAAGTTTGATGAAAATGCTAGATGGAATTGGGACAAAAATGAACCTGAAAATATTAAAGAAGAATCAGAAGAACTCCGTGAAGATGAAAGAGTTGATGATATTCCTGTAAGAGGTACAAGGTCACATGCTGAAATTTATGAAAGGTGCAATATAGCATTACTTAAACCTGCAGGGTATGATGAAGTTGCTAAAGACCCAAAATGGATTGCTGCAATGGAGGATGAGATGAAAATGATTGAGAAAGGCTGATTGTAGATAGGCATGAACATAAGAGGGCCATTGGTGTGGAGTGGGTTTACCGAACCAAACTCAATGTTGATGGCTCTGTTAACAAGCATAAAGCAAGGCTGGTTGTGAAGGGTTATGCTCAACTATATGGTGTTGACTATTCAGAAACATTGGCACATGTAGCAAGGTTAGACACTATACGATTTCTCTTAGCATTTGCAGCACAAAAACAATGGTGGATTTATCAACTTGATGTAAAGTCAGCCTTCCTAAACGGCTATCTAGAGGAAGAAATTTTTGTTGAGCAACCTGAAGTTTTTGCAACAAATTCAAGTAAGGTTTACTTGCTTAAGAAGGCCTTGTATGGCCTAAAACAGGCTCCAAGGGCCTGGTATAGCAGGATTGATGAAGAATTGCCGAACATGGGGTTCAACAAGAGCAAGAGTGAATCAACCTTGTATATTAAAGTTGTTGATGGTGATCTGATTGTTATATCACTATATGTTGATGACTTGTTTAATTTGTGACAGGAAGCAATGTGAAGCTAATCAATGAATTTAAGACTCAAATGATGCAAGATTTTGAAATGACAGATCTAGGAGAAATGAGTTTTTTCCTAAGCGTGGAGGTTCAACAAACTCAAAATGGAATCTATATTGTATAGCAAAAATATGCTAGGGAGGTGTTGAAGAAATTCAAAATGGAAAGCTGCAAGTCAGTAAGTGCTCCTCTTTCTCAAAATGAAAAATTTTGCAAAGATGATGGTGCTGAGAAAGTTGATGAGACATCGTATAGGAGTATTATTGGATGTCTTATATTCTTGACAACAACAAGGCCTGATATAATGTTTCCTGTAAGTTTATTATCAAGATTTATGCATTGTGCTAGTGAGTTGCATTATACATCAGCAACGAGGATTCTTAGGTATATAAAGGGAACTCTAGGCTATGGTTTGAAGTTTGAAAAAATAAAGAAGTTGTTTATTCATGGTTATTTTTACAGTGATTGGGCAGGTTCATCAGACGATATGAGAAGTACATCTAGATATTTTTTCAATTTTGGATCCGGTTGTTTTAGTTGGAGTTGAACAAAGCAGGACGTCGTGGCACAATCAACAACTGAAGCTGAGTATGTTGCAGCTGCTTTAGCTGTTAATCAATCTCTTTGGTTAAGGAAGTTAATGTTTGATCTAAAGATGGCCCAAGAGGAAGCAACAACAATTTTTGTGGACAACCAGGCAACCATAGCAATTTCAAGAAATCCAGTCTCTCATAGCAAGACTAAACACTTCAACGTTAAGCTTTATTTTGTTAGAGGAGTTCAAAAAGCAAATGAAGTTAACTTGGTTCACTGCAGTACTGGTGTTCAACTAGCTGATATTCTGACAAAGGGATTGCCAAGATCAAGATTTGAAGTGTTGAGAGAGAAGATTGGAGTTTGCAGCAACAATAGCAAGGGGGGGGGGGGGGGGGGAATAGAAAATGCTATATTTACTGCATATTAATTTTATTTTGAATTACTCTTTCATTATCTTGTTTTAACTCTAAGTTGTTGAGATATTTTAGAGTTGTTTGTTGAGTTATTTTCTCTGTTAATTATGTATAAATTAGCAGAGATAGAATGAAATAAATACATTCAATTTCCTAGCAAACTTGAGTGTTTACCACTAAATATCCAACAATCGAGGACAAATAATATATGGGACATTCCAAGCTTAAGGAAATTCTCCCAGACCGGCGGATTGATGAAAAAAGAGGCATTCCTATCCCGGGCAGCGGCATGGCTACAAACATGTTGACTTGGGCGTCTTCCCCAACATGTAAGTTTACGATTTCTTTAGTTTTTTGTGTCATTACATGCATGTGGTAGAGATGATGGGTTGGATCTTGGATGGATTTGGAAGTTCCACTATATCGCGACGGTCAAGTCCTTTGTTTCGTTGATCATGAAAGGGATACTCTCACCAACCTAGAGCGGCAAGTGCCCTAGATGCCTCCATGTCTTAATCTAGCGTCCTGGATTAAGAACAACTGCTTGGCTATGGATCGCTTATGGGATTGGACCAACTGGAACTCCAAATTCCCTTACATGCTTTAGAACATTTGGAAAGCGCGGAATGAATGGGTATTCAACAGAAAATTTAAGCCGGGCAGTGGAGATGGCGGTGAAGATAGCTACCAGCTTTGCGAAGGAGTCAGGAGGGCTTTCTCATGAAAACTGGTGTGGTTGTCGAAGGTATTATTCATTGGATGGTTAGACCCCGCCTGAGGGAGGTTGGGTCAAACTGAACACGGACAAGGCAATGAAAGCTAATTTTGGGTTCGCAGGAGACCTGGTTAGAGATCATAATGACAATTGGGTTGACTAGTATGACTACTAGCTTTTAGGCTGAGCTTTGGGGCCTCAAGGATGGTGATCTCTCTCATCCCCACAAGAGAGAGGATTCAATAAAGTCATCATTGAGATGGATTCTGAGGTTGCCATTGCGACCGCGTGCATGAACGATGATCCGGATAATGTGGTGAAGGAGGAACCCCTAGCTTCTTAGTGAATGCGGAAAACTCATTAGGTGCTTGGATATGGTGAGATTCCAGCATGTGCTTCCTGAAGGAAATAAATGCGTTGATTTATTAGCTAATATGAGGCAGGACTCGAGAAATAAATAAATGCCTTGATTTATTGGCTAATAGGGACAGGACTGGAGATGGGGTACGCACGACGATTCTGAAAGACCCTCCAAATGTCATTGATATGATACTCTTCTCCGGCGGGACACTGGGAGAGCGTGTCTAGCTCGGAGAATCACCTAGAGGTGGATACTCTTGCCGCATATGCACCAAAAAAAGGATGGTTTGACTTATTAAATGAAATACACAACAATAGATATATAGAGTAAAATGAAGGACTCAAACTTTAATAAGTCAAAAATTACACCAAACCTGAAAATAACTTTCTAACCTTTTAAATTCTCAGAAAAGTTTGAACTTTAATTTCCTGACTATCAAACGTGTTCTTAATTTAATTTTTAAATATATAAAATTTATATAATAATACTAAATTTAATATTATAAAAAAAATTAAATTAAAAATAACTCCTACCAAACCTAGTTAACCAAACTTGACACATCAAATGGTACTAAATTTGTGTTAATGCAAAGATCACAAATTTCTTACTTTGAGTTCAATATCTGCTAAAGATCAGATGTAAACATATCATATCAGAGATAATCCTCAATGGGACAATACAATGGCAGTTGAAACACAAGAAATATGTTCAAAATCCTCCCCGGAAGACAGCTCCTTTCTTGTTACAAACAGTATATATAATATAATCAATCTGTCATGTCTACCTAACAATGTTTCTTTCTCTGATCTATATCGATCCTATATATATATCCTGATTATAACAGACAGGCTTTAATGTAAAGTCATTTTGTGATGCCAAATAGTATATCACTAAAATCATCATCCCATTGCCCCTCTTCTGGATTATTTGCCGTATCATTATCAGCTGCATCCAACAGCGCGCTGATGTCTTCTTCACCGCCGTAGCTATTTATTTCAATCACTGCAGGTGGCACCGATAAAGAAGACGACGATTCCATCTGTTTCGAGCTCAAATTCTCAGAGCTTCCAGGCAATGGCAGAAAAACAAAATTTGTGTTAATTTCTTGGGTGGAAAATCCCTGCAGAAGAGAATTGGTTTCTGTGTAGGGAGAAGAAGAAAAAGCTGGAAATGAAGGTTGGTGTTGGGGAATGAAGGTGCCTGGAGGAGATAATATTGTGTCAGAATAGTAGTTCACGCTTTGATCCGTAGAGGTTTCCAAGAATGGAACTGCAGAATCTGCATTATTGTTATTATTATTCCCAGAAGAAGTCCAATCAGCTGTGAATGATGAACTTTCTCTATGGGTCTCTCCACAACTTTCACCAAACTTGAGCTCATCATTCACCACTCTAAGACCAAGAAACCTGGGGATGGGGACGGGGTCGCGGGGACTGGGACAGGGACAGGGAGTGGGAGTATATTCCCCGCCCCCGTCCCGCCCCGTTGCTATCCCTGCTAGCGGCTGGCTCATGGAAACACTACTACTACCAGATGAATAATGCCCATTTTCAATAATGCCAGAATAAACCATCTTGTTTTTCTCATCACCTATACCAGACACTCCCAACTCACTGGTTATGGGTGTTTTGGGAACAGAACTTGACTGGAACTCCATCTCCCCATTCCGGTTCATAACCCGATTTGTATCGAAAGATGATTGTGGGGGGGAAATAAGGTTCAGGGGCCCCTGCAGATTGTTAGATGGAAACATAAGTGGTGGTGTTAAGGTTGTTGAGATGTTGGGGTTTAGGTAGGATTGGCCGAGGAGAGGAGTAGAAAACACTGAAGATGATGATGAAGTGTTTCTTTCAAAGGGGAATGGATATGTTTGGGAAGGATTATTGATGTTTAGGACAGAAGGCCATGAACCAAAGAATGGCTTTGTAACATCACTTGATGAGCAATCTTGGCCTTTTTTCAAATTCATACGATATTTCTGCAAAATAAATAATTAAAATTAAAGGAAACATAATATCAAGATGATATTTATAAAAAACAAAAATATTACAGTATGATTTGGAGAACACAAAATTACACCAGCTGACATTTACACAAAATTACCTATTTACATTAGCACTGTCCTAAATTGGGTATGTATCTTATGTATGAGCCTTTTGTACTAAGTATCAATATGTGTTCACTCTAGTTTTATATAATTAATGAAATAAAAATATGCTCCTATTATTCTTTGAATTCAACATACTATCAAGCCATCCTAACTTGATTTTTTCATGTAATAGGTGAAAAGTGCTTAGCATTATTCACACTGTACTCCTAATACAGTTTTCTGTTTTATCAAAATTATTCATTCTTTAATGCCCGCTATTTTTAAAAAATTAAACATCCTAGCTAGTCACCTCAATAAGCTCAAATAATCCTACTTTTTTGTTTTTTTCTGACTTTCAAAGTCCTATTCACGTGCTCTCACGCGCCACGGGGCTCTTCTACATGTTTTCTATTTTTTTCAAAATTAGTCATTCTTTAATGTTGTTTTACAAAATTAAACCTTCTAGTCATCTCAATAAGCTCGGATAACCCTACCAATTTTTTTTATAGCTATCAAAATCCTCTTCACACGCTCTCACACGCTACGGGACTTCACTACGTGCCTCCACGTGTACCATCACCGATGACATTTTCTTACAAAATTCTCCTGTATTTTACTCACAACCCTCAAATGGTTTCCTATAAAAGTTTCATTCAAGTCCAACTAAAAGGAAACATAATATCAACATGATGATTTCTTTTTTACAAAAAAAAAAAAAAAAAATTACTATTCATTTTTTTCTCACTATCATAATCTTCTTCACGCGTCATGGGACTTCACTACGTGCCTTCATGTGTAACCATCTCTGATGATATTTTCTTACAAAATTCTCCGATTCTATTCACAACCTCCAACGATTTTCCTATAAAAGTTTTATCCAAGTCCAATTGCAATGGTTGAAGGTTTTAAATAATGCAAGTTCAAGTTTATTCAGAATTTGAAATTTAAAGTTTTTCAAAAGCTTCGTTGATGTTCAAGTGTTTACACTTTTGCTCAAATATGTTCAAGCTAAGGAATTAAGGATGTCCTGTGAATCAAGGATGTCCTGTGAGTAACAAATTAAAAGTCAATTCAGTCAAGTTTGTAACAAACTTGGAGCATATGTTACTCCAAGTTAATGGGAGTATTGAAAAAATGTGAGGAAATTCATCAACAAACAAGCATATGATTGAAAAGTTGTGAGTTTTTCCTAAATTGGCTATCTTATGAGCCTTTTTGTAATATATATATATATATATATATATATATATATATATATATATATTGTGTGTGTGTGTACTCACTCTAGTTTTATATAATGAAATAAAAATTTGCTGCATTAATTCTTTGAATTAAACATGCTATCAAGACATACTGGCCTGATTTTTTTCATGTAAGAGGTGAAAAGTGATTACTAATTAGCATTATTTACACTCTTACTTGGCAATTTTTTGTTTTTGTTGTTTTTTTTTTTAATAAAAAAACATTAATCATTCATTTAATGTTATTTTTACAAAATTAAATCTCCTAGTAATATCTATAAGCTCAAACAACCCTGCCCATTTTTTTATGGCTATCAAATTCCTCTTCACGCGCTCTCAAACGCCACGAGGCTCCATTACGTGCCTCCACGTGTAACCATTTCCCATGATATGTAATAGTTGAAAAATATTTAGCATTATTCACACTCTTAGTTGGGCAGTTTTGTATTTTTATATTTTTTAAAATTAGTCATTCTTTAATGTTATTTTAACAAAATTAAACCGACCTCTTAGTCATCTCAATAAGCTCAAACAACCCTACCCATTTTTATGGCTATCAAAGTCCTGTTCACGCGCTCTCACGTGTCACGGGGCTCAACTACGTGCCTTCGATCCACTTGTAATCATTTCTAATGACATGTAATTGGTGAAAAACGCTTAGCATTATTCACACTCCTAGTTAATTGGGCAATATTTTATTTTTTTTCAAAATTAGTCATTCTTTAATGATATTTTTACAAAATTAAACATCTTTAGTCATTTCAATAAGCCCAAACAACCCTTCCCATTTTTTATGGTACGGTTATCAAACTCTTCTTCACGCGCCATGGGACTCCGCTACATGCCTCCACGTGTAACCATTTTCAATGACATGTAATAGGTGAAAAGTGCTTAGCATTATTGACACTCCTAGTTAATTGGGAAGTTTTATGTTTTTTTTTTTTTTTTTTTCAAAATTAGTCATTCTTTAATGTTATTTTTACAAAATTAAATCTCATAGTCATCTTAGTAAAATCAAACAGCCCTACCCATTTTTTTATGACTATCAAAGTCTTCTACATGCGCTCTCACGCGCCATGGGACTCCACTACATGTCTCCACGTGTAGTCATTTTCAATGACATGTAATAGGTGAAAAGTGCTTAGCATTATTGACACTCCTAGTTAATTGGGAAGTTTTCTGTTGTTTTTTGTTTTTTTTTTTTTTTCAGAATTAGTCATTCTTTAATGTTATTTTTAAAAAATTAAATCTCCTAGTCATCTTAGTAAACTCAAACAGCCCTACCCATTTTTTATGACTATCAAAGTCCTCTACATGTGCTCTCACGCACCATGGGACTCCACTACATGCCTCCACGTATAACCATTTTCAATGACATGTAATATGTGAAAAGTGATTAGCGTTATATATTCACACTCTTAGTTGGGCAATTTTTTGTTTGTTTGTTTGTTTGTTTTTTTTTTTTTTTTTTAACTAGTCATTCTTTAATGTTATCTTTACAAAATTAAACCTCCTAGTCATCTCAATGAGTTCAAACAACCTTACAACCCTACTCATTTTTTATGGCTATCAAGATCCTCTTCACGTGTTCTCACTCGCAATGAGACTCCACTACGTGCCCCACGTGTAACCATATCCGATCACATTAGTTTTCTTACAAAATTAAATTCTCTCATTCTACTCAGAACCCTCCAACGACTTTCCTATAAAAGTTTCATCCAAATCCAACTGCAATAGTTGAAGGTTTCAACTGGAAGTTCAAGTTAAGTTTCTTCAAAATTTGAAGTTTAAGTGTTTCAACTGTCAAATTTTATTAATGAATTAAAAATATGCTCGAACCGGTAAGACAATAAGTGGGCTAGCTAGCCTGAAATTAAACGAGCTGACCCGATTGACGACCTCCCTATTCAAACAATGTGTATCATGATGGCAAATTAAAGATCCTACCATTAAACTCATTGATTCTTTTAATTAAGACAGTTCATGCATACCTCATCAGATACATTAACTCCTAATGAAGTTGCCAAATAATATAATCCACTGGTAGCCAATTCAAATATAATTTTGTTTTCAACAAACAGAAACAGGAAAACAAAGGCAGTTGCACACCAAAACAAATTGCACATAAACAAGAAACAAAAACAAAAACTGATAAAGAGAGTAGAGAAGTGTGTGCAGAAAATGTTGAGCAACATAATTCAATTAACTCTTGAGCTAAAGAATAACATCCACAGACCTGCAAATGGCTGGCAACATGCTCTCTTGTCAACCCTGGCTCGTTCATTAACTCGACTATTTTCTTCGGAACTGCCTCTGATTGTCAAAGGATACGATTTAACCAACGTTAGAATAATGAACCATAAAGTTAATGGACAAGAAATTAACTATAGCTATATATGTTTTACGAAGAACAGGATATGATAGATGTTGGTCTTACTGTCAATGCCCAACTTGTTGATTGCCTGCTCAAATCTCTGATGCATCTCCGGGTTCCAGCTCAACCTCGGCTTCTTTTTCTTCTCACCACCACTTTCCTCATTCGGTTTCTCTCTCACCTCTTTCGCCCTCCGGTTATGGTGATCATTATAATTCCCAGGTTCCCCATCAACGGATGGTTCATTATTATTTTCAATCCTAATCTCAACACCCATTACTGGGCTTCTAATTGCTGAGGGTTTTCTGACTTTCTCCTTCTCAAAAGCTGATTGCCACAGCGCTTTCATTTCTCTTATATCTGAAAAATTAAGAATGTATGATGAAACGTTGCACTCCTGGCCTTTGGTGTCGAACTCCATGCTCGGCGGCAATATCACTGTCAAAAAGGAAATGATATTAGGGTTTAAGGAAATGATGAACAAAAAAAATTTGAAGAAATTAAGGAACTTACAACAGACACCCAGATTGAGTTCCTTCTCAATGGTTTGGATAATCTCAGCCCCGTTTGTCTTTAACCTGTTTAAGTTTGTCAAAACAAAACTGATCCCATTTCTTCTCTTCCCAATCTCACCTAACGCATCCGTAGCCCTTCCAATGTGCAACACTGATGAGCAAAAAAACAAGCAAAAACAGTGAAACAAACAAATTAAAAATAATTAACGACTAACATCTATCAAACAAAGACAGACGATCAAGAACAACCAAAACCTAAGACGATCAAGACCTAACATCTATCAAACAAAGAGATATATGTACGATACGAGGTCGTACCTTCATAAGAGCAATGTTGGAGCACCTCGGAGACGAGGTTTCGGCAGACAAAATCGTCAGTGAAGACGAGTAGGCAAATTCTTCCCATATCTGAAGAAGGAGAAGAAGGGGAATGAAAGGGAATGGAAGAAGAGGAATGAATGGGAATCCCAGAAGAGGTAAGTCGTCCCTGCTGGGTGTCGTTCATGCTTAATTGCCTGAGTTGCTTTTGTATGTCTTAATTGGAAGCAAAGGTGGCGTACAACTTATCCTCGTCAACGACAAAATGCATTCGAGAAGGTATTAATCATTTTTCCTTAAAGGGCTTTAAATTCATACCCCCTTCGATCACCGCGTTAACGCTCCTCCCGCCCACAAGGAACACAACACTAATTAAGCTCCTTCAAGAATATGTATCCTTCTTCTATTCGCTCATGGCCGGGCATATAAGCTAGACGTTGAAATTAATGTCCGATTTATTTAATTTAATATTATATAATAAATTACTAACTATCAATATTTATCATTCTCAATATTTTTTTTCATAATTTAATTAAAATTAAAAATAATGTGGTATTAAAATTTTTAATTTTTTTTAAATACAAATATTTAAAAAGAATTAGAGAAAATTGTGATTTTAATCCATTAATGTTAGGAATAATTTTGTGTGGATTTTGATGATGCTAGCCAATTGTATTAGATTTCGTAGGCCCCACAACTACTTTTGATGTTGTGAATCGTAACCGTTTTTCAAATTCTACCTGAAGAAGATCACAGTCAGGAAAAGAGCCCAAACTGAAGAAGTGGAATTGGAAGGATCTGTGTCGGAAGAGTTGGACGACAAGAATCGGCCTACAAGATTAAACCACGTGTATTTCCTTTACATACCACGTGTTAAGAAAACCAGTCTATGCTCTTTTAAGGCAAAAGAAATATATCAACCTCGAAAAGAGTTCATACTATAGGAGGAAGGATAAAAAGAACGGTTAGACACATGTCATGTTGTCTGACATCTACTCGTCTATAAAAGGAAGTCGTGACTTATTCCAAAGAAACTTGTGGAAGCAAGTAGCCGTGCTTGCAAAAGGCTTCATTTACTTGTATTCTATAACAATACTGATAGTGTAAATGCTATCGAATATAGAGTCGGTTAATATTATTTGGTACTCGGACTTCCTCTCGGTAGGGTGGTTTCGCGCTTACAATAATTCGTCTAAGCCTGTGATATGCGACCAGTAGGTCAAAGAGTCCCGAGCATATATGAGCTATATAAAGTCAGCCAAAAGCCCCTCTACACTGCATTTAATGTGATATTTATAGAGGAATGAGGGGACAAATGTCGAGCCCTCGGCATGTGTGACACGTGATACGCATGCACGGGGATAGACCGGTGGTAGCCTTGCTGATCTCTCCACGTGCACTAATGTTCCTGATGACTTCACCTTTTTTACCGTTGGGTTTAGCTGAAGCAGTCGCTCTTTTGGCGTTCTAAGTGTTAGGGGTCGGGTGTCTTGTCCCAACCCAAAATGATGGGGGTGCCAACTCAGTGTTTGCCCGGCGCTTTATGACAAGTCGGGTCGGGTAGGTAAAAGGTCGGTAAGAGATCGGGAGGTATCTCTTTTGACCACCTGGTCAAATATTGAACAAGTGGTCGGTGTACAGGTATCAAACCCAAGCGTATATTCCCTATCAAATACATAGTGAAATGTCTCCTTGGTTATAAGTAAAAGTTAAGAGTACATTAGAAAAATTTTCCGAACCACTATAAAAATTTTGCTCTCTCTCTTTTACTTTACTCGCTTTATATTTTATTCCTATTACTAACCATTCATACTCAATTTCACACTTTCACTCGTTGCAAAACTTGGCAAGTTTAATTTAAGACTTCCACTGCAAGGAAATTTTAATTTCCTTAACTCTTTTATTGTTAAAATTCTATTCAACACCCAACCCTCTCCTCCCCCTTATAAACTTTTACTTGCTAAGGACTTCCACTGCAAGGAAATTTTAATTTCCTTAACTCTTTTATTGTTAAAATTCTATTCAACACCCAACCCTCCCCTCCCCCACCTCCTCCCCCTTATAAACTTTTTCTTGCTAAGGACCAACAGGTGGTATCAGAGCGATTGTTTAACATATTAACTAATTTGGACACACCAAGCAGATCTGGTTAAAGCTTTTAAAAATAAATATTTTCTTTGTAGCTTCAAATTTTCAAATGCATAAAAGTATCGATCTTATCCTTAATTATTCTCAAGATGATTTTAAAGAATGCATGACAAGACTCTATTATAAATCTCAGGATGTGGTATATATGTGGTAAAAACCAAGGGAATAAAGATCGAAAAGATCGACACGATGCCACTAACCACATGAGCAGGAAGAAGCTCCACCTCTACCTCCAAGGCCAATAAGGGTTCCAAAACCTATGGAGAATAGCCTAAAGAATACCACATCCTTGCCAAACTTGACAATGATGCCAAGAACGAAATTACGAAGATGTTGGATGAAGTGATCTTTGGCAAAGCCAAGGGACATACGACAACAGCCAAGTTGGGACAAGCTAATCGAGCTCTCAACCAGAAATCAACAAAGAAGCCTGGGTGAAAAATAGGGTCCAATTCAACGTTCAGAATGAAGCAATTTTTTTTAAAAAAATGCGGTGGCACAATGTTATATATATATATATATATATATATATATATATATATATATATATATATATATATATATATATATATATATATATATATATATATTACCATCATGCCACCCCACTAATCAACCAAATTTCCTAAACCACCCCCACCCCCAACTCGATTAATTTCTTACCTTTTTCACCTCTTTCTCTTCGTTAATTTCTATATAAATGCTTAGAAGCTAATGTCAATGCAGTCTTTACACTGCTTGAAATTATGGAATTTCCGACCACCTGAAAGTGATCTTAAATCAAGTTGAAAGCTTTGTTCCAACCACTTTTGGTATCCGAAAAAGTCTTTGTTGCTATTTCCGACCAGTTTTTGTTTCGACTTGATTTAAGGTCACTTTAGGTGGTCGGAAATTCCATAATTTCCAGCAGCGTTACGTTCATCTCTCTCTCTCTCTCTCTCTCTCTCCTTCAAGCATGGTGTTTCCAAGATTTTATGCCATCTGTATTTTTGCTTCTCCCTTTCTCTTTTTCTTACGTCAATCTGCCTCCAACTTCAGCTTCATCGGAATCAACTACGGCCGAGTCACTGATGAGCTTCCTTCTCTGACGAAGGGTGTTCCATTGCTCAAGAGTAAGGGAATCGTCCGAGTCAAGCTCTATGACGCCGACTGCATGGTTCTCGATGTGCTTTCCGGGTCAGGTATATGAACTACAGTCGCACTTCCCAACGAAGAGCAATCCTCTGCAGTGGATAACCAATCATTCACCGACGAGTGGGTCATGTCCAACATAGTACCGTACAAGTCCATCAACGATGTCGTCGCCAAAACTACAACCCGATATCCTACGTCACCGTCCCCGATCGAGGACGCCGCTATCACCAGCGTGAAAAAGCAGTAGTACGGGGGAGGCAAGCAACAAACGATAATAATTAAGGAGCTTTCTTGGGATGTTGAGAATATGAATGGAGATCAAATTTTGTGGAGATTTGAAAAGCTTTTAAAAATAGAAATTCTCATTTAGATTATCAGTTTCAAATAACAACAGTGTTTCTCGTGAGGTCGGTGCGGATTGCACCATTAGGAATGCATAAATGCATCACACAGTGTTCGGAAATGCACAAGAATGAAATGCACAAAATGCTCCACGCACCCAACAAATACACCACATCCAATGGTGCATTTTTGAACATTTTGTGGTGCATTTATGCGTACCTAATGGTGCGTGTCTGCAAGGCCACACGGGAACTTAAACATATATATATATATATATATATATATATATATATATATATATATATATATATATATATATAGAGAGAGAGAGAGAGAGAGAGAGAGAGAGAGACACAGACAAGGTATAAAAGTATAATTGCACAAAATTAGTATAATTACCTAATAATTATTGTGATAATTAAAGAAATAATTACACGTATATTAGTATAATTGACTAATAATTTTTATGGTAATTAAGCTAATAATTACTATAATAATAGTATAATTACAATTATACATGGGTTATTAGATTTTTTTAATTATAATTATATTTTTGATAATCAATATATATATATATATATATATATATATATATATATATATATATATATATATTTATTTATTTATTTATTTATTTATTTATTAATACTTAAGTATAAAAGTATACTTGCACAATAGTAATATAATTACCTAATATTTATTTATTATAGTAATTAAGAAATCAATTGCACAAATATTTGTATAATTGCCCACTAATTATTATTGTAATTAAGTTAATAATTACACATATATTTGTATAATTTCAATTAAATATGGGTAGTTGGATTTTTTTTTTATTTCAATTAATTTTATTGTATATATATATATATATATATATATATATATATATATATATATATATGTATGTATATATATATATATATATATATATATATATATATATATATATATATATATATATATATATAAAAGATGTAATACTATGAGAACAAAATGAATTAGCATTCATATTCTTCCGTGTAATTACTATGGTAATTTTATAAATCTCTCTATATACAATTTTATACTTAATGTATAAAAGTATAATTACACAATATTATTATAATTTCCTAATAATAATTATGATAATTAAAGAATTAATTACACCGATATTAGTATAATTGACTAGTACTCCCTCTGTCCCAAATAGGTTGTCACATTTACTTTTTGCACACTTTTTAAGAATCTAAAGTAAATGCGGTGTGTTTTCCAATTATACCTTATCTTTTCTCATTTTTGGAAATAAAAGCAACAAATTAAAGAATGCAAAACTCATTAGGATAAATTGATAAAAGTAGAATGATTGTGATGTTCAATTTTGTAAAAAGGACAACATTTTGCGACAAATTAAAAAGGAATGTAAAACAAATAAAATGGGACGAAGGGAGTAATTATTATGTTAATTATGCTAATAATTACATATATATTCGTATAAATACAATGAAACATGTATTGTTGGCTTTATTTTTATAATTATTACAATTAATTCATTCAAATATGACCGAGGAGGAAAAAGGTAAAGGCAATATAGTAAAAAAGAATATACTTAAAGTATAAAAGTATAATTTTACAATATCCGTATAATTGCCTAATAATTATTATGGTAATTATGCTAAAATGGATTGATGGATTTATTTTTATAATAACTAGTACATTCACTCGTGCATTGCACTGAATGAATTTGTTATAACATTTTAACAATATCTGGATCGATATACAATTATATAAATTATAACAACAAATATTATATAGTGCAATTGATAAAATCTGTTGGATCAGTTATGTTTTTTTTTTTATGTTATCTTTGCTTGAATTTGAGTAAATAATTGTCCAATTACCCGACCGATGCACAGATAATTTTATTATTATTATTATTATTATTATTATATATTTAGATAATAAAATTAAATATGAAATTATAATGTGCATAGATGGCACCCGGGTTGGACTCCCATATGGGAGGTTGTGAGTTCGAGCGTTAATGGAAGTGTTATTGGCTCAGATACTACACTGTAATAGAGTCAGTAGCATTTAAACAAAAAAAAAACAATTATAATATTTGAAAGTGTACATTCAATTAATTGAATAATATATGACTCATTTGTATGCAATTATCTTTAATAAATTAATATATAATATGATTTTTGTAATTATATTATTACTAAAATAAATACAGGGTAAAGAAGAAATTAATTTAATTGTAATCATTATAAAATTAAATTCAATTTTTGTAATAATTAAAATTAAATTATTTCTCATTTCTTCCCATATTTATTTTAGTCCCGAAGTTTAGCTCATCCTGGTATTCTTATGATCTGAAGAAAGTTGCTTTTATCAAATTTTAACATTGAAACGGAAACAATTTCTTATACAACTAGATTCTTGATATGGCTGATAAAGTAATAAGCAAAATCCAAAGATTTTCAGTATCTTGTTCATTTTATTGACTTTAATTTGTTTCTAATTTGGCATTATTCAGGACCGTCTTTTGGATTTCTGTGGACCACTCTTGTAAATAAATTAGGCCAAATTTAACCGTTTGATACATAAAAGTTAAAGATTTGATTAAGTAGAAAATTGAATTATGTCAAAGATTTTGAACAATTTTGTCATAATCATGCTCAATTAATTAGGATAGAGAAGTGATCGAAAATTGACTTGCAATTTTGGTAATCAAAGAAATTTGGGAGAAAGTTGTAAAATTAATCGAGGAAAGAAGAATCTTTTCCTCTTCAATAGTGGTGCGTGATTTGGGTAAAAAATTGATGAGTACCATTTTGAACAATTTTGTCATAATCATGCTCAATTAAAGTCTGTTGTTAGAACCTAGGAAATATCATGTTTACTATTTTATAATATTGTATCTCTTGCATTATTAGATATAATCCGTTGTAATTGTGTGATTGAATTGTTATGAGTTCATAAAAAATAAGGCATAACATTTAGATTATATGCTTTCCCCCTTGAATTATATGCTTTCCCCCTTGGGCATTGAGAAAATGATGTTTTCCCCCTTGAATTATATGCCTATAGCATTTTTTTCACAGTGAATTATTCATGTATCCGCATTTACCTCCTCAATTATTTAAAAGTGACAATTTTTCTCTCTCCATGTTAAACAGACTTTTAGATTGTTAAAAATAAGCGCAAAATAGGTATTTCATTTGTTTTTCTTCCCCAACAAATTATTGATTATATGTGAGAATTAGAATAAACACACACAAAAAACACCATTTAAAAATATTATAATTATAATTTTAAAATAATGCTCAGCGCATAATTAATGCTAACACTAATAGAACTCTAAGCTAGATCATTCGGGGTTGGAGAACAAGGATTGCGCCTTCCAATTGGTCACCTCTAGTTTCTTCAAGCAAGGAGAGCGAGATCCTCACACAAAACAACTAACTTTGGCATTCAATCGAGCTTGGTCCATTACTTCCAACTTCATTCCGTGGAGGTCCTTACCCGACTCACTGGTTAATCACCCACGTAGGATTGGAAGTATACCTCGCAAATCCTCTTAACGCATAGGCGATCACTCTATCATTTTGTCTTTATTACTCAACACATACCTTCCTCTGAAGCACCTAATAACTGCGCCAAATCTTTCGGTTCAGGATGATAAGGTCAAAACGGTGATGGCAGCAAGAGGGGAAGATGTTTAGGGGAAGTATATGCTCGATTGAAAGGGTTTGGGCTTCAAATCTGAGGATAACGTTAGTTAGGGATAGGAGTGACGTTATCAAAGTTACAACTTAGAGAATAAGGTTGCCACCTTGTATGGAATCATATGAGGAATCAAGAATGAGGTTTGGAAGGGTAGAAAGGATTTCTTAACGAAACGGTGCCCGATTTGACACAGAAAGGAAAGGAATTCGGCGAAAAGAGGGTTAAGGACTCTCGATCCCAAGTGATTACTCCATTTTGAAATTCCTATCATGACGTATTGACGGGCTGATAATCCTTTTTCCTTAGTTCTGGTGCAGTTTGACTCTAAGACCTTCGTTGGACTTTTCTTTCCAAGCTAAAGTCTTATCCATCTTTACTGCCTTTGAAGGAATCACCCGTGGTGATTCACCGCATACTTCTCTAATGCACCCCAGAGTCGTGACCAAGTTGGTTAGCAAGGCCAACCTTTAGGTTGCATTCCCAAATCCCTTCTAAGGTCTCCTAAGGGTCATGAGGCTTTCGGTTTAACTTGCTCGCCTTTGTCGAAACTTCCTCCTTACCTTAATAGGCGAGACTCCTCGCAAAGCTTTATGTCCTTCCTGGACTTCGGCTTGTTGCACCCTTTTGGGGATATCTTAAGTAATGAAAACACTTAGCACACTTATGCAGTCGATTACTGATTCTCATCACGGAATGGCTCGGCGTCCTTATGAGTCATCTTGCTTCCTGATTGATCTATAAAACCATTGAAGCCTTGGTACCAAAGTATTCCTTACACTTTCCTTAGTACCATGAGTTTCGGCACTCTTGATCTTACAAAACTTTGTAAGGAGTCCTTTGGGTACTTGATTGGTAACCATGTTTGTAGGAGACTCGGTCCATCCTTAGAGCTTGACTTATGACTTTTGTAAGTCCGTGGCACGAGCTCCCAAACATAGCTCCTTAGTTTTGCATGACGCCTTCTCGTCAACCATTTCTAGTTGGAGGAATCGTAGAGCTCAACTGTGACCTCACATCGAGCACAATTGGTAGTACTTTTCCAATAAGCGTGACGTAAGTCAAGGTCTTTACCGGAGTCAACATCTGGGGACATTCCATGACTCCTTGTTTAGTGATTCACTCTCGGCCTTATTAACTGTTTAGTAGGTCGAGTTTGGGTCACTATTAATAAACTTGCAACCTTCGTAGGGTAGTTAGCTATAATCCAATTTTGTTTCTTTTTGGTTAACGACAAGCACTCTTGGTCTTCTTGAAATTCTGCTTGTCGTCCGATCCCGTTCAATCTCTTAGTGATCAAAATTCTTAGTGATGCCTTTTTCTTTTGAATGTATTTGGTTGACTGTTCTCGATGTCGCATGACGTTGGCGACTGGGTGCGCCGCATGCATTTCTTATGGTTCATTGAAACCATCACGACCTTTTTACCAAGGCAAGACGTTCACCATAATGAAGCTTAGTGCACGGCACTTTCCAAGCGTCCGTCATCTCCGCCTAATCCGCCGAAACAATCTTAATACCAATCCAATAAACGCCAATTCCCACGCCATTAGACAAAGCAAGGGGTTTATACCACTCGTAGGGTTTTAACAAGGGTTCCAAACGAGAGGGATACAAAATTAGAGCATTGGCAATGTAACACCCCGTGTTACGAACTCTAATCCAAACTAATTATTTAATTACTTACCCTAAAAAGAGAATTAAAATCCATTAATTAACTAAGAAGGGTCCACCATAGTCCATGGACCCTTATCCCTAAAACAAACCCCTTAGTCCAATAAGGAATAGAATTAGCAAACCCATACCATTTAAACCCTAATTGGGACTCTTAGATATATAGATAGGGGGCATATGAGGCACCTAAAACCCACACCACAATAACTTTCACCACACAAGAATTCCCAAGAATCCCAGAGGGGAAATCAAGAAAGAAGAGATCTTAAAGAAAGACCTTTCATAGCCAAGGAATTTAATTAAGGCTAAGAGGTAACCCATGTCTCAACAAAACCTATTTTCCTTGCTATAATCTTCTTCTTTGGCTCCTTCTATATGCTTGTGTCTTGATGAATTCTCCTATAATAATTATGATATGATCTTGATGATTGATGAGATGATTTATGTGTGATCTTGATGATGATAAGAGGATCTTGATAATTGTGTGATGTTCTTGATAAATCTTGATGTCTCTTGATATTAAAAGATGAACTACGATCTTGATTATTTGAATGGGATTAGAGCCCCAGGTTAAAATGAGAATTTTATATTGTGATGTTCTTGGTGTGTATTTGGGTGGGAATTCGCATGTTCGGGTATTGATTATGTTTAGAAGTCATGATAGGATGTGTCCAACGTGATTCTTGGTTTTGATCCATTATTTGACTACGTGGTGTCGTCGTTTGCGTTTAAAAGTGTCTAAGTATGGTTTCGGGTTCCACAAAGGATCCCGGGACCCAAGTATTGAAAAAGAGACAGTGGGAGTAGGTGGGGGTAGGGGGACCCGCCACCTACCCGCTGCCCGAATTAACGCCGCCGGCAGCGGGCAGCCGGCGGGCAGACGACTGCCCGCCGGGCACCCGCTGCCCGGAGGTTCGTCGCCGGCGGGTGGCCCTCCACCCGCCGGCCACCTGCTGGATTTCTCCCACTTTGGGATTTTGGCTTCCCCGTTTGATGTTTCCCAAAGCCCCGTGGTGTCCCAACACACTCCGGTTATCGTGCCTAAGTCTAGTTTGATGTTTCGGGTACCGTTCGTAGGATAAAAGAGTCTTATGTATTGAATTCTAGTTGAATTGGTATCCTGTTGGCCTAGGTGAAAGGTGTATGAACCCCTTAGGATTATTCCTAGTATGTGGATGACCACGCATAAGTTTATTATACGTTTTCTTTCCCCCTCCCTATGTGCTAATGTGGGTTGTATGTGCTTGCTACGTGATATACGTGCATGACTCTTGGCTGCGGTCAAATTGGTTACTCATGAGCTGTGGTTCATTATCCTGGCTGCGGTCAGTGACTCACTTCTAGTGCTGCGGTCCACCTCATGGGCCTCGTGTGCTGTGGTCCACCGACTGGACGCGTCAGGCGGTGTGTGGGGCTACAAACCATGTGGAAGACCATAGTCCACCGACTGAGTTCATCAACAGTGTGTAGGGCTATGGTCGGCTGCAATCCACCGAGTGTATGGGCCAGCGGTGTGTAGGGTCGTAGTCCCCAAAGATCACAGTCCACCAACTGAATCCATCAGGTGGTGTATAGGGCTATGATCAGCTACGACCCACCGACTGAGCTCGTCAAGCGGTGTGTAGGGTCACAGTCCACCGACTGAACGCGTCAGCGTTATGTAGGGCTGTGGTCCGCCGTTGAATCTATCGATGGTCTATAAAATTGACTCCGGTTAATTCCTTCATGATGCGGTATGAGGTAGGGTGCTGCGGGGCCGTGTTAGCACTATATGCGCTAACCCTCATGTTTGGGGCATGCGATTGGTCCCGTGGCGCCACCAAAGTGTGCTTGTGTGACAAGAATATCGATTGAATGATGATGTGAATAATATGAAAGTGAACTATGACCTGTTTATATGATGCCACCTCTACTTAATCAGTTATTATTGTTGAATGTGTTTATCCCTATCTGTCGAGTCTAATCCTGGTTTTAAAGCTAGAGTCTTCTAAGTACATTCTTTCCTGCTTCAAAATGGTTTTACTATATCTGTGTATATATACTTACCTATATTGTATTTTAACGCGTTAGAGTGGGTTACCAGCATTATTCGCTGAACAGATATATTTGACTTTCAGGCACAGATGAGTAGACTTCGGAGCGCGCTAGAGAACCAAAGCGTAGATAGATAGTTTTCCTTTCGGCCTGCATGCCATGATGATGTACTAACATTGCTTTGAGGATGTTTAGTTAGTATAGCCTGTGCATCTGAGTTCTCCAGCTCAAATGTGGCATAGCACCCCAAACTCTGATGTTTAGTATGCTCTATTTCGGTATTAATAATAGTATTACGTTTATTATATAAGTTTTAAAAAGTTTCAAAAATCTGGGGTGTTACAGATGGTATCAAAGCCTAAGTTTGACCCTAGGACAAGACTCTTAAGACCAGACTTTACAACATTAGGCTTGAACTCTATGTATTTAGGAACATAGGACTCAGAAATCTTAGGACGCGCGGTGAGATTGTGCGTATACCCGTCATCACATAACCCTCTCTCACTCTACCCTTCGTTTAAATTAAAGAACTCCCCCCTTCGCTTATCAAATCAAGGTAAGGGTGCAACACTCTAACTCGACATTACTATAAACATTGGCTCAATAGATCAGCAGCATGGCACCAAACAGAAGACAGTCAAGAACTCCGGAACCCGCCGCACACGATCCCCTGGCTCAAACTTTACAACAACTAACACAAGTCGCCCACGCATTAAGCGACATAGCTCTCCGCAACAACAGACCACCACCGCCTCCACCAAACGCCAACTCAGAAATCGCTCGACAAGTTTCAAATGATCGACCACCCACTTTCTCGGGAGAAGAAGATCCCGCAATCCTCGAGGAATGAATTCGGACCTTCGACAAGATTCTGGGATTGGTAGAATGCGCAGAAGAATGTCGTGTAGAGATAACCTCATTCTACTTCGGACACGAGGCAGACCTTTGGTGGATCCACGAATGGCCCACTTACAGACAAGAACCAGGGTTCAATTGGGAAAACCTAAAAACATGACTACGAGAACGATTCTACCCAGCACACGTAAAAGCATCCATGCACGAAGAGTTCATCCACCTGAAACAAGGAATGTCTATCGTCGTGGAATACCATAAGAGGTTCCTCGAGCTAGCACGCTTCGCACGAGAATTGGTCCCCACAGAGGCAACCAAAATAGAAAGATTTATATCAGGTCTCAACTTCGAAGCCCGGAAGGCGCTAATAGTAAGCGGACCCCGGACCCTCAACGAGGCTTACTCCAATGCCGCCAATCTCTATCGAATCCAACTACTACAACGTGGGGTTCAGGAACAGATTCGTAAAAGGAACACCGGAGGCGGGGCACCACCTATGAAAAGATCGAGAAGCGACACTAACACTAGGCCAAGCAATCCAGCTGGCCAAAGACCACCCCTGGGAAACAACGAAGCTAGCACAAGGAGTTTCCCTTGCCAAAGATGCAACAAGGACCATAGAGGCAAGGACTGCATGGGAAATCCCTGGAGATGCTTCAACTGCTTAGGAGAAGGATACAAGTCCTTCCAATGCACTCAACCCTCGAACTCGCGCCCTACAATTATGGGCCAACGCGGGAGCACAAACAATCAAGGGAATCACGGTGCTCCTGGAAAAGTGTTTGTCATGAGCCGCACCCAGGCCGAACTCGAAAACGAGGGCAACCTCGACGAAGAGAACATGGCCCCAGGAGACGAAGACCCCGCAAACCAAACAACAGAAAACCAAGAAGACGAGTTCTATTTAGGATAACTAGTGAATTCCCTGTAAACACGCTCACAGTAAAATTACATGTTTAGATTAGCTACATCGGGATTATTATAAATAAAGAAACGAAATCGAAATAATCTAGCATAAGGAAAAAGGACTAGGACTACTCGCAGCAACAACAAGGAAGACCGGTCAAATCTCCTACCACTAGAAGACAAAAGAAGGAAAAAGTCAAAGGGATGCACAACAAAGAAGACTAATGTTATCAATAAGAATTGAAATCTAAACCTCCCACATACAAAACCAAGTTCCTAACCACTAAGCTATGAGTATTTCTTACCTTAAGGGAACACTCCCTTCTTAAAATCCCTACAAATCCCTAAAACCCACAAAATCCCCAAATCAAAAACCCTTCTTCTTCCTCCAAAACACACAACTCTCTCTCTCTCTCTCTCTCTCTCTCTCTCTCTCTCTCTCTCTCTCTCTCTCTCTCTCTCTCTCTCTCTCTCTCTCCCTCTCCTCCTCTCCATGCCGCCGCACGCCACCCAAATAGCACCAC
Organism: Ipomoea nil; assembly: GCF_001879475.1. NCBI lineage: Eukaryota > Viridiplantae > Streptophyta > Magnoliopsida > Solanales > Convolvulaceae > Ipomoea > Ipomoea nil. The sequence goes on from NW_017619219.1 coordinate 708,797, forward strand.
CGACCGTCCCACCAAGCGAATCGCCGTCAGCAACCGCCGTTCGCCGCCCAGGCCACCCCACTGCCGGAGACCTGCCATCGAAGACCCGGAACCCACCCGGCTGCACTCCGCTATCACGAAGCTTCCATCGCCGCCGCTGCCGTACGTCGCCCAGTCTCCTCCCGCCGTTAGCTACTCCGCCAGGTCGTCGCACCACGCCATCGACACCGGAGACGGCAGACCTCGCCGCCCCTTCCGTCGTCGGAAAATCTCGCCGCCGGAAAAACCCACCAGAAAACCCATCGGAAAATACCCCCCGAAGAATCCCAACAATGCCGAAAAAGCCCCTCGGAATCCGACCCCGGAGTGGAGCAACGCCGACTACACCGTGATCGGAGGTAAAGCCCTCGAACCGACCAATTCTCCCTGGAGTTGGTCAATATGCTTATCTCACCATCAAAGTGGGATACATACCCCGAATTGGTGAAAGAATTCTATCACCATTTGGTAGCCGTCAAGCGGGGTGATAAATTGGAAATCACCGCCAAGGTCCGAGGCAAGGAGATCATACTCTCCGAAGGCCGCTTGGCCAAACTCTTGAGACTGACCACCATGGGTGTGTCAGACTATGACCGGAAGGGGTGGATCGGAACCCAAGACACGGGGTATAAGGATTACCTCGGGTACCTACTCGGAAAGGAAGAAGGCTTCACCTCGACCACCCGGCCAAATAGGAAATGGCTAACCGCTGAACAAAAGATACTAGTCATGATTACAACGGATAGCTTGTTGCCTACGAACAATAAAAGTAAGGATGTGGGAAGCCTGGAATGCACCTTTGCCTACTTTCTAAAGCACAAGATCAAGTTCAACCTACCAGCCCTTATGCTGAAACACATGGAGTTTTGCAAGACAAGCAATCGGCTTAGTCGACCCTACGGGATGATCCTAAGTTGGATCATGGAGAAAAAGGGGGTGGACTTAAGCCACACAGAGGTCAAACCCGTAAGCGAGATGATTTTCAATGCCCAGAACCTCTGCCGCAACGACATCTACTACACCGAAGGGGGACAATACATCACCCTCGAGGAGGTTTGTCTAAAACCTGAGGAAGAGCGTAGGGAATTGGTGGATCAACTAGACATCTCCAACAAGAAGCTAAGAAGAGCAATGCAAGAGTGTAGAGGGCAAGGGGAACAGGAGGAACAGGAAGAGGAAAGCGAGCCTAACCCACCAGCCCCCACGCAAGAAAGAGAAAATCCAGGAAACCAAGATCAAGAATCCATCAACGAGCGCATCCTCGCGCAGCTCACCCTGCAAAACCAAATCATGGACGAAGGGTTCTCATCCCTAATCCACGCAACGCGTGCCTTAGATCAAAGGGTAGCAACAATCGAGGCCATGTTGGGCACGCGTGGGGCATCTAGCTCAGGAGCAGGAAACCAAGGTAGACCCAAAACCCTTTCAAACACCACCGCACAAAAGTTCCACTCTACCCCATCAAAAAACGACACGTGGAGCCACATTTCCTAACCAGGAGGCCAGAACACGTGATGTCCCAGGGGTGAAAGAATGGATCCACGCACCGGCTTCGGGGACGACGCATCTTGTAAGGGGCGGGGGGGGGGGGGGGGGGAGAGAGTGTAACACCCCGTGTTACGACCTCTAACCCAAACTAATTATTTAATTACTTACCCTAAAAGAGAATTAAAATCCATAATTAACTAAGAAGGGTCCACCATAGTCCATGGACTCTTATCCCTAAAACCAACCCCTTAGTCCCATAAGGAATAGAATTAGCAAACCCATACCATTTAGACCCTAATTGGGACTCTTAGATATATAAATAGGGGGCATATGAGGCACCTAGAACCCACACCACAATAACTTTCACCACACAAGAATTACCAAGAATCCCCAGAGGGGAAATCAAGAAAGAAGAGATCTTAAAGAAAGACCATTCATAGCCAAGTAATTTAATTAAGGCTAAGAGGTAATCCATGTCTCAACAAAACCTATTTTCCTTGCTATAATCTTCTTCTTTGGCTCCTTCTATATGCTTGTGTCTTGATGAATTCTCCTATAATAATTATGTTATGATCTTGATGATTGATAAGATGATTTATGTGTGATCTTGATGATCTTGATGATGATAAGAGAATCTTGATAATTGTGTGATGTTCTTGATAAATCTTGATGTCTCTTGATATTAAAAGATGAACTACGATCTTGATTATTTGAATGGGATTAGAGCCCTAGGTTAAATTGGGAATTTTATATTGTGATGTTCTTGGTGTGTATTTGGGTGGGAATTTGCATGTTCGGGTGTTTTTTATGTTTAGAAGTCATGATAGGATGTGTCCAACGTGATTCTTGGTTTTGATCCGTTATTTGACTACGTGGTGTCGTCGTTTGCGTTTAAAAGTGTCTAAGTATGGTTTCGGGTTCCACAAAGGATCCCGGGCCCAAGTATTGACAAAGAGCCAGTGGGGGGTAGGTGGAGGTAGGGGGACCCGCCACCTACCCGCTGCCCGAATTAACGCCGCCGGCAGCGGGCAGACGCCGGGCACCCGCGGCCCGGAGGTTCGTCGCCGGCGGGTGGCCCTCCACCCCCGGCCACCCCCTGGATTTCTCCCACTTTGGGATTTTGGCTTCCCCGTTTGATGTTTCCCCAAGCCCCGTGGTGTCCCAACGCACTCCGGTTATCGTGCCTAAGTCTAGTTTGATGTTTCGGGTACCGTTCGTAGGATAAAAGAGTCTTATGTATTGAATGCTAGTTGAATTGGTATCCCGTTGGCCTAGGTTAAAGGTGTATGAACCCCTTAGGATTATTCCTAGTATGTGGATGACCACGCATAAGTTTATTATATGTTTTCTTTCCCCCTCCCTTTGTGCTAATGTGGGTTGCATGTGCTTGCTACGTGATATACGTGCATGACTCTTGGCTGCGGTCAATTTGGTTACTCATGAGCTGCGGTTCGTTATCCTGGCTGCGGTTAGTGACTCACTTCTAGGGCTGCGGTCCACCTCATGGGCCTCGTGTGCTGTGGTCCACCGACTGGACGCGTCAGGCGGTGTGTAGGGCTACAAGCTATGAGGAAGGCCATAGTCCACCGACTGAGTTCATCAGGCGGTGTGTAGGGCTATGGTCGGCTGCGATCCACCGAGTGTATGGGCCAGCGGTGTGTAGGTTCGTAGTCCCCAAAGATCATAGTCCACCGACTGAATCCCTCAGGCGGTGTGTAGGGCTATGATCAGCCACGACCCACCGACTGAGCTCATCAAGCGGTGTGTAGGGTCGCAGTCCCCAAAAGAGGATCACAGTCCACCGATTGAACGCGTCAGCGTTGTGTAGGGCTGTGGTCCGCCGTTGAATCTATCGACGATCTGTGCAATTGGCTGCGGTCAATTCCTTTATGTTGCGGTATGGGGTAGGGTGCTGCGGGGCCTTGTTAGCACTATATGCGCTAACCCTCATGTTTGGGGCATGCGATTGATCCCGTGGCGCCACCAAAGTATGTTTGTGTGAGAAGAATATCGATTGAATGCTGATGTGAATGATATGAAAGTGAACTATGACCTATTTATATGATGCCGCCTCTACTTAATCAGTTATTATTTGTTGAATGTGTTTATCCCTATCTGTCGAGTCTAATCCTGGTTTTAAAGCTAGAGTCTCCTAAGTACATTCCTTCCTACTTCAAAATGGTTTTACTATATATATGTATATATACTTACCTATATTGTATTTTAATGCGTTAGAGTGGGTTACCAGCATTATTCGCTGAACAGATATATTTGGCTTTCAGGCACAAATGAGTAGACTCCGGAGCGCGCTAGAGAACCAAAGCGTAGATTGTAACACCCCCATTTCTTAAACTACATAAACTGTCGAAAATACGTACAATTTTTTTTTTTTTTTTTTGTAGAAAACATATATAATTGCGGAAGCAAAATAAAACCAAAAGAAACGGAGAGTGCTACCACCACGTTCAGGAATTTCTCTTATAACCAAACGCTAAGGCTAAAAACAGCTAACTAAAACAACTCAAGGTATGAACTAGTACATGAACAACTAACAATTCAACTGTCTAACTAATAAATGATATCTCTACGTGGTTCTCTCATTCTCATGCCCAATGCCCATGCAAGAGTTCCTTCAAAAACAATTAAAGAATAGAAAACAAAGAAACACACAAATTCAGCATTAAGCTTGTAAGATCTACTTCACCCCGTAAAATATTTTGCACATAGCATGCAACACATAGGAGCAGATAGTTTGCATCTAGAATGACCCCTTAAACATTTTTATTCTCATCAACAAACCAATAATCTTTAACTTTAACCATTTGAAATACATATTGAGGAAATCACACATCCAAATACAAAAATATCCATAAAAACTTCTAGCAAAACGACTAAGGCATTGCCTATCCATAATCCAAAAATCATTCAACCATTATTCTTTCCTCAAGATTCCCATATAACCTTTATCAACATTTCCATACACCCATAACCTCAAAACATTTCATAACAGCCTCATTACGCAATTCCTTAAATCATAATCATAATATAATCACCCAAAATAATTTCCAATAATAACCAAATAAACTTTCTAAACTCTCAAAATAATAACCAAAGAGATCATTTCAATCTCTCAACATAACCTCAAAATAGTATTACCAAAGAGAGAATTCCAATCTCTCAATTCATCTCTTTCCAAGAGAACATCTTCCAATAATACATTTAAATTTCTCAAAATCAATCACACTTGATATATATAAATTGCCAAGAAGAAATGGGTACCAAATGAAGGATTTTCAAATTCTCAAAAAATAGATTTTCATAAACAGGGAGTTTTCTCGGCTCCCTAGTGAGTTAGCTTTTACGTCACTGCTCACTCCTCAAAACAACAGGGAAGTTAATGTAAACCCCCTAGTGAGTCAATATATTTCAACTGCTCACTCCACAGAACAGAGAGTTTTTAGGCTCCCTAGTGAGTCGGTATATTCCAACTGCTCACTTCACAAAAACACCAGATGGCACCACTTTCCATTGACAAAATATATATATCTAAAACCTCAAAAGTTCACCACTTAAAGCAAAATCTTTCCACCCAAATAATACTTTCAACTTTACACCTGAATCTATAACCTTTGTACCAATATTTCCAAACATCCTATTAACCTCATAGATATAACACAGATTAGCGTATTCCACACCTAATTATTATGAACACAACTCTCCATATTTATAAGAATGATAACAGTAATGATATTTCACAAGCAAGCAACTTCTCAATATCTCAAATAAGAAACTGACAAAAAATTTCAGAAACTACGACCTGAATTGCAGAATTTACTGAGAAAAATTGGTAACATATTTTCATATGAAATTTTCCAGATAAGTGGTAAAAAGAGTCTAGATTACACACAAAAAGTTTCAAGCCAATCCAATGCATAGAATTATTTTTTCCGAAATATTTCCCAACACTGCGCCAAACAGAAATTAAACTGGCAGTACACTGCCTCAACTTTACGAAATTTTTATGGAAAAACCGAAAAATATTTTTAACCAAAACTTTTTACAAACATCAATTATAACAAGTCTAGGTTCTCCATAAAAGAATTCAAGCAAGAATAAGTTTAGGAAGTAATTTTGACGAATTTTTCTTTCCAGCTGCGCCAGTCAGAATTTTCACAGGCAATGATCAAATTGAGTAAAATTAATCATTTTTAATCACCACAAAATCACCATATAACATATGCAGAAATCTCAAAATATCTAAACTCATATATCTACTCACATAATATAATCAAATAAATTTCCACGTTAAGTATCACAAATTCATTAAAATCATGAATCACATAAACACATAGGAAAAGTGATTTTTGATTTGGGGCAAAAGAAATTTTAGTAAACATAAATCTTACCTGGATTCTAAAATCAACAAAGCTCTTTAATCTCTACGTGGAACCTGATGATGAGTGCGGGAGAAGACCAATGATAATTGAAGAAGAAAGCTACGTATATTTTTCCCTTTTGTGTTCGGTGATATTAGGGAAACGGGAAACGATGAAAGTGATATGGTTTAGGTTTAGGGAAATTGTTAGGATAAGGATTATAGTAATTAGTATATAATAGGACTCTACAGTAATATATATATCTGTTTCCAGCCACTAAGTTAGGAAGTAACATAGCTAATAATAACTAATTACTTTAGGTTTATTTAATATATATAATAAAAACATATTAGTTTTAGAATTTCAAGATTAGTTATTATATTATATTAGTAATTAGTAATATGAGTTTAGGAAAATATTTAAACTATCTTCATTATTAGGAAAAGTATATGCCTTTACATATTATATCAGGATTAGGAAGATATTAGGCTCAAAGAGTAATATTTCTACAATAATATGGATTAGGAGACTCTAAATAATTTAGTCACGTACGCACGTACGATCTTCGTACAGTGCCCAGAAAATATGGGGTATCACATAGATAGATAGTTTTCCTTTCGGCCTGCGTGCCATGATGATGTATTGACATTGCTTGAGGATATTTAGTTAGTATAGCCTGTGCATCTGAGTTCTCCAACTCAGATGTGGCATAGCACCCCAAACTCTGATGTTTAGTATGCTCTATTTTGGTATTAATAATAGTATTACCTTTATTATATAAGTTTTAAAAAGTTTCAAAAACCAGGGGTGTTACAGACAATGATTCGAAGCTCATAACAATTTAAGGTTTCCATGGTTTCAAGTTGGGTACGACAAAGGGTAAGTAAAGGCATAACGGGTGTTAGTTTTTCTTAAGAATAACCAAGGATTCGAGGTAGGGGTTTCAACGAATAGGGGCATCAAGAGGCTGAGATTCAAAGGCGAATGATATTTCAAATTGAGGAAAAGGGTTCGCGAGACATCACGATAAACTCAACTTGCACCCAGGATTTAACCAACAGCGTTGTTGTGGTTAAGGAGGTTGTCACTCAGCGCTTGGGCGATCTGAGTTAACTGATGTAAGTTCTGAGTCAACTGTTCGTTAGTTGGCGTTTCAGGGGTCCTTGCACGGTTTCTTAATGGTGCCATCCTAGATTCTAAGGGTTACCATCGGTTATAGTTGTGGGTTAGGAACAGGCACCCATACTTGGCATCTTAATTACAAGAATAAAAGCTAGACAGAGCGCAAACATAGGAAAGTTTTAACAGATAGCGATAAATAAACTCACAAGCTCACCACGCGTCCTAAAAGTCTTCTTATCCTAAGTACTTAAACACCTAGAGTTCAAGCCTAACATCTTAAAGTCTTATCCTAAAGGCACTGTCCTAAGGTCGAACTAAGGCTCTGATACCAACTGTAACACCCCCAATTTTTAGCATAAATTAAAACCATTTAAGCTTATGAAATAAAGGCAAAACTATCATTAATACCCAAAACAGAGCGGAAGCTAAACATCGGTGTTGGGGTGCTATGCCACATCTAAGATAGAGAACCTAGATGCACATGCTAAAATTAACTAAACAAAGCATAATCCATAATCATTATCCGAATACAAGCATGGCTCACAGGCCGTCTAACTAAGCCAGGAATCGCAACTCCTTATAGCGCACTCTCGGTCAACTAATCAGTACCTGAAAAACATGCGGTATTACAACCGTTAGCGAATAATGCTAAGAAACCCACTCTCACGCGTTGAGTACCATACATATAGATATAAGAAAATCATTTTGAGACTTGGGAATACATAATATAGTCCTAAATGACTCTAGCTTTAAAACCAGGAATAAGACTCAAGACACGTCACAGGCTTGCCATGACAAGGCACATAAAGATCCTAGCATGCAACTACGACCACAAGACAAGACAACATTAAGACTCAACAATAACAAGCAAGAGCACATAGCAAGAGACGTCCATGTTCCAACCTTATACCA